>NC_134957.1:5151515-5454545 GCF_965638725.1 Aptenodytes patagonicus
ACAAGCATATTTCCAGAAAACTGAAAAAATTCACACAGTCAATTTAAGTTTAGACAGAAGCATACAAAGGAAAACATGTACTTCAGTAAAACAAGGTAAAATTGCTTATAGTATACAAACCAATAAGATGAGTAAAATCCACATCCATTCTTCCTCTACATTTAAAATCTGGATCCATGCCGCTGCAGTGCAATACTATCTGTGATACGCACTCTTCTATTATCTTGTAATACTGAGGTCTAACAAAGAAAACATTTTACAAGATAATAAGAACGCGAACAATCATTTATGCAACATGGAGAGGGAAAAAGGGGGCAACTTTAACTCCTAATATATGAATTATACAATTGCCAGTAAAAGGATGAAGTTAAAAGTCTTATTTGTACTCTGGCTAATGAAGCACTGTTGTCAGCTTCTCAGGATACCTGAAGTTCAGGACTCTGCAAAATATTGTGCACTTTTCATTTATCCTTTGCCAGACAATATTCAATAGAACAAACACCATCTTTAGTATTTTCAATATACGCTGCAAGAATTATTTAGCACCTTCTCAACACAGCGAATTCCATCACTGGCAACAGTACCAGTATCCAATTACTTAGAAAATGAGTTAATAATTAACTTAATTGTTTGATATACATATCTACACAACAACATAAGGAACCTCTAGTAGTAGGGGATTCTGTGCTCAAAATTATTAGTTCCTACCAGTGCAAGGTATTACATCCCAATTTCACATACCATTGAGCTCTCAAAATAGGAAACCCTCAAATCTAAACTGATGATATTCCAAACTTCCAAATTAAAAAAAACAATATATGAAAATTGAAGATTTCTCAGGTTATATTTTACTTCTCAATTTTATCATCTTGCATATCAACTGTTTTTATCATCCCTTTACAACAAAAAAATTGCTTCTTAAAACAAGATTTTGTATGTGGTACTTTGACACTGCTAAGACACTATGAGGTGCACCTAAGAGAAGCTTACATTGCAAAGAAGATACAAGGCACTGTGGAAGTATTTTCAATTATTAGTTATACAACTAACTTTCAAGTTCTTTGAAGTCATGAAGCTATTGAACTTGAATAAAGGAAAAAGTGCTCAACAAGTTAAGAGACTTTCAGATGAGGGTGTTAGAATAAGGTTCAAGTCTTTGAAATAAGCATTATTATATTTAACAAGATCTTTTCAATAGTAACATTGAGCAGAAAGACAAATAACACATCAGTTACAGAGCAACTATTCATGCGTGATTATGAGCTATTCAGTTTACCATGGTCTTGATTTCTATTCTTCCCCCTACCCCCTCCAAAAATCAAACCTGACAGCTGACACTTACCGGACATAGTAATCACTCCTGATGAGAAGGAAATGTTGGAGAATTGACAAGAAGTAATTTTCAGAAGAAGTATCTTTCAACATATTGTACAGCAGATGAAATACTTCATTCACATCAGTGCAAACATTGTTAAGGAAATACAAGGACTTAAAAACCAAAAATTAAAAAAACAAACAAAAAACCCCACTACACAACAAAACACCCACCCCACCCCAAACCCCGTTCCCTAGATGTTGTTCATATTGTTCAAGTAAAACCTTTCAACACTCTGAACTACTATCCTTACCAGTAAACATCCTTTTTCCACTAGGATTATCCACCGAAAATCTGTCCCGTTTAACAATTAAGACGTTTCATTAATACTCAGAAAAATCATACTACATACTTATTATCATAGAATCCTGTAAACATATTTACATGAAGATTTCATTTTCATGCTGAAGTGAGCCAGGCTATTGGCAAATACTCACTAGCCAATCATTTTAATTTCTTAAAGAATAAAGTTACCTGTAATTACCTGTCCTGTAATGTAACAACATTAGTTGTTAGTGGTATTGTATTCCTCTCATTGATTGCATCTACCTTCCTATGCTTAAGTACCAGGTACTACTCTTTTAAAAACTGCAAGCAACCATTCTGAACTTAGGTAACTTTAAATTTACTGCTTCTTGAAAACTAGAAGGCATGCATCTCAAGTGCTTCAGAACCTACTACAAATTTTGTTCCAACTTAGTTATCAAAACTCATTTTTATTCAAACTTATAATCTTCCATGGGTATAATTTTATATCTTCATGTATTACAAGCCAGAGTTTAGCTTAGTAAATGTTATTTATAAAAAATTAATTCAGTTCCCAATAAATTTGCATGTCAAATGTAAGTCAAGTAGTAATTTTCTAAATAAATCTTTAACAAAAAACAAGTGGAAAGAAATCTGCCTGAGAAAGTCGCTGGTAAGATACACAACTGTGACAAATAAACTGCACGTAGAGCATTCTAACTTACGTTTAATAAAGTTATTAAACGATGCAACAAGTTATAACACCATTTCTATAAAGGATATTCCATTTCAGCTCTGATATCATTGAGCCGATGTGACAGTTCAATTAAATCTTCCTCTTTGTTCTCATCAAACACTTTCAGCTGAATATCAAGCTCTTCATTATCCTTATCTTTCAAGCCCTATTTTTCAAGACATAGTATATCTTAATTTTCCCTTTTTTAAAGCAAGAATTCTCCCCCCCTCCCCCCCCCCAAGGATTATATCATGACAAAATATAAGACATTAACCTTTGGAACAGGAGTAAGCTGTACTTCAGTGCCTGGGGGTTTTTATTATAATTGCACGGCTGAGAAAAATTAAGGCAAAAATATCAGCAAATATAGCAGGTATGGGCTGCAAAACAAACATGAAGCCTTCTGATTGAGTTGAGTTCTCTTAACGGGACATAGTCAGCAGTTTATGCTTGTTAATGTCAGAGTTTCTTTTAAAAAAATAGCATAAGGGCATTTCAAAACATTAATGAAAGCGAACTTAAGAAGCCTAAAGAAGTGTAAAGAAGATATGCGTAAAATTTCTGTTATTAAGTTAATCTAGATTATAGCATAAAAACATCCACAGTACATTGATAAATACTTACAAGAGAAGTAAAAAAACCACAAAAGAAAAATTAGTACTTGGAGCAGGGAAAAATTTGTTTTTTCTTGTAAGAAATACAAGCAATTTCTCTAATACACTTAAGAACCAAGTTTAGCTTCCTACTAGGCAAATCACAAAAAAGGAAACTAGTTCAAAAGCCATTAGCGTGAATGCACTCCATGCTTTACGTGAAAATTGGCCTGGGATTGTCATAACTGGATATGCACAAACTGAATGGCAACCATGTATGTTCCCCAAAAGAGTAGAATCATACCAATTCTAATGTTTGAAAACCAGAAGGCTACTGTGAAACTGGACAGATTAAGAGAGAGAAATATGGATCCTCCTCCTGAGTGTTTTTTGTTCCAGAAACTCTTATTTATAAGTTTCTTGAAAATTTACCCCTAAGCACAGATATGAGCATGAAGTCTTCTTAAGATCCTTTATCATTAGGAAAGTTGCTTTCTAATGTAAAAAAAAACCCTCCTCTATCTTGGACATTCATTCCCTGCAGAATTAATGATCTGAGTTCAATGTGTATGTTGTAATTAATACCTTACAAATAAACAAACAGCAAGATGGCATTGACTATTTAGTTGATATTACAGCTTACATGAAATACTAACCTTACTAGAGACAGAATTTCAACACAATAGCTGCTCAACATTTTAAAAAACATTGTTATCACTAAATATTAATTGCTTTTAAACTCATACCTGTATGTTAGTACACTCTACGAAGTTTTCTATCATGATTTATTACAATTCAGTTTATTTGCCACCTAACCCAACCCCAATTCTTAGTTTTTAAGCATTTTTTGATTGTGTAAACTAACTTTCAGTAGATGTAAAAAACCCTAAGAGTTCTTCAGGCTTTCAGATGTTCTACAGCAAATAAAGACTACAGATCACATTAATGTTATCTACATGATATAAAACCTAAACACATACCCTGAGAAAAATTAACAGACACACATCAGTAAGAGTTTCAAAGCTGGATGTGCTAAAACCTGAAGGTTTTTTATTCCTGACAAATGCTGACGATTCAAAACTTTGTATCCTAAAAGTCATAGCAGTATAAATTCTGTTTCAGACAAATATAAGCAGGTACTCTTTGACTTCTCTCATTTTTTGTGAGAAACTGAGTAGCTTAATTATACATACTCTTGATGTAAGCATCAGAATGGTTTCTTGGTTAAGAGCTATAAATCTACCCCTAAGTCACAAATATTCATACACAACTACCCATAAAAGCATACTTCTGTGCAGCTGCATGAAGACATGCTGTCTCAAAGAGAATGGAGGAGTCGATTTGATTTTTCCTTAAAAACTCCAAATGCATTTTCAGAAGGCAGATTAAAAAAAAAACAGATTTCAGAGAAAACAACAGAATGGCATATATACAAAGAAAGTTAATCCAAGATTGGTTCCACAGCCAGACTCACATTCACTGCATGTGCTTTGAGCTCATTATGCTAAATTTGACTACCCTAATTTAATTTCTAATATATTGACTTGTTTCAACTACCATTCTGGTTTACATAGCTCATGAGAGCCTAAATTTGCAACTATGCAGAATGAAAGCATATTTGGATTGATAGTCCTTTCCAGGTCTTACCTTCCCCACCCCCAATCTTTCACATCTGCTACTCTCAGTAAAACAATTTGGTTATCTTCAACATTCACAAACAGTTGACTGTGTTCAATTCCTATATACAAATGACTTACAGGCAATATTTTCTTCAGGCCACAACGTAAAAACTCATTTCTCAAGTGTATCCTGAAATCAAGATCTTCTGGAGATGTAACAAGGGCATTGATGAGCTGCATACATGCTACCTGTTATCAGAAATATAGGCAAAAACTTTTAGTATATACAGAATGAAAATTAATACCATCCTTGACTATTTCAGTTTAATTATAAAACTAAGTGTCAAGAGATGGATATTATTTATTATGCGGCACACATGCAACATGACCGGTTAATTTAAGCAACATCAAATACTGCCATTTTCATATTGTGCGTGCTTCTGCTATGTCAAAGTTGTATCACATAAAGGATCATACTTTATTTCAGAAATTTATTCCCACAGTACAGTTCCACATTGCAACTCCTTCTCTTTCCCCTCAGTATTTGCCAATTTGAAAACAACCTGTTTTTACAGTAATCAAAAAATTTAAAAAACCAGCAAAACCACCCCAAAACACACCCATACACAAAATAATTCACATCACCAGGTGTCTTTTCTACTCCTGCGCAGCACTTCTGCAAAATGCCTGAAGTCTCAGGATACTGGCTAATGCTTTAATTGAACAGCTGTGCACTTTAATTGGTTTACTTTAAAACAGGTAGACAATAGCATAATGCCAAAAGTGCTGATCCACATTAAAAAATTAAAATGGGACTCCAGGGAAATACCAAGTCTGGTAAAAGATGTTAACTGCAAATAGAAGTAGCATTAGAGTAGAAAAAATAAATAAATAAAAATCAATAGCTGCAGAGAAAAAAAGCCAGATAAAAGCACCCTTCCTGTTTTAATTACATTCTCTATTTAGTTTTAATGGACCACCTTATGGAGTCTTAAATTTCTATTAAAACACTCGTTCAAAGGCACTCCCTTTATATAGCTGCATCTTCAGATAATGTAGTATCATCATGCTCGCTTGAATGATTCTTGTTATTTTACTACTATGACATGACTTAACAAGCCAAAGTACATGTCCAATCTGAAATTAATAGAGAGAAGAGGTGCCATCTGCTATGATTGCTTTTGCCAGAAGAGACTCTGGCTTAATGGCTTGTGCTAATACTTTACAAGTAAAGAACGATTTTGTCAGAAACAAGTTAATGAGTCTTGCAATTGTACCTTTACTGACGTATAAGTGAGGTTGGGGGGTAGGGGGAAGAGGCAGGAATGTTGTGTGGTTGGTTTTGTTTGTTTTAAATCAACAAGGTCATAAAGTAGAAGACAACTTCAAAATGAATTCTTTTGTGATAGCATTAATAAGATTAGAATGTCATTTATAGAAACTTATTGAACATCATTAACTCATCAGCTCTGAAACAAGGAGTACTGACGGTAATCACAGCGTTAGGACAACTATAGTTGACACATATATGATCTAATAATGGAAAAAGGTGTCCCTTCCATGCAGGTATACCTGCCCTGCTTGCATTCTAGTTTTCCATATCTTTCAGCCATAGTAGCTGAAATACAAATTTTATCAATACAAAATTTGTATAGATACTGTATTACGAGAAGGAAATAAGTCAGTCATCCTTTAGCAGGATATTCAGCCACTTGGTCTCTATGGAAACACTTGCAGTTACCAAAAAAGGCAATTAAAGCTTGCATTCTAATAGCAAACAAAACTCTTGGGCTATTCAGGTGTATACAGAGAATAAAAAACTCTGTCCACTGACACATAAGCAGCAATGAACATGTGACATAGGACATTACTCAGTAAAGATCACCAGCACAGAAGACTGTTTATTTTATTATTTTATAAAAATAATTTTAAAAACTCACTAGATTATCCCTAGAGATGCACCAGTGGCTGACGAAGGGCAGATGTCAAAACACACACCAAGGAACGCACAGTTCTTGTTGACAAAAATATCAATGATATCCTGCTGCACACTACTAATCTCAAAAGGTACCTTGGCAAAAATGGACACACCCCATCCACATCTGTCATAGTTGTTATGTATCTGAATATTTAAGAGGCTGCATATACTGCTGCCAAAAGTCCCAGCAGTAGTAACACAGCTGTATGTATATCTTAGAGATTTCTTAGAAATGGATGAAATCTGCATGCCTATCCTAAGGAAACAGTATTACATTTTGTAACACAAGGACTCAAAAGGACAGGTTAGCATAAAAAGTAAATTACTACACTCTACCCATAGGGCAACAGCACTGTAGTTCCTGAAGTAATTCTTTTCAATACATGACTTTGTATGAAAACTAAGCACTCCCTGCACAAAGACAGTTAACATTAAGCTATGTGTCTATCTTCAGCTGACTATAAAGCCAATATAGCGAAGGTGAAAGCTATAAAAAAAATATACTTGACACTGATCAGTTGTCACTGTGGCTTATTTCTGTTTAATGTACGAGGATGGCTGTGTTAAGAGGATGGCTATGTTGGATGACATTGAGCTTTAAATATCTAAAACTAGCAGTTTTACTCCCACTCAATTTACTTCTCATATTACTAAATGATTAATGAATTATCACTATCCTCACATCATTAATTTTTTAAAAAAGGTCAACCATTCAATTTACCAGAGATTGGCTAGGATTTAACCTAAGTTGTCATTAACAGGGAGAATGATAACAAGTTACCAAAATCCTTCATAGCCAAATAAAACTTTTGACTGCAGTTCCTAGAAAATTTCACTAGGAAAAAAAAAAAAAAAACTTCAAAATGCTTGACTATTTTAAGAAAATCTATGCTTTCTATTTTTTCATTTAGTAATATTACAAAAAGGTGAACAATACTGGAAGTACGTTCTTGCCACAAGTACTTCAAACAGTAAGATACCTGAAGTGTGTGCTCAGTGAAGGCATTCCAGTTGTGGTTCTAAATTAAACTCACTTCAAGAGCACAACACAAACTTGTTCTGTCTTTTTACAAATGTATTACTTCAGTGGAATCAGTTCAAAACCGTAAGTACAGGAGTTTTTCTTTACTTTGGGTGGGGCAAGACTGGGGGGAGGGAAAGGGAGTGTTTAAACAAGCAATGCAACTTAGGAGTACTTTTTCATGCTTCTTCCCTAAACCCAAAAGATATACAGGGAGCACGGCCTCCAAATCCTTAAACTGCAACTTCCTCAGGGCTCCAGTAACAATAACTAAAACATTTCAGAGGACAAACTAACAGCTGGATTTTTATTGGTCCATTAAACCACGCAAAATTCCCGGACAATAAGATTAAGCAGTGACAAAGATAATAAAATGCTTTCACAGACTTATTACCTGAGCATTGCATCTAGCATCCAAGAAAAGGAATATCTCTAATTACTCTCTTTTTATTAAGGTCAAGACTTTTTAATCCTATTTTTGGGACAAGGAAGTGAATTTCTTGGTTTCACACCATTAACAACTTGAAAATCTGTTATCAGCAGGCCATTTCTATTTATTTTTCCTCTTTTACTGAACAATGGAGTAATAACACTAAAAGATTTTGCTGGTAAATAATTTAAAGGTCATAAAATACAGAGTCTTCTAGTATTTTAGGTTGTTCCTGAAATATTAGTAAGCATATAAAAAAGTAAACCCACCTGCAGTTGTAAGAATTCATGGTTTTCCAGTCCTTCAACAATGTGAGAAAAACGTTCCCTATTGTGCCTTTCAGCAGCAGTTGTGATAGCACCTAAAAGCTTGTCCAGACTAAGAGAAAGATAAACTGTCAAAAAGCGTACCACAGTCAACTTTCTCATTTTAAAGATACTTAGCCCACTATTTACACAACTCAAGACTTTAGTGCACTGACAGAGAATCTGAATGCATTTATCTACACTTATCCATATAACGTCGAAAACAAACCAAGAACCAAGTGTTAAAATATCTACAAGATTAATGTTGAATAAAAAAAAAAAAAAGGTGAATAAATCTCTAAATTATTGTGACATTCAGCTAAGAAACAACCAATGAGAAAAAAATCACTACCTTTGCAAGACTGTGCACTAGGTACTAGCTGACGTGTTTGACATCTGGGAATAATAATAAATTGTCTTTTCAGAAATCAATGTTTTTATCTATTTATTACATACAAGACATGGAGTTTGCCGTTTTTAACCTTCCGTAAACTAAGCCACTCAATAATTCAAAGCAAATGTATGCCAGTTGATTATCTTTGTTTTAAAAAGCTCATGGACATGTGCTACATAACTCCGTAACTTGAACTATTCAAAACTTCAGCTATAAATGTAAACCTTTTGGCCCTGTCAATTTTGTTATGTTTAGGCAGAGGTGATATTTTAATAAAAACCATAAATATATTTATTTCTATATTACTAATATTATCTTCTAAACTAATGAAAAATCTTAACATGTGGTGTCAAATCAGTAATTTTCAAATATAATAAATTCATCTCCTCTCCTCAGGGGAGATGTCCTAATCTCAATGCTCCTCACAGTAATAGCCTCAGTAGTGCCCCATGCTAACACACATTGTTCTAAATTGTCTTTAAATCTGACAGCTTTCCTTGTGGCAATTAAAAGTTCACAATTCCTGATCATACTCATCAGGGATATATGAAATAACATATATTCTTTTTTCAGCAGCCATTTATTAACAGTTATGGCTCATTAAGTCTTCTCTTCTCTATAGTAAGCAATCATAGTCCTTTCAGACCTTCCACTTAAGACACCGTCTGTAGATCTCTGCTCATTTGCTTTTGTCTGATTTAATATTGGATTAATGCATCAGAACAGGTGAAAGTCTCTTTTCATTTAAACTACATTAAGAAAGTAAAGACTTAACAGGTTACATTTGTTTCTCTGACAAGTTCTCACCTGCATCCAAACTGACAACTCATGAGCATTCAAAAAAAATTGTTTCAATATCTTACTTACATATTTTCCTCTCCAACAATGCAGATAGCAGAAAGTATTTTCACTGTTTCAGTCATCATGTGTGGTTGCTTTGGATCAATTGCTCTTGATAACAGCAAGAGACTTCTTTCATCTCCTAGAATCCTTTGCAATCCATACTTAAATAAAGAAAAAGCTTACAGTGAAAAGATTGTAATTGCCTCGAATACTCATCATCATCATCTTTGGGCTTCAGATGCTTCGGAATCCTCACCCCCCCCACCCTCCACATGAAGTTTGGCAACACGCTAAAACTTAGCGGGTATTACTGCTTGGGGACACAAGTCAGTCGTCCCGATCTTACATTTGAGGCTTTCTCCTAAGAAAGAAAGTGAGTCAGCTCTTAAGGAAGATACCGTATCTTGTAAAACCAGGTATCCACCAAAAGACAAACCAGTTTTTATTTTCTATCTATATCTGAAACACCCTCAACAGTATGAAAAATTTGTTTGTTTTTTTTTTCCTGTAACTGTAACAGCTCCTGGCAGGTCAAAATAATTTTTTCCACACAATGACTGATAGAGGTTGAAATTCTTTTTTGAAACAACTATCTTCTTGTATTTATTGTATATTCTATTTCACTTTCTGTACAACTAAATAAAAAAAAAAAACTTACACAGTAGCATTATTTTTCATTTTCATTAACTACAGGATAGTTGGTAAATCAGATATCTAATTGTTTGACGTTACACTGTAAGTGTAGGAATAGCGGGGGGAAGCATGTGACCATTTAAGTTTACTTTTCCCACTTCATCAGACAGGCTATTCTGTCAGTGAGATTTTACTAAACTGAGTAACAGTAGTTAAAATTACAAGTTTAACACATCAACTTCTAGAAGCGGTACTCACACTTTGTGAACATGAGTAACCCATGTTAGAAACAAGTTAGAAACAACTTGAACTAGACCAAAGTTTCATCCTTTACCCACTACCTACCAACTTAAAAACTGTAGCTAAAAAGATATTAAATCATACTCAATTTAAAATCAGTTGAAAAGTACATGATATTAATAAAAACAATCATGTATTAAAATCAGAATTTAGAAAGAAATATTTTCCTTTCAATTTCACAAGCAATTAATTTCCTAATTCACTTATCTTAAATCCATACTATCATCCTCTGTTTGCTAAATATTTTACTTCCAAGAATCAATAATATTTAACAAAACTAAGACAAAATGCATATTCAGAAGGTTTATGAACAAGACTCTCAACAAAAAGTTACACTAAGTTTACGACCTACATTTCTAAAGAGTCAGCTGACACTGGATATACAAGCTTTCTTTCCTTTTCTGAGATTCAACATGCTACATAGATCTTGAAGTCAACAAAAAACAATCATGCTAGAAGTATCTGAATTTAAAATATTTCTTACTTTATTGTTCATAAATGCTTTGAGGCACTGGATAAGTTTATGTTGATTCTTCTTATCAATACTTTCCTGCCTTGAAAGGGAGTAGGAAAACAACATAAGTACAAACAATCTTCACAAGCTCCCCTACCCCTCCCTTCAAAAGATCCAAAGTCCTTACTGTTTCTTGTCCAGAAGCTTTTCCAGTACATCCAATAGAAGTCCAAGACCTTCATGTCCAAAATTGTTAACCCAGCTGGAAAAAGGAAGAAAAATGCTTTTAATTTCTTCATCAAATGTAAAACTTGCAAAGTTATGTCTCCAAAACTGCTTGTACATCTCTTCACAGACTCTGCCTTAAGGCTCACTTCCCAGGAAGACCTGATCAACCATTAAGACAAATGCTTAGTTCCAACAACTAGAAGTTGTTGAGAACCACTGTGAAAGGAGAAAAGATATTGCAGACAGTTGCAAACATTTCACTTATGCTTCTCCAGTGTGCTGAGAACTACTTTCTCATGCCAACAAGTATTAGCATAATATTGCTGGTTTAAAAAAAAAAAAAAACACCACAATTCTTTATTGCTAAGCAAAACCAGCATGATGAAAACTATAGCAGAAATGATTACTTACCTGACTGGATTGCTAGTTAGAGACACTCTCAAAGACTCTAGACAATTAAGGAGCTTTTCCTCTGAAATTCCAGATCGCAATTCATGAATATATTCTTGCGAGGACAGTGTGCATTCATGCTTGCTGTTTTTCAGTCCACCCTATCACAGAAGACAGAATGCTGCTTAATGTTATATTGATCATAGCAGTGTTTAGATGATAACATGTAAGGCCAATATTTCTGCGTGAATTTTAAAATCACCATTTTCACTGTAAAACTATTGAAGACCCCTGACTTGACTTTGATTTGTCGTTAAGTGTTTAATAGTTTAGGTTTTGCATCACAAGGGTAAATATTTTTCTGGAATCTTCTTCACTTCTTTGAGTAACGTGCATGTACTACATCTTGGATATAAAAATTTAATGCCATCATTCAGTTGTATTAACACGTTTAACTGCTACACACTTTCATTTAACATCTACTTCACAACACAGCAGTAGAAACAACCATAAACAGAGACACGAAAACCCCCACACTTGTTATTAAGCTTGTCCGATCATTCCCTGTGTAGCTGTCTTCTGTTTTGAAAAAGCTGTGCATTATCACTATGGACATATCCCAACTCTCAAATTAATTCTCTCTTCTACAAAAGCAAGGAAGAAGATAAGACACTGAAAATGACTTTGAAAAGGAGCTGCTGGCCATCAACTGTTAAATCGGTGTCTTTAAAATCATGCAACTGCATGACTCAATGATTTCTTGCCATAGCATAATTCCATGTTTGACCACTAACAGAGATCTTTAGAGGATCTTGTTTGTTACAGAAGAATCATATGGAAGATTTGACAAATAGCTCATCTCCCTACTGAAGCGTCTTTAGAGAAGAATAACTACCTACATTTCAGTATTAAAATGCCTGATAATCAGTTTTTAGAGCTGTAGTATTCAAAACCATGAGTAATATACAAAACATTTTACCAAAGGGTGCAAACTAATCTTTTGTACAGCTCTGACAAGTTGCAGGAAAGTAGGCTTATCTCAGAAGAGTGGTTACAATTAGTACGCAGCTCCTAAAGCTCCTTAGCTCTAAATGGTCTATTGAAGAGAACCTGGTAATGATGTGTCATGGGTGTAAAGGCAGTATGAAAAGTGCCTGACCTAGAATAGGATTTATATGTAGTTGGTTTTACTTGTATCAGGAACTTCGCTGATACTGTCATCTTCTAATTGTCTCTCTTCCAAAAAGTTACACTTTTTATGAAGTTTCTGGTTTGCTCTATTCAAATTCTAACCATTTGTTTTCCAAAAATGGCACTAAGTATGGCTAATGACAAAATGACTTGTCTACATTTAAGTTAATGATTTTGACCTACATACATTCCAGTATTAATTCATATAACAGAGCTATGTAAATGTTCACAATGTACTTTCAGATTGTTTGTCCTCACCTCAACAAAACAAAAATCTGATACAGATTGTGAATGCATTAAGACAACAGCGTCCTCTGGACTGTGTCAACTTTGAAGATGTTTCTTGCTGACACGCATAGCACCTTCAGCTGGACAACGCATGCCATCGAAGGACCAAGACAGACATAAAGATGAGTAACTAGGATATAAAGGAACTACAACCTGTCACTATCAACCTCCTGAACAAAGAGATGCTCTTCCACCGAAGGAAAAAGAAATAAATGGGTGGAGGTCATCTTTATAGGAGTAGGAACTGACTTTAAAATCAGAGAAGTATATTAGCGCTACGTATTAGAAATCATAATAGTACAGAAAAATCATCACTCTGAAAGACCGTAAGGTAAAGAACTAGAAAACAGGAACAGCTTTATGCCATTCATTGCATTGGATAGAAACCAAAAAAGATTATACGTTTAACTAATATACGCCATCTACACAATACTGGATACAGTTTTTGTCATTTCAGACAACAGCTGTTCCAAAACCCTAAGAGTAAAAGAAGAAAACAGAAGCAGTGCTGTAAGCCACAAAATCTATAAAGAGATGAGATAACGGAAACTTCCATAAAATGCCATTACATGTTAAGCTAGACCCTGAAAAGCACTCTAGAATGCAAGATGTATTTGTTTTTCCAAAAGATTATTGCTTGTGGTTAGCCCTTCCACTGTAGTCTACTGCAAGCTCCAAAGGAGATACCTATTCAGATGAGGCATTTAAGGTCTTTGCTATGTTTTCTTTCATATTTAAACCAAGGTGTACTCTTGCTGCCTCCTCTTTCTATGCGTCGAGGACATTAGTGAGTCTCCTCTACTCTATCTAGCCCCTTGTTTTCAGAAGACCTATGACTCCCTCAAAAACAGTTAAAATAGGTTAAAAGTTAGAGGAATTGGCAGCACCATCGCCTAAGCCTCCTTACCGTGCCTTATGGGACAGGCATATGTCTCCATTGTACGACTAAGCACCTTAACTGCAGAGCAATAAGGAACCACCTCTTCTTCCTTTTTTCCCCTCCTCTTCAAAACAGATGATCACTAAAGGTGGTTCATAAAAATCCATTCTCAAAACCTTTCACCCAAATACTCCAATTCAAGCTGAGAATTCTCTAGCATAACAGGATTACTTTCTGTTATTTTCTGCAATCAACTTTTCAGTCTCAATCCACTCTCACCTCTAGCCATGCTAACCGGAGTGCTACAACCAGGTGCTATTTCTTTCATTTTCCTATTCAAAGAGAGTTTGATTCGAATACTATTTTTAAGTAATGCTATGCCTTTACATGGATCAGATTCTCATGTATACACTTCTCATTTACTCTGAAGTACAAGGTCTCAGTGAAAGTTATGCTTTATGTGAGAGCATCTAATAAAGATGAAGGCAAAAGCAAAGTACAAAGAAACTCAAGAGAGTTAGGTCCCACACCAGAACTTTCAGAGATTAAATCAATGCACAAGATCAAAAATCTTAGAAATTACTTTATGACCAGTTACCTTCACAGTATTACAATTAAGGCATAGAATTATTCATTGATGACAACTCAAATGAAAGCCTGGACCACACATTTAAAATCCTTCTCTGCAGAAGATAGAAGTGATGAAGTTTTAGTGAAAAACTAAGCTTAAGGGAACTCCTGGAAGTGTCACAAAAAAACCCAAACAAGTACACAAAAGAAAAACTAGCTTGCTTTCGCATTAAGGAGGTAAATCTAATCAGTTCAAATCTGTGTGTAGGACACATTTCAGGGTTTAAGGGACAATAGCGACAGAGAGACAGGACTGACACCTTATAGTGCAGGATATAGTGAAAAAATAAACTTCAGCAGTCTTCTCCCTACACAAACTTTGTTTTAATACTTAGAAAACCAGGCAACAATTAAATATTTTAGATATTTTTATTTCATTTTATCTTACTCTACTTTGACTCCAGGTGATTTCAAAGTTGTTAGCTAGACAAAGAAATTCCTCATCCAGGACCTTCGTAAATATTAGAAGGGACTTAACAAATGTCCAGCTTTATACACTAAGATGTGCCACCAGAGGCCCGTAAACAAGCTTGAGACCCAATATCTAACAAAATGGCAAAGCAAAAGCGTTTTGCTTTCCATGGGGAATAAGCAGATATTCTACCTACTTGGTAGTAAAGAACTGTGGAGCACACCTGAACTAAATGGATGGGCTGTAACAGTTAAAATACAAGATCAGAAAAACCTGCACAAACTACTCCTCTTTGAGGCACCAGACAATTCAGACCTCATTAGGTCTTAAGCTAAAGCCACGTTCAGCTGAAGAAGTTATAAGTATATTGCTTCCATGAGACAGTGTTTACTTCAGTGAGAATGCTGGCAGCCAGTACATTGAATAGAAATCTCGCAGTATCATAAGTGGTTGCTTCTATCCAATTCACTATACCTGTTTCATAATTGGGGGGGGGGGGGGGGGAAATCACTCTTTAGACAGAAACAAGTAACTGCTACCAGCATCATTATTAAATAAGTGGAAGTAATAACTTATACTTTCCCCCCTGCCAATGACTAACTGAAGAGTTTTTGCATACTCTCTATTGATACAATTCTGTTTCTATCTCAAGCAAAGAAACCACTATATTTTAATTAGAGTATAATAACAAAGTCAGATAAGTTGTTTGGGGGAGGTGGGGGTGGGTTTGTTTTTAGGAAAGCAATAAAAGCATTTTCAATGATTTTTTTTTTTTTTTTAAGCCACATATACTCTAGTTGTTGTACATTTGACTTGGAAAAGCAGTATCCTTGTTCAAGCTATGAGGAAACACTCTACCAGCTCCTGAACTAGAAATTGGAAGTTTACACAGTTCATATCTGCTTCACCCTGTAAATATCAGCCAAACACACTAATTCAATCCATTAAGAACAGAACTAACAAGCTAATCCTACTGTAGACATCTACATTAATGCCTTACAGATAAACAGATACACAGCTGCCATTTCAGTGCAATTATCATTGTCTATAAAAACAAGGAAAGGTTACCTTGCAGGCAGCTAAAATGACAAGCGGGCACCCATGCTTGAGATCCCAAGTAAAACTCAAATAAGTTAAAGCTCTAAACTCCCCATTAACAGGCAAACCTCTTCTCTGCAATTGTCACTACAACCCAACAGTACTAGCATCAACAGCCCAAAACTCTTCTGCTCCCTAACCACAGTAAATCTGTAAATCTTCAGGAAAATAACCACATATGCAGGCAGATGCAATCAACTCCCAAGGGATGAATGCTATAAAAACATATACTGAGAAGCACACCAAGATACATGCATTCTTTAAGCAATAATATACAGAAGCCATACTCTAAGAGGGACATTTCTTATTTTACTATTTTGCAAGTTATCTGTGCAAAAGCATGCTTTTAAAGCATAACTATTCTTGCTCTCCATCAGACTCTGAATTAAAAGGCATGGGGAAAAACACAGATATTAGAGTTTCTCCACTACCAATTCTGCATATACCAGTTTCCTTTATAAAATAATCTCTCCACAAAGCAGCTGTTCAGGCTAACTCATATCATAAAGAAATTACATGGCAGCAGGAATTATTTGAAACTGGTTTTAATGCACTGGAGAGTTAATAATTTTTCCCCTCAAAAATCAAATACCTTTAAATACCTTCATTGTGCTTATGTATTTTCTCAATCAGCATATGAACCCGTACTGTGTACAAAACTAAAAAGTACTGGTGAATACAGACAGAAAAGTCTGTTTAAAGACCACTCTGAATAAAGCAAAGCCAACAGCAATTTCTTTATCAATATGTGCTACATCCTTATATATTTAAAGTACATCTGAGGTAATGATTAGACAGTTTTAAGTCATAGGTTGCTCTTCATTTTTTTACTACAAAATAGAAATACTGAATATGACTTAAGTAGAAAGCCTTGCAGTACCTGAAAAGCCTGCTTTGGCTGCAATCAGAAATAAAGTCCACCCATAATTAAAAAGTACATGCTTGATTTCAGCCATCATTTAAAATGTACATGTAATTAGTCCCCAAAAAATCTTTTTTTTCCAGGAAACAAAAATTTGCCGAATTCAGTCCAACAAATTAAGTCCCAAATACTTGTTAAAAAAAAAAGAATCACTAAATTCAACCATGACTTAACATGAAATGTAGCTGAGCACTTAATACGAGAAATTATGCTGCTAGCAATCTCATCTTATGCCTATTAATTGACCTTCTGAATCCTCTATGTTAATCTTATTCTCACACTGATATCCAGCAGCTGACATTTCCACAATAAACTATGAATGTTAACAATTAGGACATTAAAAAAATCCACATCTAAACAGAACGAAGTAAGCCAAATAGTGTAAATTTAAAGTTTCGAGTAATTGCCTTCAATAAAAAGCAAGAAAAGTCTAAATTATATTTGTTGCTCACGATGAACAGATGAGTTCTCAGTGAGTCTGAAGTATTTAGAAATAGATTCCTGAAAACTTAAAAACAGATCCCTCAAAAGTGCAATCAATGATCTTATATTGGTAAGATAAACATGATTGAGATAGCTGATAATTATTTTGATAGAAACAAGGATTCAGTTATGCCCACTGAACTTTTAAATCCAAGATAAAAGTCCAAAATATTCCAGCCTAATCTCTAAAAATAGAAGTGTATTCATAAGGAAAAAAAAAAAAACAAACTATCATGTTCATACTCACCGGAACTTTACTTCCGACTATCTGCATGCAGTGGTCAGCCAAGAGAGGTTATTGTGTAAAAAAGATAATAATAATAATACATAAATAAACACAGCAAAGTACTTAGTAGGATGTAGCATCACACAAATTTTTCAGTGTTTAATCATTAGTAGTAGTTACATTCTTTTATTACTTTATCAAACTGTTTAAGAGTTACAGCTTCTCAACAGGAAAACAGTAGTTCCACTGTAGAAGAAATAATTTGAAACTCTTATGTTCCGCTGCTGAATCATCAGTATTTTACACATTTACAAACAAATAACTAAATACCTAGCTTGACATCTACATCTTGAAAGATTAAGAGGTATGCCATTTTGTTAAAATTATCAGGTCAGATATTTTATATATGACACTGAGAAAACTACAGAAAAAACTAATGGCATACTGATTTCGTTGTACATATAACAACTTCATTTATCATGGGGCTTTTGATCTATTTAGATGATGTCATCACTGAATTTAATTAAGTTTTCATAATCAAAAACATAGCCTACAGTTATAAATCTAACTTGCATTTCAGAAAATCTCATGTGGCATTTTTCTTCAACTGCTCAGTATGGATGCTTTTAATTACATGGATAATTAAACAGTGATTTACTGAATGACATCTTCTCTTTTTTACCATGGAACAGCATCTCTGCATATTCATGAACAAGAAGTTGACTTTACACAAAAAAAACTCTGCAGAAAGGCAGCACACCTCTGCCCTGTTCTGTTCTATCACTTTGCACAAATGACCATGTTCCTGTGAACACCAGGACTATGGACTTCTGCCCAAATATTGTAGGCCTTTCCTTGTCAGCTATTTGCTGCAATCTGATAGCAGCCAGTTTATTGAATAACCACTTTTATCTGAATAAGAGCCTGAGACAGTATGATTTTGTTCTGGGATCTGAATTTGATTGTATCTGTTCAGCCTCTGCCGGCTTCATTTTCTACTCTTATCTCTTCCATTATTCTTTTAGGAAGTCTTTCAGAAGACTGAAGTCCCTGCAAGTCTTTCACAATCACCTCTTCTCTCCTCTTCCTGACGAGGCTTCCTCTAGAAGCACAAGATGAACTGTCATCACCAGACAATCTCCTTTCCTAATTTACTACCTTCTTCTCCCACCAATGTTCAACTCATTCAGTATGACAGGTCACCAAGTTCAGTTCTGAAACAGAATTCTGAGCCATTTCCATTTCCCAAGTATAATTTCCATGGTCAACAATCTTTCTCTTCAAGTGAGAGAAGGAATCAGAAGCACCGATAATCACTTCACATGAAAGCATCCAGCTTATTAGCTTCTATCCTTCCTCCATCCCCCAAGGAAAAGGAAAGCTTTTTTTCGTCCCTTGAAAACCAAGGTTTCTTTCTCACTTGGAACTCCGAAGACAGTACAGTGTTTCAGAAAAGCACGGTCAACATGCTGCAGATGGCACACAAGGGAGAAAATGAAGCACCAAATTTAAAAATAATTTGGTTAAGACAACATCAGCAAATGAGATTGATATTTTCAAATGAGTGGAGAGAGCTCAAAAGCCTAACTAAAACAAACATGAAATGAACTAGAAGAAAAGTCACATCAACTGTTAAGTGTGCTTTGTGAGCTCTAAGCAGAAGAAAAGGCCCAAGTATTTTCAGTATAAAAAAGGAAGACATGACAATTATCTGTGACCAAAGAAAAAGGTAGAAAATTTTAAGAAAGATCGTTTTGAATGTGATCAGCATTTTCATGGAAGACAAGCCTGAAGATGGCCTGAAGAAAAGAAAGTTTGACAATTCATGATGCAGTAAAAATTGGTTAGGGCTTGAATTCAATTAAGTAGAATAGTAGTTAACTAAACAGAAGACAAAATTAACAGTGAAAATGAGGTTTTGCTTTATTGTAAGATCCCAACCAACATTTTACAATTGCACTCTACTTTTTATATTTTTTAAATTGGTTAAGATGCTAGCTATTTAAAAGCTAAATTAGGGTAACACACTATGGAGACGTCATTCATATTTCTGAACAATCTTAAATTATTCCATTCAAATGCTGTGATTCAATTGCAAGGAGGACTTACTGAAGCACACAGACTTTGATACGAGTCCTTTTTCCATTAGGAAAAACATTTTGCATATGTATAAAACATCCATACTGACGCTGACTTAAGTTCAAAGTGCATATTCATGTATGAGGACATTTTGGGATTTGATTTTTTTTTTTTTAAATTGTTAGTACATTTTGGCAAATGTATCCCCAGTTCTGTTAAGTTTCCCATGCTGCAGCGCATATGGTGGCAGTAATGCAATCTGTTAAAATTTTCAGCAGTTAGACATGCAATGGTAGCCATGCTTTTCTTACTCAGCTACAAAATTATGGTACTTGAGGCAGCTACATTTCGATATCAATATATGTAAGAGATCACCATCGTCCAGCTACATTTTGGGAAAGAATTGCAAGTACTTCCATTGTGAAAGTTTCTACTGCTTCAATAAAATATTTTTCCTTACAAAGAAAAAAATTAAGATTTAACACTGATCATCAAGTGAAGACAAAAATCTTACAACACGTAATCAATAGTTCCCAAAAATAGTTTAAGTATGTTAACAGGAAATTTCATTTATTCACTGTATAAGCTCAAATAATTCTCCAGTAACTTGTATGTTTAGCTAAACCATGCTTTAAGCACTGGATTCCTTCCAGAACAGACTGAAGAACTGTGGATTTTGTTTAAGATAAACTCATGCAGGAACATCACTCCTCTCAGAAACGTAAATCACCCTTTTCACATTATAATGCAAGTTTTTCCTCACTTAAGTTTATAATGTTCAATGCAAAGCATTTGCATTTAATAATTGCATGTCATTGTAGCTTTAATTTTTTGAAATCTAACTCTGCAGAGCTGATTTTAAAGGTTAAAAGAAAAACAAGTCAACTCTACTGCTTGTCGTCCATGCTTATGGATTCATTAGGCAAACACCGACATAATCTTATTTGCCAGTTTATTTCACTAAGAAACAGATTGTTATTTCATGTTATCTGTATTTAGCGCCCAGACTCAGCTCTGTAGAACTGCTAGCAGTACTACCGTTATGTATTTGAACAATTATTCCACACATCGTCTTCATTTCCAGTAACCTTTTATAGCACACAATAACTTAAGTGTGAAAAAAAGATGAGATTCATCCTAATCTCCAAATAAAATCATATGCATTACCTAATTTTACTGAAGAACTATGCTGACAGCAAGTTTTATCACTTGAAGCACACTGCTGCCCCTTGGATACACAAAGCTACCCCCCCACCACCACTTCTCCCCAATACTGCAATACATTCACTTCCTCAGAACTCACCACTAGATTCATTAAAATTCTTTATACAACAAACAGTGGCACAAATCAGGACAAAACCTATTTCTAGGGAAATCATAACATATCTCTCTTTCTCTCTGTTTCATCCAACATTCATGAATTTTTGTGTCATATTCTCCTTTTACATGGTAAGAACTATATTTGCCATAGTTGATTTTTAATACACAAGAAGCATCACTGTTGTATTTTATAACTAATTAGTACTAACAGTCCCGCTACTATTAGTCCCACTGCAGAAAATAAATTGCAGCTCTTCACTACTTGAAATTGTATTTCTCCACCCCAACAAATGTTGGGGCACCCAGTGGTTCTCTTACACTTCTGGCACTCCAAAACAGACAGACTTCAAAAATTCTACATGAAGGATGCATCAACTAAGGGTTAATCAATCAACTTAAGTACAGAGAATGATCAACATGAATGAAAGGTCTGAATATATTTTTTTCTACTCAAAATATAATTTGAAATTCATTTTAAAATCATCTTTTCACTAAAGGAATCATTTTATTTACCTTCAGTACATTTCTTAGCAAATATTTAATGCAGTCTCCAAGCCAGCTACAGTACTCAACATATTCAAATTAATCTAAGAGACTGACTTTACTTCAATGTTATATATTTTCAGTATTTTAATTCCCTGTTTCTAACACTGCAAATTGTACATCCAGTATGTATGTCATTACTAAAGCCATGAACACATGCTATCCCTTCCAAGCACTTCTGGTACCAAAAATTCATACGATTAATTCCACAGAAATATGCTTAGGATCCATCCATTACTCTACATCACTGGATTTGCAATTTCTTGTGGTTTACGAGAAAGCATCAAGTTCTTACATTGCCCAGCAACTGAAATACAAACTAACCCTTCAGACGCAGCTGCAAGCATTTAGAAGTATATTAGTAAGCACAGATTTATTATTTTTTTTTTCCTACCGCTCTTAGAAGATAAATCCAGACAAAAAATTGAAAGCTTCAAGCTTGAAAAACATAACACTCACAAAGCTAAGCTTCTTACTTTCATCTGTCTTGGAGAGGTGACTACTTACAGATTTGGCAGTTGCAGAAATGTATTGGACAACCATCTCACGTTTTGTGGTCAAGTCTTTATCTCTTAAAGGAGCTTTTCGTTCTTCATTTAGATTCATGTCTTCCTGTAAAGAAACAGACCACACAACATCAAGATTCTACTTCATGCTTTTTACTAGTCTTTGTTATTTTTATACTCCTTTTCTTAAATAAACAGCTCATTTTTAAACAAACAGAAGTGACTTTTTCCAGCTTATCCGCGTTTCAGTTTGTTTAACTCTGAGCTACCCAATTTTCTCATTTAATTCTGTCACTTCAAGTGTTCACTGTTTTCAAGACTTACCCCAAATTATAATTGCATCAAGGGTAGTTACCATTAGTGAAATTTGGCTCAAAAAAAAAAACCCTAGAGAACAAAACAGAAAAGTTCTACACCTTAAGTTGATCACATAAGTGTTAACTCTTGTGAAGTTCCTGTGTTTTTTATAAAATCTTATCACAAGGGACACCATTCCTGTACCATGTAATCAGAAGGCTGTTACTACACAGATTATTAGCTTGTGGCAGGGGTAGATGTGAATGCGTTCCAACTGATGTATTTAAAACAAACCTAAAAATCCAAATATTCTGCTAGATTAACTCTGAAGATGCCTGTTTCAACCTAATAATCGATTATATACAACATGTAGTCATTACTAGTCGCGACTAGTCTTGCCATTAAAAGTCAAAGTAACTTCAGATTAGCAACTGAGACCAGTAAATGTTACTGTAATAACTTACTAGCTAACAGCTTTTTCAAAGAATTATTAGTCTCTGGAAGCAGACCTATTGTCTGCTTCAATTAACATTACTTGGAAAAGTTAAAAATTAATCCCTTAATCTAACAAGCAAATCAAGCAAGTATTAATTAACACTTATCCAATCTTTCAAAAGAGATTCACAACGTCATTGAACAGAGTAGAGCTACACAATGGAACGGGACATTTCTTAGGCCATACTGACTGTATGTAAGTTTACAACATTTTTCAAGAATGATACAGAAAACTATTTCTAATAATACTTGAAAGATTGCATTTCCTGATACTTCATGTATCAACACCAATGTGCATGGCAGAATTAATACGCACCTACTTCAAAAGTTTGTTTCTGTATTACTAATAGAAAAGCTTGCTTGTGAGTAAAATCACAAACCTTGACAAGTGATCCTAAGACAGAAAATATTCAAGACCATACAAAAATTCAGCTTTCTATACATTAAGTTTTTATTAATGGAAATGACCATTTCCCAAAGGTATTTACTTAAGTTTATTAAAAACGATCCTTCAACAGCAGTATCTAACTACTGCAACCAAGGTCTATAGAGGTTATCTTAATGAAGCAAATCAACAGCTTAAGATTTTTATTTTTGGCTTTTTGCCTTTGTTTTCTCTGTAGAAGTAGACCAAGTAATTTAAACATATATAATACTAGCATTCTATGAGTTACTCAATTGTTTATGTGCCAGTTCAGACAGGTCTATCAGGCCTATGCTATGCTATGCCCTCCCAAATAGTTAATACTTCCAAAATGACATCATTTGAAAAATCACTACTATATAATAAATGCCAGCATGAAAACAAATTAAAACCTCATAAAACAACGTAGCACATCATCTTACCATCATTTTTTCAAACAGATCCATAACTTCTTTTTCTGATAAGTTCATGCAACGCTCATCAACAAGCACCTGGGCAAGAGGGATTTCACTTATAGAAGGTTGAGAGTCAATAGGATGCTGAATGAGAGGCTTCTCTTTTTTCACTGCTGATTTTCTGAAGCTTGTTATTCTGTCACGCTGCAAAGACATCCATTTAAAAATTAGCAGAAATAGAAATACAGGAAAGCAGCCAATTACATGGCAGTAATACACACATTTTTAGTTAATCCAAGCAGCAGAGTTAAAACTCAAACTGAACTGTAAGTAAAAATACCCTAACATTCAGAGATTACTTTTCATCAAAAGACAACAACATTTAAGGTAAATTCATGACAGGTCACATGCAAAAGGAATATAACTATTTCTCACAGTTTCAAAAGTATACCATCTATGTTAAACTCTTAGCATTTCAAAGTCTTGAGTTCATCTTCTCACATTACTCCCTAATTATCCTGATAGTGAATAAATATGGTACCACAAAGGTAATGTCCAAGCGTTCCTTCACCTGAAGAGCTATAAGTCTTTGGAGGACAACTGAAAAAGCCAGCGTTGGGAAGGAGGTACTCACAAGTTCATCAGGCTTATAAAAAAATCCTGCTAAAGTAAAATAAAGTTTGTAGAGGAATTAATGCTCCAAGTATACAATTCCTTGAAGTGTTTTTGAGTACGGACTCCTGAAATTAGTGCATAATTTTAAAAAGCCAGGTAATGGATTACTCACATAGAAGCAGCCATCCATAGTTATATACACATAACAGACATTAGTGAAAGCATATCATACAGTCTGCAACGAAGTTTAACAAGTTAAGGCTGACTTGTTTTATGCCTTATACCAAACCCCCACCTTTTTTTTTTTTCTTAAGCATGCTTACTCAGTTAATTTGTTAATATTGGAAACAACCAACAAGAGCACCTTCCTTATAAGGCCATTTATTACTGTATTATTAATATATAACTCTACTCTGAATAGAGTAAGAATTTTTTTATTTAATAATACTGTCTTTAACTATATATATATGTAAGTTCATTTTGAGAACGTTATGTCTATAGCGATTTTTCTAAATTAACTGTTTGCATCAACAAATACTAGTGTATTTGTTTCAGGCATTGAACAGCCTTATGAAGATGTGCTTTCATCTAACAGCAGCTTATGTAGGGTTACCAGTAACATTCACAGCAGTTACTGCAATCTCTACGAAGACATGTAAACCAACATTTCTATTTTCTAGAATTAAACCACCTCTGTGAGGTGTGAAAAGTTTAATGGAGTATTTTCATTTGTAGGAAATTTGGATTCATTTTAGTCAGTCAGTCATTTAGTCCAGTCAGGAGTGGAGAAATTGGACCAAGTGCTGTGGAATATGGGGAAGAAAGGTTCTTTTATTTTTCTTTTTTTCTTTTATTGTTTTGTTTTCTTTTTCTTGGTTTGTTTTGCTGTTGGGTTTGGTTTGTTGTTTTTTGAGATCCTACAAGACTACCTTAAATTTCTGAAGGGAAAGTATCCCTAGATAAGCTGCATGCCCTTTGAATTTCTTTAGAGGTTTTTTTGGTTTGTTTGTGTTTTTGACGGGAGGGGGTTTGGGTTTTCTTCTTCCTTAGAAGTCTTACATTTGTGGACAGAAACACATTACCTACAAGGATACTGTTAACGTCTTTAACAAGGCAAGAATTTTACTTTAATCCCATTTTTTCTTTCTTAGAATAGTTTACATTACATTTTTTGAAATTAAAATTAGGGCATAGCCTACTGAAAAGGCCAAAGATGACATAATGCCTGAAAGGCAGTATCCAAAACTAGCCAATATACATCAAATGCAGTTTTACTGTTCACTTACATTGAAATGCCCGTTCAGCAGTCACCAAAAAAAAAAAGACATTTAAGATCAATTTCACCATACTGTGATCTGTTTCAAGTATACCTTATTAACAACAAATTTGTTTAATCAGATTGCAACGGGGAGATCAGTTTAAAACCATAAGTGAATCTTCTACATGATTACTACATACAATTTCTTCATTTCAGACATGTAAGTGATGATTAACTAAGTGGCCAGGGTGGCTTAACTATTATACATAGAAAATAAAAGTGTATAATTCTACTGAAATCAATTTTGATATGTTTCTGTAGAAATACTTTACAACAGGTTTCAAAGTATTCAGAATTATAAAGTTAGTGCTACTGAATACAAACTTGTTGTTTGACATATAGTACACACTTATTACCCAAAATGGTTCCACTTGAATCATGTGGCAACTAACTTTGAAGAACCACTGCAGATCCTTTACTGTTAAAAAGAAGGTCAAAAGAAGTAACACTTGAACTGTTGAGTAACAGTTTCAACATATCCACAGTATTACTGAAGTATTTAGAATGTGGTCAATGAAGCTTATCCAAATAGAAATCACTAATTACTCTTCTTCAACTGAAGTTACAAATGAAGATCTTTAGGTATAGTAACTCAATTTTCCGAAATCTAATCCTTAATATCCTTATAAGAACATGTTATATTGTCCACAACATTTGAAGTTAAATAGCATGCAGCGTGGAGTTACCATTGCAAATTAAGATGTTACAAAGACCTTACCACATCATCTGCCAAAGTTTTTATTTGAATATTCTATTAAAAAAAAAAAAACACACACACAAATCAAAGAAAAAAAAGACAATGTTACCTACTGTTTCAGAATAAAATAGTCTGTATTTCACGTATTCTAACATTAAAAAGCACTTGAAATTTCAGTAAGTGTTCTAACAAAACTGCAGGTAAAAGAGCATGGAATCTACTGCATTTTGTGTGAAAAAGTAGGCTTGCATCCCATTTCACCTTGTCTTTTGACGATTTAACTCATGAACCTGTAACCTGTATAGCTCTAGCACCCCCACTATTTCATAAAAATGCAGTAAGATCTCTTACAAAGCTTTCCAAAACAAACATGAACTACTGGACTTCAAACTGAGTCAGCAGATAGCTATATAACATTCTCAGTTTTGACAGAGTTTTTGAGACTGAGAGTTGAGGAGAATTTCCTGTGCCCTGGCTTCTTGAGCCTTCTGCCAATTTCTCCTTAACAATGAGTAATGTAAATGGATAGATGAACTGGTTAAAGCCAGTGTACTGATGATGCACAATCCAGTCGCTGCTACCTCTCCCTCCCTAGTACCTTCTCACTTTTTCCTTAACAGCAGTAAAATCCTACTGACAGAGATCACCAACATTACATTTTTATTCACGGCCAAAAAAGCAATCTATA
This sequence comes from Aptenodytes patagonicus, assembly GCF_965638725.1. Classification (NCBI taxonomy): domain Eukaryota; kingdom Metazoa; phylum Chordata; class Aves; order Sphenisciformes; family Spheniscidae; genus Aptenodytes; species Aptenodytes patagonicus. Next base: position 5,178,568 of record NC_134957.1, read on the forward strand.
TTGCATACCAATAATCATATCAAGGAACCATTCAGTCAATAAACATTGCTCAATTTACACCAAGCAGTCATGAATAGGTAATTAAGGTCTAGAACTTCAGGGGCCGGGGGGGGGGGCAAATCCGAGACAAAAAGAACTGCTGTACATGAAAAAGTGTGGTAGTTGATCCATAACGACACAGCCCTGCAAGTCACTGGTTAGGAAATAGCGACCCTATTTTCTTGGACAGCAAGGTTTCAGATTCCTTGGTTATGCTTTCACCAGCCAAAATGATCAAGATGCTTCTAGTCAATATCCCATACCACTGTGTATTGTTAACACAGTGGATGAGTTCAATGTTACTGGAAGTGAACTGATAACTGTTCAACATACACCACACAATATTTTTACTTCCCCTTGGTGGAAGATATGCTCCTTCTAATTCTACTTTCTGTCTCTTGGCTACATTTGTCAATATTGTATTTCTGAAACAAAGACATTTGCAAGACTATTCAAATAGTGGAGGAGGCATCAAAGGTGGGAATGAAGGGCAATGTGTTCATACTTTAGAAGTATAATGAAGATAAGCATTCAGAGGTATGCAGGACAGTGTGGTGGATTGACCCTGGCTGGCAGGTCAGTCCCCACCCAGCCACTTGCTCATTCCCTTGCAGTGGGATCAGAATCAGAAGTGCAAAAGCAAGAAAAAAAAATCATGTGTTGAGATAAAGACAGTTTAACAAGTGAAGGAAAAAAAAATAGATAAAGAAACAAACGATGCAAAAGCCATCACTCACCACCAGCAGACCAATACCTACCCAGCCTCTGAGCAACTGCTACTTTGGAAAAAACTCCTCCTCCCCACCCCGCCACCCCTGGTTTTATTGCTGAGCATGACATTATATGGAATATCTCTTTGGTCAGTTTGGATCAGCTGTCCTGGCTGTGTCCCCTCCCAACCTCTGGCCCACCCCATCCTACTCCTAGGGGGAGGCAGGGAGCACACTAAGAAACAGTAAGCTTTGACACTGGATAGGCGGTGTTTGGTGACCAAAACAGTGCTGATAAATCTAGAACACGGCACCATACAGTTTGTTATGAAGAAAATTAACTCCATTCCAGCCTGACCCAGTACAGACAGCTAGGATAAAATCTTTTTCTCTTACTACTCCAGATGTTGACACCAACCTTTCACCTTCCTAACTGCCATATCTCAAACCTCTTCCTTACAGCTACATCTCTCCTGTATTTTCGTTACCTGGACTTAGTATGGAGTTAAAAGAGGAAGCAATACTCTAATCCTGAAATGAAAACTAAGGTGTCCTTACTCTGGTAAACAGACCTTTTATTTTTAATGGAGATTATTGAGCAAGAAGTCCAAATGAAGTAAAGACTAACTATGACTTCAACCCAGAGACAGCTACGTAAGCAAGAAGTTCTAAAACTCTGTATCTGTTTTAGCAGTCACTTGTACTAGAAATACTTTTTTTCCTCCTTCTCATTTAAGTACTGTCAATCTCTCCCAGAACCTGGAACAGGATAATCTACTCCATCTCTACATTTATATTGCATTTGTCACTCAAACTCCTCTGGGCAAAATACAGAATACTAAAGCAAAATACCACACAGCATTTTTTCAGACATCTCAAGCTCACTTCCCAGATCTCCTTATGGCGCATAAACTATGCTGTTGCCAGTAGCTACTCAAGATAAGCAACACATTTAACAGGTAGAAGAGAAACTGCAAGTAGCTGGAGGCAAAGGCAAGGTAGTTATGTACCTGCAGATTCCCATTGACACACAATTTTGACAGTCTCTTATACTAACAAAGAAGTCACACTTCCAGTCTGATTTAAGAACATAAACCACAACTAGTTTACCTCCCCAGGAAGAAGTTTAAGATATCGCAGTTTTTGTAGTCAGACCTCTAGCATTATTCTTTCAGCCATCTATAAGACAGCCAGAGCACCACAAGAAATCAACCCTTTCCTAGCTTGTTAAAGACACTAACTCCCTGATTTTAGAAGCAGCCCAAAAGCAAAGGTTTTGCAAAAATACCTATAAATCATTTGTAGATGAGGGATATCAAATTATTATTTATATATCTAGCACACATACAATTTAAGACAACAGCTTATCATATCTCTCTCCTAGTTTTTAATATCAATGCAAAGCATGGAGCTTCATCAACTCCTGTATCAAAGGACTATTTCCTACTGATTTACTTAGTTAATCACTTAGAAGACCTAAGTGACAGAGCTTCTCCCTTTCAAATGTAGTCTTTCCAGTCCATCAATTTCTATTTACTCCTCCCAATTTTAGTTTACTGTAAGTATCCCACTACTTGCATAAGTACTGACAGATCATGACAATAAGGCACACAAAAATCATAGCATATACTAATGCAACTGCATCGCATTATTCTTTTATCTTAAAAGGTCAGTCTCAGCCATGTTAATATTCAGAGTAATTGAAATCTCTCACATAAAAACAGTGGACAGATTTTCACCACAGTTCACTACATTTATTGGCATAAAAATCACTATTTCCTCATCCAAGCTCAGTTCAGGCTACTGCAGTAACAATGTCAATGTTCAAAGAATTAAACGACTTGAGATGATTGCATTAACTTTTAATGCAAAACTTACAGCGTCTATTTTTTTTTTAATCTTTTTCTAACTTATGTATTAATAAAACCTTCCAGATCACTTGAGCTGGACATGAGTTGTAAATTAAGGTGCATTTACATGGGTTGATTGATCTTTCCATTATATTTAAGTATTACTTTGCCATGTTCTTAATTGTTACAGTCAAGACTCTCACTTCCACAACAAAAATAAAATCAAAAGCAACTCACAGTTTACCATATGTATAATGAAACAATGTTCAGCTGGGTAACTTCTAAACTTAACAGCAATTTTCACTCCACAGCACACCACTCAGGCAAATCATGGTAGCTGCAATACCCACTTCTGCACACAGGCTACAACTTCAGATAACAGCTCCAACTGCTGCTAGCAATCCTAATTTTCTAAGAGTAAAACAGAAACTTGACCTTCTCTTTAACTTTCTTGGTTTTAAACTAAGATGATATGACTGTTTTCTAAAATTTACCTGGACTACAACACCTGCAAAAGACTTCGTAAAACTTGGCTCAAGGATAAGTGTTTTTTAACTGGCTGTAAATAAATTTGCATACAACCAGGAAGGGAGTAACTTCCCATATGAGTACCTGAACCAAAGGAATTTAAAGGGACAAAACCCAAAACTGGTTAATATCTGAAGTACAAAAAGTTGTTAGCAGTGAGTCTAGGTCTTACAGCCACAAAATAGAATTCACTCCTACAACCTCCATTTGTCAGTACAGAGAATGAGTAACGTTCCCATTAGACAAATTTAACCATCTGTTAACATATTCCATTTTGTAATTAAATGTAAAAAGGTACTTAGGAAATTGTGAAAAGATACCTGAGTCACATTAGCTGATGTGCAGAAACTAGAACTACACACTCATTTAGGACTTTCAAGATCTTTATCCATGACAAAGTATACCTGGCATTACTAATAAAATTAGTAAAAATATAATTCACAAAATGTTTGCTTTATAGTAACTTTTTTGACACTTCAAGGAGCATTCACTATGCTTTCAAAAAGAACTTGAAATGATTGTTGTAATCCATCAGGTATATCAAAGGTAGTTGAAATTAGCAAAACTAATAGTTTTGTTACTATTGTCACACATTTGCATTTGGTCTATATGACAGCACATAGAAAATTCTTGTTTGCTTTGCAGCTGTTCACTTACAAATTCCTTAAATATGTATTGTTTAAATTATTAAACTGAGGCTTAATCTTTAACCTGAAGGTAAACATTCCCTGAGGCGCTACAAAGGGAGACCAAGGAGCTTGTGAACACCTTACACCAGGCTGCTAAAATGAAGCTGGAAAGTTATTCATGTTGACAGCACAAAGGTAGCACACAGAGAGTCAGCACTGTTAGACTGGAGGATGGCAGCCATCTTCCCAACCAGGAAGCTGCCTGGTTTTCCCCGATTACTCTACTTTTTTCCCCAGGATACTGACCATCCAGAAATGACCAATACTAGGAAAAGAAGTTAGACACCTCCTCATGCTAAATAAAGCCAGAGGGTCACCCAAGTTGGTATTTATTAACAGCAGAGGGCACCAATTCTTTAATCATAGTGCTGGAAGATTTGAGTGCCTCAAAGCTGCGCCCAAATAGGAGGGAGGGGAAAACAGGCCAGAGGCACTGTTAATCATATTGGACACTCCCCCTCACAAATGCCATTGTCTGATCTTCAAGGGATGAAGGAAAGGGGCACCTCCACACCATGTGTCCTGGTTTCGGCTGGGATAGAGTTAATTTTCTTCCTAGCAGCTGGTACAGTGCTGTGTTTTGGATTTAGGATGAGAATAAAGTTGATAACACACTGATGTTTTAGTTGTTGCTAAGCAGTGCTTACACTAGTCAAGGACTTTTCAGCTTCCCATGCTCTACCGACTGAGAAGGCTGGAGGTGCACAAGAAGCTGGGAGGGGGCACAGCCGGGACAGCTGCCCCAAACTGGCCAAAGGGACATTCCACACCATGTGACTTCATGCTCAGCATAAAAAGCTGGGGGAAGAAGGAGGAAGGGGGGGAACGTTCGGAGTGATGGTGTTTGTCTTCCCAAGTCACCATTACGTGTGATGGAGCCCTGCTTTCCTGGAGATGGCTGAACACCTGCCTGCCGATGGGAAGCAGGGAATGAATTCCTTGTTTTGCTTTGCTTGCGTGTGCGGCTTTTGCTTTACCTATTAAACTGTCTTTATCTCAGCCCACAAGTTTTCTCACTTTTACCCTTCCGATTCTCTCCCCCATCCCACTGGGGGGGGAGCGAGCGGCTGGGTGGTGCTTAGCTGCCAGCTGAGGTTAAACCACAACACCATGTCTCTGTGCAAGGGGAATGAAGAAAACCTAAGTAGCAGTCTGATCTGACTGAAAATGGAGGTTGAGAGAAACCGAGACTGCTTCCCCATTTTTGGCTGATTTGGCAGAACACTATCACACTCCAAAAGCAAAATGGACTGTTCAAAAACCCGCATTTTTGGGTGGGGGCAAGGGTGGCACCAAGACAGTCGGCAGTTAGATCAGCTTAGACTACTGTAGAAACAATTTCAGAAAGCCTACTAGATGAGGCATTTTTAATGTTAGCCAGTGCAGAGGCAAATAAAGTAAGGTTTGGCATTTTCCAGAGCTACTGCCAGACTCCAAACATTTTCTATCAAGTCTGTGCACCAACCATATCAGGTAAGTTATCATCACTAAAGCAGCGCAGTATCAGCGGAGTTTATAGCAGTTACGCTACATGACTGGCGAGTTCTTCATACAGCACTTCCTACACCCAGGATCTGTTTCTTATTTTGATATCTAGTGATCATGCAAGACAGGTTTTCCTCGGAGCATCTTGGAAAAACATCTTGTAACAGTATAGCATGCTTTTCAGTATAGACGAACACTGTCTCTCTTCAGGATGCTTTACAGCTTTTAAATTTCCCACTTAAAACCATCAAGCAACAGTTTGCTAGTTAAAATTTTTACAAACTAGACTTTTGAAAGAGCCAAGTCATAATTCCATTCATAAATTTCATAACAAACAAGAATTGCCATGCTGCTTTTATTAAGTGCCTACTAGCTTACTAGCCTCAATATGCAGGTTTAATGTTCTAGGAGATATTTAGTTAATCAAGATCTTTACAAAGGTTAAGAGACATGGCAAACCCTGCCCTTAAAACAAAAATTTAAAGCCTTTTATTTTAGTTTGAAGCTTCCATTTTTATTCAGAAATTCTAACCACTGGTTTTAATACTTAATTTAGAAACGCATGTGGCATTATATAATCATTAACCAACAGAAGGTTTTATAGGATCCATCTTAAAAAAAAAAACCACCAAAAAAAACACACCTCTAAAAAGAAACCCCAAAAAACCACCAACATGACCCACACAAGTAAGTAGGTACAAAATTCCATGGCTACGTGTCCTTAAGGCTCAAAACGGTGTAATTAAGAATCTTCCACTTCAAGGATCCTGGGCAGCCTGGCAAAGCTCTATAAAGTAAGTGTAGCAACAGAAATGGATACAAAGTTTCTGCCTAGGAAGTACAGGTACCTCCAGAAGACCTCACATGTTACACGCAGTGTCTCAGTTGCACTAGAACAGGCAAGTATTTGCATAAAGAAAAGCAGGAAGTCATACTTGGCAGTATCAAGACAGCATATGGGACTGCACCAATTGTCAACAGCATAAATGGGGAACAAAAGTAAGGGGATTCTACTTCATGTACTTGAACTGTCAGGCTAACCATATACACTGCTGCCATATACATTTTATTTTTTGGGTCATCAGCAGACTAGCACTGCATTTATTTTGGGCTTAAATAATTTCACTTTCAAATCTAATAATCTTGGTAATGGATACTTTAATGGTCTTTCTTGAAGAACATTGTATTTTTAAAAAATAGGATTCAGATAGTTGAGTGCCAATTATATTTCATGCTTTGCGTGATAAGAAAGCTTATTTCAAAAGCTGCACCTCCTAAGCTTCCTTTAGTAAAATGCTAGTAGATTAGAAGTGCATTGGAATAATTTCAAAAATCCTTTGATACACCCATGTAGCTTTCTGTACGTCTATTTGGTGCCTGTAAAAAGTGCCAGAAATACTTTATTAGACAAGAAGCCATCTGTCCCAGGGGTTGCTATTGTACTGGTATTGAGCAGGACTGCTTCTCAGTATCAGCATATTCCATTTACCACACCTACAGCAAGCAAATCAATTGGTTTGGAAGAAAATTAGAAAGTTTTTCCTAGGAAAATAGACTGAGATCACTTGCTAAACTAGTCACTTGAATAGTCATTGGATCAACTTCCAGGACTTAATTACAAACGAACACAGTATAGCTCCTAGTGCAGTAAATGGATGGTTTAGATTGCTTTTTTGCCAACTGTCAGTATATCCAGCCCTGTATCTCTGCTGCTTGTTTTTTAAAAATGCAATTGTTTGACTTCTGAGCTTTGAGTTTTTAGGGAACTTGGCTTTTGCTTTTTTCGTATAATATTATTGTGAAGTGCTTTTGAAACACTCTGGAACAGTTAAACTGGAAAAACTATGTCAAAACAGTTCTTGACATCGTAAGCGCAGACTTTATCTCAATTTTACGCTTAGATACAAGCTGTGGATTTGAGCTCTTTGCTTTCAACGTAGCAGCAGAACAAAGCCAGTTTTGCTAGATAGCAATACTTGATGTGCATCATATTGCTGTTCATCTTCCTTCCTTGTTCCAGGCTCCCCTGAGTGCAAGTGGCTGATCTTTTCATTCAGACACATTGTGGAGCTGAATGAAAGCTACTACAAAGCTACTGAGTTTGGTCAATTAAAGAGTAGTGAGAATAGGTCTCCTCCTTTTACACCTCACTTCCTAAAGAGAGACACCTTTTTTATTGTGACAACGTTCATCTTCACTCTTACTGAAGTGCGGTCTTAGTTTCTTCTTACCATTTTATAGACATGCAGCCCTTTTAACTACAATTACATGCTTTGAACCTGGGATTAATCTGTTGTTGAAACCTAGGTTTTTCTTTCAAGATGAGCAATGACCAGTTAACTTGACAGTGAGAAAGATCTTTTGAAATTATTCTGAAAAACAAAGCTGAAACTGCTTTGAGAAACTGCTTTGAGAAAATTCTTCAGTACCATTCCTGCTTACTTGCTTCCTATTTCACAGTTCATGCAAGTATAGCCTAATACCCCTGTACAAGTGACAGGCTCAATTTCTATACACTTTTCTTCCTGTCACATACAGAGGAGTTTTGGGAAGATTCTTAACTGAGCATGTGGTTGCTTTCGTGGAACACCTCTTGCTCCTGTGGGTACAGTAAACACTGAAATAAGTGTCACAGTCCATTTGAATTTTCCTCTCCTACCATTTGAGGAGAGGATAAAACTGGTAGAATGTATCTGTTGGGAGAGAACTGATACACTTAAAAATAAAGCAGAAGACCCATAGCAAGTTGCAAAAGTTGACAGAAAGTCTACACTGTGAAGAGCTTGCTCAGATATTGGGCAGCTCCTTGAAAATGAAGTATTTTACTTTTTATAGACTTTGAGGAAGGGAGGACGTGTATTTGCTTTGTTTGGGTTGTTTTTTAAACAGTAAGAAAACCCCCCCAAAAACCAAACAACTGAAACACAGCCCACAAAGGAACTGGCAGCAGAAGGGATGAGGTGAGCCAAAGAAGGAGGAATTACTTGTGAACATTGTCCATTTTCCCTATACCCAGCAGCCTTGGAACATATGGTCACGGGGATCATGTCAACAACTTCTTAGAACGTTATCTGTCTTCCAAGACACAGACTTCCTAGCAAAGAGCAAGTATTTGATCAGAGCAGTATTTGAACCCTTCACAAAAACAGTTGATGGTAAAGTTACTTCCCCCCCCCGTCGTGGTTTAACCTGTCAGGCAGCTAAACACCACACAGCCATTTGCTCACTCGTCCCCCCGCAGTGGGATAGGGGAGAGAATTGGGGGGGGGGGGGGGGAAATAGTAAGATTCATGGACCGAGATAAAGACAGTTTACTAGGACAGAAAAGGAAGGGGAAATAATAATAATAAATAATAATAATAATAAAATGTACAAAATAAGTGATGCACAATGCAATTGCTCACCACCCGCCAACCAATGCCCAGCCAGTCCCCGAGCGATGGCCCCCCGGCCAGCTTTCCCCCAGTTTCTGTACTGAGCATGACGTCCCATGGTATGGAATGTCCCTTTGGCCAGTTTGGGGCAGCTGTCCTGGCTGTGCCCCCTCCCAGCTTCTTGTGCACCTCCAGCCTGCTCAGTCGGTAGAGCACGGGAAGCTGAAAAGTCCTTGACTAGTGTAAGCACTGCTTAGCAACAACTAAAACATCAGTGCGTTATCAACATTATTCTCATCCTAAACCCAAAAAACACAGCACTGTACCAGCTACTAGGAAGGAAATTAACTCTATCCCAGCCAAAACAGGGCACTCCCCTAAAAATAAACGCTATGATACTAAAATTTGGAAAAATGAGCAATGCTACTGCCATAGCAAGGAACTTTGGCTTTTCCTTGAAGAACAGAAATTCTAGATGGAGTAATTTCAGCGTGCATGGACCATGATGTAACTCAATAGACAAAGCGTATCAGGTTAAACTGAATTTATAGCTGCTGTGATACACACAAGGGCTTTCTGTTCCTTTTCCTATTCTTTCCTGTTTATAACAGCTTCCCAAGAAGATTATTTGTCCTTCAAGGAAGTAGGAAATGAAGCAGCATGTGAATAGAGAGGAATTGTATTGTACATAATAATGAGGAAGCCAACAGTATCATTTGACTTCAGTACAGGTGAGATTCCCTGTTAAGAAGTAACAGGAATTCAGGAGGATTACAGATGCTTGTAACAGGTTACGGAGAATCCGTTATCTCCTGCTAAAGGAGAAAGTAAGCAAAAAAAGATGGTTTATTATAATATTGAAGTGTGCTATGTGCTTAGGTTACCCGTAAACACCCACATGAATTTTATAAAGGTTTTCCCATAAATCCATGAAACAATTGTTTTTAAATATAAAATGTTAACTGATGGGATTACAGCTTATCTTCTAAGTCACTCAGGAATTAGTTTGAATCACAGAATACTGTAAACTAACCTTAATGGATTTAGGAAGCCTGTCATACTCACCCAAGCTTTGTCTGAAGTTCAAATGTGAATGCATATTTGTAAAATATGAAAACGAAAATTGTGTAGCTGGTTTACCAATGGAAATTTTATCAAAGCCTACTGCTGTACCCTCTACCTTTCTAGTTTAGGAATGCCTCCACCAAGCTGTAAATAAACTGGAGAATGAAAATGAAACCGCACTGCTGGAAGACAGTAGAATAGTAGAGAATGGAGGATTGTAAAGGTTAGAGAGACTGCAGCAGACATTGCCTGGCATATTTCTAGCTCAGCCAAGAAACTGTGTGCTGAATCAAATGGGAGTTTCCTCACCTCACTTTTTTCTGTTGATGAGAATAAAGCAGTGGGAGATACACTCGCCATAGAGGAGTGGAGAGGAGGAACTGAAGCAGTTCTAGTAAAGTCGACTACCTGGGAGCAACAGCTCTTGCTGCTCCATTATATAATATGCCCAAGAAACAAAAGAAAGAAGAATCTGGTTTTATGGGAATTAAGACTAGCAGCAGTACCAGAAATAAAGCACTGTATTGACACCGAAGTCAGGATAAAATCAGTTACTAGGTGCTTCAGTGTTGAAGCTTTGGTTGCAACTTCTGTCTCAAGTCTGGTTATAAACTACCTTCTACTAATCTGTCATATTCATTAGTTCACTCTGAATCCACGAGTGGCTAAGGCTTTTATAAGCAAAGACTTGCAATGATTATGAAAACAGTTCTTACTACATGTAAATTTTACTTCAGGGTATACAAAATTAGATAGAAATGTACTGTATGGCTTACAAAGAAGAACAGACTCAGACTGATGTATCTCAGTTAATCTGAGTTTGTGTGCTAACTTTTGAAGTTGGCCACCTGAATGGGTTTACCCTATGAGTTTCAGATTTTGTATTTAAAACTTCTGGTTTTAATGTACCCTCTAAATGTGGCTGGCACAAAAATTAAAATGTATATGGCATCAGTGTATACACTTAGCCTGATACGCTGTTGTCTTTTTTCTTCTTTATGCAAATACTTACTTGTTCTAATGCAACTGGAACACTGCATGTAACCGTCTCAACTATTAATAAGCGTCAAGTTCTCATCTACTCATGCACTCACGCAATTACAAATGCAAACATCCAGCACAGTTCCATTACGAAGCCACAGTATTTTAGAAGTTACTTCAATTTTATAGGTATAAAAATAATTCACAGCAGGAGAATATGAAGAAACAAAACATAACACTATACTGTACAAAAACTAACTACTTGTATCTGTTGTGAGGAGTCTAGAATCTAATGAATCTCACATTGGCTTAGTATTTGTTCCTCACAAAGCTACAGACTCATTAAAAACAGGAAAATCACACGCATCTTTAAAGGCCATATTTTAACAACCATCATTAGCTCTTACCATAGTAAGAAAGAACTAACATTTTTCCTGACCAAATTACTTATTTTGTCTTGCTCAACCATCCCCAAGAGACCAACATGAATTTATACAGAGCCACTTGTAAACACATAACTAACTAGTTGTGACAAAAAGGTATCAAGAACATTTAAGGTCTGTGGTTATTTCCTCTCATCTTCATGCCTAAATATGCATTATGATGTGTTTTTGTTAATGTGATCCCATACAGGACAAAGTTACTAAGGTTTGACTAGCTACTCCTTGAACAAAGAAACAGGAGAGAATGGGCCTGTGTACCTTCAAGCCAACCTGTATCCACCAGTACCTTTACTGCAATTCCCTTGGCCTACATAACCTACAATTACAGTTGCTACTTTATGCCTGTATAGCTACAGTCCTGTAGCCCCAAGTGTTGGGATTCTACAGTACTATTCCCTGACTGTCTCAAGCTTAACTCTTTTACTTAGAAATTTTTTTCTAAACTACTAGGTAGCACTGCTCTGAAAGTTTCACATTCCTCAAATCAAGTTCTCAAGTATTTATTCTCACATAAAAGGGTAAACTAAGTACGTTAATTTGGTTTTGTTATAAAGAGATAACTTCACACTTCCACTACAATTAGGAGAGCAGTAAGAGTATGTTTGCTAAAAAAAAAAGAAAAAAAAAATATATACACACACACACAAATCACCGAGGAATAGAAGGCAGGATTCTTTCCAACTACATTTTTTTAATCAGCTGGTGACTTTTACACTTATATTCTACACTTTCAAAACAAGTTTAAACACACTTAACTGTTATGAAGTATAAATCAAAAATATTTTTAGTAATAAAAACATTTTTCCATCTTTGATGTCCTCCATGTCTGATAACACTACACAAAGAACACTTACCAGCAGCAAACATTCATCACGCATTCAGCATACCTAATACTTTCTCCAATATCATCTTGTCTCCAATGATTTAGTCTGAGAATCACTAAAATGACCGAGAAGGGTACCTTACAAGAAAGCCACCTGTCACATGCATTACCTTGAACTTCCTCTTCTCCCACTCTCCCCCAAAACAGTCTGAAATTAATACAAAGCTACAGTTTCCTATTTACACAGGAAGAGCCTGTATCTATTAGAAACTCTTAAGAACATTTTTGTTTTATATAACAGAGAAGGTGTGGTGATATTACAGTATGCACTACACCTTAAGACCAAATATTACCACACCTAGGTGGATGGAATACCTTCAGTAGCTGTATCAAACCATACATTTCCCATGTGTGGGCTTGTTCCGGAATTGAACTTCCAAGGTATTTCTCAATTTATAGAAATCAGATGAGTTTATGGTTTATATCACTATGTAGGTTACAATATCATTTAATTGCCATAACAGATCTTTTTCGGATCTGCCCGTATGCATACAATGTGCTGCTTTCACATCACGTCCAACTAAACAGCTATCATGAGAAGAAGGCTGAAAAGCAGACACAATCATAATTTAATAGTACTAATGGATGAACTTCAGACAAACCAATAGATAAGGAGGAATTCTAGTGTGTCATAACACCAGTCTTATTAGTTCTAGCAAATAATCACAGAAGAATAAATAATAAAAGGGGTTTTGACTGGTTCAGTTTCATGATCTTGTTTGTCCCACTGCCACACAAAAACTTAAGTCAGTAGAGCAGTAGGTGGGGGTAGGTGGGGTATGCAGACTGCTTAAGCCCACGCTGTTGCCTCAAAAAAGCTGATTCTTTAATTGTCACCCCTTTCTCCCGTACAATTAATTAATAGTTAACAAGTAGAATATATTTACTTTGCAGACTGTATTAGTACTACTTTTCTCAAGCAAGATTCCGCTTATCTACCTATTAGGAAGTCAGCTTGAAAGTGGGAAACCTAAAGGTGCTCACTCCACTGATACTGTAGGAAAAAGCTACCTGATTGGCAAGACCTTAAGTAAAACATCAGTTTGATACAAAAGTAATATGCAAGTTTAAGACAACTTTGCTTTGTCTACCTGCAACTTTATAAAATGCTACAAGAATACTAAAGAAAGACTTTCAACTGTTAATCTTCTCTCAGAAGTATCTGCTCTACCACCATAGCCCTTTATAACAAAAAAACCTTATTTCCTCCAAAATAAAGTTGCTGAATGATTAAAAAAAAAATACTGAATTTAAAGAATAGCCATGATATACAAGTTGTAAGGAACTGCATAAAAACATTAATTTTAGTAATTTCCTAACTTCTTGTGGTTTTAAGGCTGAACAAGTAAACTGATGAATAACCAACTGAAATTTTCAGTTGCTTCAGCAGCAACTGCCATCTCTTGTTCTACTTTACCTCTAAATTCAGACAGGGACGAAAAGAATTAGAGGAAAGTTACTAGCTATTATTGCTTACCCTAAAGAACTGCAATTGATGCAGAAAAGATGAAGTCATCTTGTAACCCGCCCAACGTTTTTAAGCCTCTTTTCCTTCTACTGGGTCATCAGCAATCACAGGATCAATAGCGTGCTTTACAGGCTATTTGTAATACAAAAAGAAAAGTTCATCCTCAATAACTTGGATATTCAGCACCACAGTGCTTAAAATCTCAGAAAGCATCACTTCTATTTGATCTGCACACTGTCGGGTCTCACTGTAAATGTCTTTCACATTGCCTCGGTTGAATCTGCTTTGTTTGCAAAGCTTCCTGTACTGTACAGAATAGCTCTACAGTTTTGTCTTACAAGTAGTACTTCAGGAAGTTTAATTACCACAAGCAGATAGGCTTGTCACTGTATCTATCACCTCATTTAAACAGTGTCAATATCAATTCACATTAAAAGCATTTACCTAACCATCAGCACCAAGCATGCCCTACTCTGCCATATTAGAAGAAGTGCCTAATCAGTATACTTTTCAACAACAGAACCAAATTTTCCCAAGACATTAATTTTACTCTTCAGTAATGGTTGCACCTTAACTAACTTCACTTGCTGGAATATCTTGACTTTAATCTAATAAGGCCAAGAGTCTTCTAAAACACAAGCATTTTAGTTCACTTTTTCCTCAAGCATCCACTTCAAGTAAGAATCCTCTGCAGGCATGCACTAATTTTACTCAGAGACACTGTGAATCTCAAATGTAATACATTTCACTCATTCGCCAAAAATCTCTGCTCAACCTGACTCATAGTTCATGTATGCAGTATAGAAACATCTAAACAAGTCATTTGTAATGAGCACATTATCTCTCCACAGGAGAATGACACCAAACAACCTCAGGAGTCAAAGGTGATGGTGCAATGTAGGTCCATAGCCTGTCTGACAGTGACTGATTCTACTGACATGTAACTTAAAGTACTCGTTAACTCCTGCACTGATATGGGTGGAGCAACGTAGCTGGGAAACCTATCCTCCCAAGCACACTCAGTTTACTTCTGTTTTTAAGCTAATTGATAAAAGCTTTTATTCCACTGTTTGATGCTAGTTTATGGCACATTAGTCAGAATGTTGAGTTCATAGCTTTTGATTCATCTCAAAGCTCACGGCGTTTAAAAGACTTCAATATTAAGCATAAACAACTTCTGCTTTTAAAACAAAGCATGAGCTGCTCCTTGTTGGTTGAATCACCAAATCCACTTGCTCTCCAATTAAATAAGCTCTCTCTTACCCCTAACAATTTGTGTTTCATGTTATAAAAGATCTTTCTCCTAATCTACTTTTAAAGACAGCGTCACACTCAAAAGACAGCCCCTTTCAGAAATTTAGTTTATAGCTAAGTGAAGTATCTATCACTGAACAACTACCACACAAACCTGAAGTGAACTTGGGGGTAATGGAGCATGCTTTTAGCGTGACACTAGCCACTACATACACAGAACTATTTCTACTTTTGCTAATACTAAACCAACATGATATATTATTAACTTCAATTAAAAAACCATCAGCCATATTAACTTCTAGTTAGCCAGTGTTCTAATAGTCAGGAAGCACCACCAATCCTGTTATAGCACCTCTTTTCAAGTCCTGATTCATAGAATCGCAGACCTTTGAAAGGATTTCATTCCTTTCTCAGTTTAGTCCAAACTCCTGCTCAAAAAGTAGGGTCAACACTGAATTCAAACCAGGCTGCTAAAGCCTTTGTCCAGGTTTGCAGGTCTTGAAAAGCTCCAAGGATGGGGATTCCAGTGTCTCTGGTCAACCAATGCTTGATTTTTCCCCTTATACACTCAGTCTCCTCTCCAGCGACCTCTCCCGCTCCTTTTTGTGACTTCTGTCTCTCATTCTACTGCCATGAACTTCTGTAAAAAGCCTGGCTTCAACTTCGCAGCTAAAGAGATGAACGACTTGGTAAGACTTTTGGGTTCAGCTAAGCTACGATCGATAGGTCAAATCAGACCCGATACTTTCAAGCACTTACTGATTTCCTAGGTACCCAACAGAATTATATACTTCCCATGTGATACTGAAGTGCTAAGGAGAGCAAACAACATCTAAGTTAAGGATTAACAAACATAGGAATTCCAGCAATCTCCCTGACAACCTTATTTTAGTCTGTTTCCCCTAGTATAACATACTAAAAGCATACTTTTAAACAAGCAAAACAAGCACATTGCCAGACCGAGTTAGGAATGTAACTGCTCACTGCCGTCTCATGCCAACCTATTCTCAGGGCTGGCATGAGATCAGATGATTGTTTGCCAAAACAATTTAAGTTTTTTCTGCCCATTTCATTGTAAACAAAAATAATGACAAAAACACCAGGCAGTCATTCCCACCTCCAGTCCTTGTGCCAGCAAAAAATGGGGGGGGAAAGAGTAAATCAGAGCTCTTTCAGCAGCTGTGATGTTTCAAGGTGCTCACAAGACATCAAATTTCAGAAAAATACTCCAGTTTACACACTACTAGTATAAAAACTGGAACTAAATTCTCATTGTGCAGTTCTGTCATGTTCAACAGATATGAAACTTGAATGACTTAAAACGACCCAAAGCAGAAAAAAAATTGAATTAGTAGTTCTAATATAGCCCATCTTCAATTATTTGTGTGCATACATACACATCAATCATCTTACAGAAAAATACTTTAAACCATCACTTTCTCTTCTAGCACAGATCCTCTCTTGATAGCCTAGTATTACTTCCTGTCAGTCAGGAATAAATGCCATCGATCAGGCTTCAGTCCTTAAAAACAAAAAAAAAAAAACAAACAAAAAACCACACCAAACCACTATGCTTCTGCCGGCCAAGCACCATTGCCCGCCTTTTACTTTCAGATGGAGGGGATGGGGAAAGAACAAATTTTCACCTTCTTTTTCTTCTTCTTCTAGAGTCTCCCTTCCCGCAAAATAATGACTTCAGCTTTCCCAGCTCCCTGTCATCTAGAGCAATTTTTAGTCTCTCATATAGAAATCATTCCCAATGACTTGCCTAATTTCAGCTGCTATGCCAGGAACTAAAAATAAATCTTCTGTTATATGTAGTTGTACACCCTCTCCCACCAAGCCCTTGTTCAGCACTCCACTTGATGTGTGAAATAAGTTCTAGAAAAGAGACACACTCCTCTCAGCACACTGTAGAGTTCCTTGGATTATACACAACAGGCAGAGTGCAGGTTGATTCATCTCTATAACTCTACTGAAACTTGATGAATTATAAGTTCTGAAGCTGAATCAAGAAAATCTCCACACCAAACTCTGAGAAGCTTTGTATACAAACTCAGTGACAACTTAACACTTGCACAAATAGTGTGGCTTCTCTTACAGAAATATCAAGTATGCCTTCATCTTATTTGCACAGTGAAGAGAGCAGGGATGAGGTACAAATAAGGTTGCTCTCTTGAGTACCTAAAGATATTGCTAGCCTCAGCAGAACCAATTCCTCATTGAAAATTAAAGCCAGCAAAATTTAGTAAGATTATTCTCCTATGTAATGGATGAAGCCTTTCCCTGATTACAGTTTTGTTTTTCCCTCGCAAACCCATGGCAGTCATTGATACATCTGGCTGTCCACTCACACCGCCTCAACTTAAAACACACCTGAATCCCGTCCCTTTTCTTCCTCGGAGGTAAATCCTTCTTCATGTCCGTTTTATACACCATTTGTGTACATCATGTCCAGAATGGAAAAAAAAAAAAAAAATCTACTTTCCCATTCAACCCATCCACTCGATTATATCATCAGAGGCTAGTCACTTTATCTCAGGGCAAAACTATCTTTCAGAAGGTATCTGATTCAAGCAACATACCACTACTCTGATCCATGTTGCTGCTGGACTGTAATCATCCTCTCAAGAAACAAAAACATATGACTGCATATGAAGTCAAATATTAATATAATGTACTTTTTCCACTAAATGTAACAATAAAAGCCTACTCTAGTGATTCTAGAGCGAAAAGAACATGCAATGGAAATAGTTGTCCTGTTCAATCCAATTTTGAGCTCATCTCACTTTGATTTTTTTAAATTATGCATATCTTCCAGAACAGAGTGTTCTCCTCCGCTAGAGCAAAATTCAAATTTGTGTCCACAGCTTCTAATAGAAGCACTTTCCTGTGTGATTTTTAAATCACTTCCCTGCAGGCATCTTCAAGCAGCCTTCCTAGCTACTTTAGTTAGGAAATAGTAAAGGTAGTATAAACATAAACAAACATCTTGTTTATATGAAGAAGATCATTAATATTAATCCTGTGCAAAGAAACATGAGTTTGTTTCCAGTAACACCATAAAACAAAAGACGACGTCATATTTGGTTACCTTTTGCTAAGATATACATGGTCACTTTTAATACAACTACACTTCAAGTTATTCAGTATTCTGGCATTCTGTCATCCTTTTAAATAATTGTCACTTTCAGTAACTTTTTAATTCCTCATATGTTACAAATTTAACATCTTCCCCACATGCATTCTAACTTAGTTTTCAGTGACAAAAAACCCCCATGGTTGTCAGGCTGATCAGCCCAAGGCTCTGCTGCACTATATTCGATGAAAGGAACACGAGGTGGAACACGTACATACTGACTTAGTTTTACCACTATCTGTGAAAAACCTTGCACAGATTAAATAAAGTTTGCAACTAGTATTCTATTCAATAGAAAAGTCAAGTAAGTTTTAAGTGTCCGCTACGCTGCTGCTCTTGAAAATCCATCAGAGAACTGAGCTAGAGTGAGTTGATTCAAAGTTAAATAAGTGCAACAGAAGTAAACAATTAAAAGTAAACACTGTCATATTATCTGGTTTTGCTGCTACTGCATTTATAAAGTGAGATACAATCCAGTGCTATTGACTTTGAAATGTACCTATGTTTCAAGTTATCAGGTTTGTAAGTAGAAATATGTTCTTTTAAATCAAAAAGCACAGGCATAATGAACAAACTCTACAGTCCTAAAGAGAGTTTGTGTGCTCAAAAGCTTGTCGGATCTTTCCAAAAACACTGGACAATTTCCAAATTTTTAAACTATTTTCACATTAATTCAGAAATTCACTTGGGATCGTTTGCATCATAACCACCAATATTCTGGATGCTTCAACACAGAAAAAAAACCCCAACCCTGTGATCTTTCACTCAAAAGGTGAGCAGAATAGAGGTTACACCAACAGGTCCTGCTTGCAGAACAATACTGTTACGGCACCTCTCCCCAAAGGGATGGTCCAACCAACACCCCGAATCACACCCCTCACGGAAAACATGGGAATTCCCGGCTCCTGTCAGCGACCACCCCCGGTGCGTTACCACAGCGAGGCCCTCAGCGCGCCGCACGCCCCCCTCCAGCTGTCACCTCCCTCTCCCAAAGAGCACCCAAAAACCCTCACGGAAGCTCAAGGGATTTTTATAAAAGATCCTTTAATTCCTGAAAGCCCGGCACCCCCCAGGCCCGGCCGCACGCCCCTCCGCCCCAGATTCTCTACTGGGGAAGCAGTAAGACGGCATCCGAGCCTCCTCCTCCCCCGCCTTCCTCCTCGTCCGCAGGCCGTCCCCTGCCCTCCTCCCAGCCCCACAGCTCGCTCACCAGCTTGGGCTTGTTCCGGCTCTCCTCTTCCGCGGCGCGCCCACTTCGCTTCGGGTTCATCCTGCCAGAGCTCAGGGGCTCCTCGCCGCCGCCAGCGCCCGGAGCCGCCTGACCCTCCATCCTCCCACCGGCTCTGCGCCCCAGCAGAAACCCCCTCTCTCACCGGGGCTGTATCCTCAAGGCCCCATAGGACCGACTCGCACCACCGGGCGTCTCCCCGTCCCCTCCCAGCCGCAGCTGGAGCAGTTCCTGGTGCTGCTGCCCCGCCGCCTCCTCCCAATCCACCGCCTCAGAGACGCCGAACGCCTCCACGCATGCGCGCCGCCCGGCCGGCGTTATCGCGCATGTGCCAGCGCGGTGCGCATGCGCCGTTTAGGAAAGCGGAGGCAGTGGTACGCCGCCCGAAGGGCGGGAGCTGAGGAGGGTTGGCGGTGCCTCTCCAGGAAATGGCGGAACTCGGGGGTTTTGAACAGAAACGCCCACTGGAAAGGTGAAGTGTGAAACAGAACTGACCGGCCCTGGCTTTGGCAGCACAGAGCTGGTGTGTAGGTGGATTTATCCCAGCTGAGTCGTTCCTCAAAACAGGTTGCTGGGAGGAGAAAAGGCCGAGACTGGTGCTTGGCCGTCTGCTTTCAGACGGAGTTGGCTGGTCTGAGGGAGGGCAGAGAGCTGAGGCGGCCGGAGCCGGCTGTGGTAGTACGGGCTTTCGAGAAAGCGGGACGGCCGGCGATGGCCGTGGCAGTACGTGTTTTCGAGAAAAGCCTCGTCTCCGTCTGATGCGCTTCACGCAGCAGCTGCTGGGCTCCATGTGCGCAGTGCCCAGACACTTCACACACGGAAGGTTTCCTAATGAGGTGGCTCTGACTTACGTATGTGTCTCTGTATTTTATTTTGGAAACGCACGAGACACAAGGGATAACTGTGATGTTTTAACTAAAATTGAGCTATCGTTACCACAAACAAAAGACTTAAATTTTTTTCTCTCAAATTTGAGAACTCTAGTTCCCAATATCTGAGTCATCTACATGTGCTCATGGTTCACAACACTGAAAGAAATTGCTTCAGCCTTTTATTTCAACCAATTGCTGGATTAGAGAATCCCTTTGGCAGAGCCTCACTGTATAAACTGAAGATCTCTCAGCATGGATGTGTTGGTGTGGATAGTGGAAACAAGGATCACATGCCTGATTATTAGAGGCCTCATGTTGACAGATGTCTTCATATTAATATAATTGTTATTTTAAAAAGAGAAGAATACAGATTTTATGTTGGTATAGCTGAAGCTATGCTTGTTAAATTATACTGAGAAAACAGTCATGAAAACAATCATGATCTGTTGTTTTGGTGGGACAAGGGCAATCCACAAATCTTTGGAGTCCAAATTGAGATACAAACGTATTACCTGATTGCCCTCTAGAAAAGGGTTCCAACTCAGCACTGCTTCCACAGTGGGCTTGTTCTTTTTCAAAAGGCAAGCAAGACCAGTGCAGTGAATTTTCCCCATCTGTGTCTAATACACACATAGTTAAAGCATGCCTGAGATTCAAGTAGCTGTCTGCATTTTTTGTGACTGAGGCTTACCTGA
The DNA here is from genome assembly GCF_965638725.1 of Aptenodytes patagonicus. Lineage (NCBI taxonomy): Eukaryota > Metazoa > Chordata > Aves > Sphenisciformes > Spheniscidae > Aptenodytes > Aptenodytes patagonicus. The sequence continues at coordinate 5,199,271 of NC_134957.1, forward strand.
GTACTGGATGAAACTTTTTTTTTTTTTAAATTCAACAGTGGAAACCTGTTGATAAAATCTGACAAGACCAGCTTTCAAATAAAATGACAGCTCAAAAACTTGCAGCGGTCTTAAAATTGAAGTAGAATCTTTGCAGCAGAAGTTAGTAGGTTATAAAATAGACCAGCTCTGTCAAGCTGCTCAGTTCTAAACTTTCCTTTGGGATGCACCTCTTCTTTTTATTACAAGTTTTCCTTTTATTTCATTTTGCTAATTTTAACAGTAAATATTTGGGCATAGTTTATGCTATCTTAACCACACATAACTTAGAAATCATGAAATTAATCAAGTAATCATGAATTTAATCACTTATTTGCAGTGACAGGCAATGTAATATTTCCAACTAAGTCAGTTTATAATTTACAGTGCATCATTCTACAGCAACAGTTTAACAATTTGCCAGTTTCAGTTAAAAAGAAATGCTCAGATCTGTTTTTTTCTTCTCTTCAGTTAGCCCTAATGGCCGTTCTGTTTTTCTGTGCTGTCTTTATTTGTCTGTATTAAGCAGCACCCATAACTGGAGCAGAAAGGTCAGTCATTCCAGAGTCGGAGAAAATAATTTCTAACTGGCTGACATCTCTGCACAAATGTAAGAGTTTTTAATCCAAACTCTGTAGCACTATTTGTTCAGCATAACTCTTAAGTGCTCAAGAGCTTTTTTTACTTGAATTTTCTGAATTTGCTACAATACTACTCATACTTCTTTAGCCAAGTCTTCTTCAGTAAAGCTTTTACATTGGACTGACGTCTAAGATTCAAGAGCAGCAGGCAGAACATTACAAAAATATTTTGTGTTATGACTGAAAACAAGCGCACAGGGCAAAACCCAAGAAAATTGAGCAAATGTACATTCAGGCATTGAGTTAATTTAGTTTTTGATGGAGTAAAACTCAGATCACATTAATGATCCTAAGCAAAACAGGAAAAAAAGCACTGAAGTCACGTTTAGGGACTATGCACATTACATTGAGAAGAAAACACAAAACATTTACTATTTTTAGTGCCAGTACGCAATAATAACAGTACCATTGTCTAAGTGATGGAGAAAAGATGTGCAACCATCAGGCTATAGCTACATCATGTGATGAAAGAGCTACCCCACAAGTACTCTTAGTTCCTCTTTTCGTCCTGCTGTTTGCCTGCTCTCCTGGGACAAATGGCTGGTTGGTTAGCAGAGTTGTCACTGTTTTTTTAACTCTGACTTACAAATATTTTGCAAGTCTCCACATAGAGTGCTCAGCTGTGACATAAAATTGTTATTTGAGTTGTACAAAACATTGCTACAGGATTTTCTGGAGACGTGCTTTTGAATAGGTTACTATGAATCAAGCATCATTAGATCTACTTCACAGCCTCCTCAGCAGAAGTTAAAGCCTACTATGTTGTTTTTTAAAATGTTTTTAGTCATACTTTAGCATTTTAGTATTTTTTTTTCCCCCCAGTTTCCAGGACCGAGAAACAAATATTCTATGTGTGAACCGAAGACCTATGACCATATAAACTCTGCAGGCAATTCTAAGCAAAAGGAGTGAGCTGAAATAATGCAGCTATCCCAATTAGGAAAATTTAAATGGAAAAGCCCCTTCACACCAAAACAAAAAAAAACAGAAAACCACAACTCTGCTTAAGGCAACCAGAAAAACCTCAGATCATTTTGGCAGTCAGTTTGCAATGCAGTATTTTGGTTGGTCTCTGAGAGCAACATAGTGTGGCCTGAGGGTGGAAACTAGTAGTTGTACAAACCGTTCTTAACTTGGCTTCATCCCTGAAGAAAATGTATTTTAAAACTATGCATTTTTCAAAAATCATTTCACAACATTAAAAACATGTAACTACAAAAGGCCACTGCTATGTAGATGCTAACATTTCTCCTTGTGGTTTCGCCTGTAATCTCAGTCACGTTCAGTCACATAACCATAACAGCTAACAGTGACAGAAAACTGCAAATATACATCTGTAAAAAAAAAAAAGTCACACAATTATCTTACAGCAAAATGATCATAGACCGATAGGCATGAAATATTTTGAGCTTCCCCAGAACATGTATTTGTATTTGAATTTGAACAAAATAGACCTTTGAAGGTGACTGGCTGATCCAGTAAGAACTTAACCCTCTAGCACCCTCCCTCTACACATATTAAAAAAACAATTGTGCAAGGTTCCAGAAGACACACGCTCCAAGTATATCTGAAAAAGAAAAGGGTTCTGGGCTTAAGAGATTTTATAAATTCAGTGATAGAATTTCCATTTGCCAGAGAAGGCACAGGCTTCCGCTCAATAACAGTAGTTCTAAAACAGCTGTAGTCAACTGGTCACCAAACCAGCTATTCAGATTTCAGTCTTTGAGAAATGTGCTATTCTCCAGGTTTCTAGTATTGAAGGAAGTTAACAAGGTTGAAATCTTTGTCCTAATTGCACTGGGGAGAAAAAAAAAAAGGAATTGTTCTGTATACTACCACGAGAGAAAACATACAGTATTTAACCACAAACAGGAAGCATGCTGCTAAGTAGTACATTCCTCATCTTTTCATCCAACAATTCTATATCATTAGCACAACCACTCTACTACAGAAAACATACCACAATCCTTTCATTACTCCTGTCGAGCTGTAAACTTTCTTCAAATTGTCTTGTGTCTCTTCCTGATCAGAATCATCACCACAGTCAGTTTTTACTCTCCTACCCCTTCCTCTTTTTGCAGCTTTAGTTGGAATCTATTTATGTGTAGGAATTTAAAAAATCCCCAAATTTATCTTCAGAAGGAAGACAGTCCAAGATTGTTTACAGTGCATGAGAATGTGGTAAATAATAAGAAAATGACAGTGTATATAGCTTATCTGAACAGGTAGGGAAATAGGATTAGAAGTAATAACTACTAAGCAATCAAAATCAATGAAGCGCATTTTTTGCATATGAATAGATATTCCCTATTGACAAAATAACCTCACTTTCTAAAAAATACTCTTTGACTACTTAATAAATATGATTTATTTGCAAACCTAAAGCCAGAGAAAATCCACTCACTGATAATTCCACGAAATACTTGTTTGCTAAAGCTTTATTTAATCTAAAACAATAATTTCCTGGCCTGTTAGAGGCAATAATTGTACATTCTATAGTGTTTCTGTAAATTAAGTCACAAGAAGTTACTGTCATATTTATACAAAATTTATGTTAGTGATTTGAAGGTACATTAAAATATCTTATATCAGCCATTAAAGTGACATTTCATGTTACAATCATGAACAGTATCACAAATGTTAATTAAAAGCACAGCTAATTCTGAACATTTCTATAAATGGATAAGGATTACAGCTTCAGCAAGGTTAATGTTCTATGGCTACAGCTGCATTTTGTTTTTAACCAGCTGTGAGATGGCTGCAGAACGGTTCACTAATAGGCTATATATTTTTCAATTTTAAGTCAACTCACACATTTCACCTGTACTTATTTATAGGAAGAGGAAGCTGACAGCTTCCCACCTATTGTTTAAAAAAAAGTTTTCATGTTGCATAAGTTAGCAAAGTAATTATCTCTCTAGTCACAGCAGACCTATAGTTCAACTTTACTTACTATGTCTAGCTCTAATTTAAAACCTAATGCACTGGAGCTAGATGATACATTAAAAGTAAGGAGTCTACTTGTGTCAAGGCACTTTCTTCATTAAAGATCCAGAAATAAACTGAATAGTAGTTTTAATCTGAACACCTCTTTAGGGATTTTAATTTATTCCAGGCCATGCTCCCCTAATACTTAGAAATCAAAACATCAATAAGCTTTTTAGGTTTATATTTTCCAATGTGTTACTTTTTTTGTTACAAGCATTCTCCCTTTTTGAAGCAATTAACTAATTTAGGTGAATTCTGTTTTCACCACTTTCTGTATTTTGACTACTTAGTTTATGATTCTAGATCACAACTAGGTTTATCTTCTCCAAATGATTTTTTACTTTCAGGTTTTAACAGAACAGTAAGAAAGCAGCATTTATGCCCCGTTCATGTCTTCTAGAAACAGCACATGTATGAAAAAATTGCACAGGATTACTTCAGAGGTTCATGTAAAAAAAAAAGTAGGAAGAAATCCCTTTTCTTGATTTTGGGCTTTTCCCACAGGAAAAATGAATCAAAGCAAAACAAATAGCTGATACATGAAGTAGCCAATATACATGGCAATTAGTTAATAATGGATTCTTTTTTTTCCCCTTTGCTTTTAAAATACCGATCTGTAGTCTTAGGTGGTACAAGATGTGGTTATTAGTGTAACTGTTATCTAAACTTTGCATCTAGCAGTAATTTCTCAATATTGCCAGCAAGCAAAATGCCTACTGCCTTTTTTTTCCCATAGAATAATCCTAATAGTATCATACAGAACTTCTTGGGTTAGTACTTCCATTTTTTCACAACATTTTATGTGCTGGGACACAACTACTCTGTGAATAAAAGGCAGTTATGTCTCATAATACTGAGTTTTCTTTCCAGCCTGAAAGAACCGGAGATTATCTATATATAGAGAGAAAAAATGTAATATTGCCACTAAATACTATGTCTCAGTTTTCAAACATACATTTAATATTACTCATATGTTCTACCTTCCCATTTTTAACAATATAGTAATCTTTTCGATTTAGAGTCAAATCCCAACAGTTATTGTGGATTTAAATGGAGTATTCAAGGTCTTTGGAAAAGCTACTAAATTTTTACATTTTTTCTGTCATCTCCAGTATTTAATACACCAAGCACCTATGTACTATCTGTATCTGACAATGTAATTAAGAGAGCATGTTCTATCATTGTCTGCAGTCCTGCAGAAGGCAACAGAAAAGATGTTTCTTCAGAATGTGGCATTTTTTTCCCCTCTAAGGCTACTGGGGGATTCTGTTGTCTGTTCTGCACACCTCCCTACAAACCGATGGCTGCGTTGCATAGCTTATCATGCTGTGGTATGTTCCCCAGATTGTTTAGAAAATGTCTTTTGATGTTCCTATCTCACAGCACAATTTGCTTCTCAAACATAACTAAACAGATCAATATAAATTCCTTTTATTTACTACATGGGTTCCCTTGACCATATTCAGCACTAGAGACCCTTCTATTTATCTTGCTTTTCACAAAAACTAAATACCCTACTGCATCCATTCTCTAGCAGATCCCTCACACGCCTCGTAATTATCCAGGGCTGGTCAGAACAGGACAGAACAGAACTGGTTATTTAATGGTCAGGCTGCACTACGTGGTAACTTTCCTACTTTGTTTATTTTGTCTACAAAGAAAGCTGTATCATGGGCAAATAGTGTTTATTATTTCTGTAAGTGATATGAAAGCTTAGTAAATAAGAATTCTACGGTACAGGGAATTAATAATTATTAGTGGAATAGCTTTAAATGTATCTCATCATAGCCCATAGTCCAGTAAGTAGGTTTCTGGGTGGAATTAGTTAAAGGACTTCATTTTGATGGAAATACACACATGTTCAAGGCATTAGTAGATGCTAATGAAGAGCTTCCAAGCAGGTGGACAAAAATAGGCCTGATTAAAGCTAAAGATCATGTTAAGGAATCTTTGCTCAAGTTGTTCAATGGAAGCATCAGGTAAAAACTTCTGGAATTTTCATCCATAGTAATTGCCTGTCCAGCATATTAATAATAGTTTCACTTGCTAGAAAAGGACTGATTTTTTTTTTTTTTTAAACTGTTCTTGTCTTTGGGTGTAGCACGTATCCTTTATTGGTGGTATATACACTGTATGGAGGGATTACCATCACCAGGTCTGCATCAAGGTTTTTTTCATAGCTATGCTAACTCCACTAAAGACCATTTTTGGGGAGTATTGTGGGACGCATTTTAAAAGTGTGTCCTTTTACATGAGCTAACAGTGGGATTATTTAAACAGCTTCTTTAAAGGGAGGTAACCTAGTTATATCATGCAATTATTTAGTAGGTAAACTAATAATACTTAATTGTATAATTTCTTCATGGTATTTAAAGGATTTACTTAGCTAAATACCTTGAAAAGCAGGTATTGCAGCTTTGAGGAATGAGAAACATTCCTGCTCAGGTAATTTATTTGGTGCACTCCCTATATTGGTTTTGGTTTACTTAATATTTGTGTTTAACTTACAAGAATCTTTTATAACTACCACTGAAATAAACTGTATGTCTAGCTTTTCTGATGGAAAAACCTAGCTCTGAAGTGTAATATGCTTCCTTGGCATCTAGCACAGTTCTAGCAAGATGGTATTTGCATGAGGCTTACAGAAAACAAAGTATCTTCTCTTGTTCTACATTTTTGGTTTGTTCTGAATTATTCTTCCTTTTGTGTCTGTTAATTCCTTAAATATTGCTTATAATGAACTTAGTTGTGAAAAGCAAAATTCTGGAACATGTAATCTAAATTCTTTGCTTGTCCACTTAGTCCTCTTTATAAATGAGTGAAGATGGAGTGTGGTAAAATAACACCACCAGTGAGAAGCAAGATTAACTCCGATCTTATCCTGCACGTGCACAATTGTGTATTTTGAGTTGGACAAGTAGCTGAAGATGAGTTAGACCAAGAGAATGTGATTTTTTTCACGTGATGAGAACACACATTAGACTTCATTTAGTGTAAGAGGAGGTGGCTTTTAGGGTGGCAAGTGGTGTATATATATTTGTGTGTATATATATGTATATATATTTTCCTCTCTTTATCCACATCAAATTGTATTTGTTCAGCAAACTTACATGATACAAAATTAATATATAAAAAAAAAAAATCTGATTTCTGCCAAATTAGTCTACTGAGCTAATTCACGTCTGTAGTATTCCTAGCTCTGACATAAGGAATAGGGGACAAATATGGCAGTGAGAGATTACCAGACTAACAGTAATACAATACCAAGTCCTCAGACTAACAGTAATACAATACCAAGTCCTCATTACTCTCACCTTTAACTCACACTAAAAGTGCTCTGATTCATGAGATGTGACAGCTTATACTGTGACAATTGGCAAGATTTTTATCCTTTCCTGTCTACCCCATTTTAACTTAGGGAAGAATACTGCCTGCACTCAGGCTGCCACAATTCACAGCCATGTGTTTTAAGATCGATTGAAATTGTGCAAAAAGAGCAAGGTGTATAGGCTGAGGGCAAGTTAAGCTTGTCAGCCAGATCAGTGTATATTATTGCCCATTTCTGGGTCAGAACCCTTTGGCATTGTGTCCTCTATTGAATCTTCAGTCATGGGAGTATGAATACAAAGCTACCAAAACAAAACATTCTCATGCATACACCTCTCTGGAGGACCGTGAGCACAAGCATGTGACACGCTTGTTCCATTGCTTAATGCATTATAGGGAGGTGACACAATGCTACAGTGATAAGGACGGTACAAGAACTGTAAGTTTCTTGTGTAGAAGAATATAGGTTCAATTTACAGGAGTGATTACAGTTTTTAAAAAACTTATTTTTCTGACAATCTTAGAATTTCAGAATAGAAATGATATGGAAATGTGTGGATGAAATTGTCCAGGGAGAAGACAGCAGGAGGAAAGAGTTAAAGTCTAGAGGAAAGGGCTCTGTAATCTCTGTAGACAGCTGGAGAGAGAAGATGAGACTATCCAAAAGAGCGTCTGGAAGAGTATCAGGAGCAGTAAGAGGAAGCTAAGAGAGTGCAATGAGGTAGCTATGCAATCAGCTGCTACAGGTGTCTAGTGGCACAAGAAAGGTCAGGGTTTCCCAGTTTAGCTAGAAGGTCATTCCAGACTTCACTGAGGGTGGTTTCACTGCAGCCTAAGCAATGAGTGGAACTGGTATGGAGCTCTACAGCCACTGTCTCTGCTGGAATTTGGGGTTTTGTGGTCTAAATCATGTTTATTCCTTGGGGAAATTTGTCTCTAAATCCTCCAAGGACTTTTGAGCCTCCCATCCCCTTATTAAGGAAATCATTTTAGCAACCTGAGGGCATTGGAAGTATATGCTGGTAGGGGACTGCTTATGTGGAGGTAATAGTTCAGTTAGTTCTGAATCCTTGCTGTGAACTTCTTGTTTTACTTTGCCTTTTCTATGTATAGTTCTTCTACTAATGCAAAGTTATTGGTTGGAAGCTGCTTCAAATTTTATTTGAACTGTGGTTTCACTTTAAAAAGTTAGCATTGCTGTAAAAAGATTTTTTTTTTGTTTCTGCCTGTTACCCTTTCCCTCTCCTGGTGCTCCCTTTTGTTTACAGCAAACATTGATGTGACTGTTGTTAAGTGGATTGCAAAAGTGATCTGGGTTAAAATTTACCTTATTTAAAAATGGTTGGTTTTAACTTCGTTCAGTTCCTTGATCTTGCCTATCATGTGGTCTCAGAAATGCCTGCACTGATACAAGAGGGAAGATAGGTAAGAGGGTAGTGTAAACCCCTTTCACCATTCAGCTGTCCCTTTCAGGAACCTAGCTCCCTGCTCTGATCTGGCCCAGCTATGTCATCTTGGCTCAGGCTGCTGAAGAAATTGCTAAATTTTGAGGAACAGCTGTGAGAAGGCCTGTAAAGCAGGGCCATGTGAGGTGAAAAAGCAAAATTACAGGCTGAGGTAGGCTTGCTGGTGGTTTAAGGATTAAAAAGAGGAGATACTAACATGGAAACACATGAAATCCTAACTGAAAAGACTAGGGACTTAATGAAAGATAGTCACATAACAATAATAAGGCTGTATTGCTGCAGCTAGTGAAAGCTAATTTTTATCTCCTAGGCTTCTGCTTGTTTGGCCAGCAAGGATTCTTTGGTGTTTTATTAGTCTGGTGAGTTTACTATTCTTAATGAAGTAACTTGTTAAATCCAAGCTCTGTTTTATGTGTGTTTACTTCTAAATTACTACTTTATATTTTTAAGCTGCATGCATCTCTTGTCTGTGCAGTACTGTTCATCGCTGAAGGTACCGAAAAAAGTGACCTAACCAGTGATGGGAGGTGTATTTTAGTAGTACTGTCAGCTTGTACTATGTAACTATAGAAGGGGATGTTTTTGACTCACATATAGGAAGTATCAAGATATAGTACTTCTAGTTTCATGACAACAGAATAGCTTTTCTGGATTTAATTCCTTTTAGACAGATCAGTTTATATAGTGATAAATGTTTTTGTTTATTTCTGGACTATTTTGGATCTTAATGTGGTATTTTAAATCAACTGATGGTTTTAGGTAATCCTGTGAGTTCTAAATGGCTTTTGTGGTTTTTGTTAGTTATTTTCTTTACCCATTTAATGAACCTAAGGTGGCTGTAAAACACTCAATTTTCTTGCAAGCTTGTAAGTAATTCATAAAACACTAGAGTCTTAGTATGACTGAGATTTCCTTTTTCATCCTTTGTGATCTACCAATTTAATCTTATTATAACTTTAGTAGTTGTGGTTAGCCAGTTAAATTGACTCTTGAAATTATTTCTCTGAAGTAAATCTGCACTTTAACAAAGCTATTTCTTTTCCTCTATCTCTAATAAACAAGTGCCTGTCCCAAGACAGTATCTATAGGTAAGAATCTACTTAAAGCTTATTGAGAGACTGGTAGTAGTATACTGAAATAAAACCCTGAGTTAATTTCTAAATATAGGAAAAATAATGAGTTAACTGAGTAAGTTCAAATTCTGTCCTGAAACAGTCTGACTACAACAACATTGCAATCAAAGGAAGGTGTGGTTACCTGAAAGTACTAGGAAACACACTTCCCCCCCCCCCCCCCCCCCCCCCGAAGAAAGATTTAAAAAACCCGGTAGTTTTCTAATCTCTCTTAAGGGTGCAATTTAATGGTAACGTTTTCTTGTTAGGTCTTGAATGACATCTAGGCAGACATAAGTAGCTCTGACAGTGCGTTATCTTCAAAGTGTATTGAAGTTGTTTACTCTCTAGGAATAGTTTTCTTGATCTGCATAGATGGATATTAGAACATTATGGCTTCTCTGGATTGTGTAAAGCACAATGTTTCTTGGATTTTTTTTTCTAACAATACAAAACTATACTTATTTCTGTTTGGAAGCTGGCCAAACAAGCACTGGCTGTAAGCATGCTCAAACAGGTTAAGGCAGAATAAATGTCTTGATGCACAGCAGTATCCAATGTTACCTTTGTCTTACTGAAAAAAACATTAGTCAGGATATTACTGATAGTGATGTCATCATGTTGCTTAGACTCTGAACTGATTAGTCTAAGTTCTTGTGGCTGTCCTTAATATTGAGGCATGCACATGGTAGTGGAGTATGCTGTAGGAGCTTTTACAATACTTCCTTTGGAGTACCTCTTCTAGCGTATAAAATTTTTTTTTTAGAAGTCTTGTTATATAGTTTTGCTTTATGACGAAAACAATTCAGTAAAACTAGGCTTCAGAGCACAGTACCCCTGTTCTTCTGCGTAGTTTTTGTGAGACCAGTCATTTAAGTGAGATGAGTCACTGAATCACTTAATGTAATTACATAGTCACTTGTTAATGGTTGTATAGACTAAAGTTAAAATATTTTAACCGTATGAATGTTTAGATAAGGAAGATGACATAATTGCAAACAACTGCCAGTTTTTAAAAACTGAGCCGTTATTTTAAGTTTCATAATGGGTTCTTTGGTTAATTGGGAGTCTCAGGCTTTACATCAATTATGTCACACTCTTTGAAATCCTCAACAGTACTTTGCGCAGACTCAATAATATCTTATTTATTGTTATAGGAGAGCTAATCAACTAAACATTCCTCTGCTGCTAAATACAGCCAGCAAGCTGCTTATGAGTCAAGACTCTGGCAGATAATTCTGCTGCATATCAGTGAAAACTTTACTGCTGGCTAGTTGTCATGTTCCTTATGTGAACAAATACCAACTTTCCGGATCTTATTTTTCACATTCCAGTAAGCAACATTTTCAGTGTTCACTGTAGTAAGCTTATGCTTGTAAAGGACTAGGGGGAAAAAAAATACAAACAACTTCGTCATGCAATCATTCTGGAGTGTAATACACAGTAAGCTCAGAAATTTACAATGTTATGTCCATGGTTGATTAGTAATTAGGCTTTCAAATGTTCATGAATCCAATTTCCATATAGAGCAGCAGTTAAGGGCAAGTTACTGGATAAACACAGTGATACCTGAAACTAGAACTATATAATTTTTATAGTAGTCTTGAATGTCTTTGGATATTGTTGCAGCTTTTTAGGTGGGAAAAGTACACTGTAAACTCACACTTGTAAATAAAGGTGTATATAAGATGAATATTAACTAACCACTTTATAGAGACTGTGAAATTAATTTCCCCCTATAACAGTAGTTTGGGAAAAACTTTCCTGTCAGTTATTTGTATATCTCCTGACTTGTATCTTTTCATCTTTCAGTATGATGTATAAAATAGAAAAGGAGCTGCTTGTCAGCAGCTTGTTAGAATTCCTTAAATTTAACGCCAGCTTTGAAAAGCAAGTGATCACTCAAGTATGTCCAATGCTTACACTTATTTCTGTGTAAATATTTTTATATTTAAAATAAGCTAGTATAATATGAAGCTTGTTATCATCTCAGGTTAGCAGATCAAGAGTACTCAGTGACTAATTAGCTGTATGCTTGACTGAGATAGAGGAAACAATCTTTGCTTGTTCCCGACTAATTACTTGAACCTTGGGTTTTTACAATGTGACTGCCCTGGCAGATGGGTTATATTAAGCTAATAATCTTTTCATGGAAACAATAAGAAAATCAGAAGTGATTGGCATGTTTAAAAAAAAAAAAAATCTACTCAGAGCACTGTCTGGGAGGTTAAAATGCCAAGTTCAGTTCAGTTGAGCAGAATGCCAGAAGTGGCCTTCCAGCGCCAAGATGGATGCTCTTATTGCAGGGATGGCAGGTACCAGACGCTTCATTCTGAAGATGGGAAAGCTTTTTTTGAAACTGATGCACCTTCTCCAAAGCATGTCATTCCTAGTTCACATATCCCCTGCTATTCCAGATACTGTTGGTGTTGCTGTGCTTTGACTACTGCTCTTCCCAGTTCAGACTTCAGTTGACAATGTCAGCACCACTGATTAAACACTGGCACAAAGAGGGTCAGTACTTAGCAGAACACTTCCTGCGCTTTGCCCTTCTGCAGTCTAGAAAGAGCTTGGTATGTCCACGCTTCTCTTCCCACTCTAAAGCAATACAGCAGAGTGTATATAATCTTGTTTGTTGATAATCCACAATTTTTTCTGTTTAGCTTCACATCTGTAGTTTAAATGCAGAATTCAATGCCTTTTGCTGTTGGTTTCTGCATATTGTATTTGCTAATTAAGTCTAGGAAACATAATGGAATAACTATTGGAACTAGTAGAATACAGTAACTTAACATTAGTTCCTGGGCTTACATATTCTTATTTAGCACTGAAGCTAATGAAGTGTTAAAGTGATGCACAGCAGCCAAGGTTATGCTAATCTGGTTTTAGTGACATGAACAGGAGAATTTTAGAGCTGCTTTTTTAAAATCAAGTATCCTGTTCAGACAAAGGAATAGAGGAGTTTGATTCTCTAAAAGGAAATATAGTAAGAGCATTAATGGTTACCTAAAACACATTCCTATGTCGGCAGTTTCTGTTTTGCATAAAAAGATGGTTTAAAAGAGGTATGCAAAAACTGGCTTGAAATGAAATGTCTGGTTCTAAAACGTATTTTAATTATTAAAAACATAAAACCTATTTGATTATAGAATAATTTTGAAGACAAAAGTGGTCCAGGCAGTTAGCATACATAGCATCTTTGGAATTTTTTTTTTTCTCCTGTAGAAATGTCTACATAAACAACTATATTGTGCTTGTATGTTGTCCTCTTTGGAAGTTAAGGTATGATTCCAATGTAATGGCAGTTGTTGGGAAGTTAGTATCCTATGTTACAGTTGTCAAGGTTTTTTTGAATATGCTTCATTATATTGTACACCTTTTGGCAAAATAAGTCATAACCTCAGGAATTTTACTTCTGTGGCAGTAACTGTTCATAGATTGCAGAAAGAAGATTAGTGAAGGTGCTGAGTCATTATGTTTTGTGAGTAGCATAGCTAGTGCTTTTATGTGTTAGATGAATCCAAATTACATACTGCAATATACTGTCTAATGTAACTCTTAATCAGATGCCCAAGCTGTATTAGAATTAATTTTTGTATTTAATATTTATAAGTAATTACATTTTTAATAAAATATTTATAAATGTCAATATTTAGGTATTGAATTTGCAATACCGTTTGTCTATGTGTCAGTTTACTTCTGTAGCTCTGTAGATTTTGTTAATGACTTTGAGAGTTCTAAAGAATGACAGCCTTTAGTTTAAAAATGCAATTTAAGATCTCGTGAGTATTTGTTCCCCCTTGTTGATACTTTCTACCAATATGCAGTGACTTCCAGACGCTCAGAAAAAATAAAAAATTTTCATGGGTCGTTATTGGCTTAAAGATTCCCTGCAGAATATTTGCTTTGTAGGAGGAACTATATGTTCTATGCAGTAGAGAACTTAATCATATTGCCTCTCCTTTTTTATAAGCTTGGCTTTATTTTTGGCACTTTTTTCTATTAGTGAAATAGTTTATACCTAGACACATATTGTGCTATTCACATTGTGGGGGGAAGGAAAACTAGGCAGACCAAAGGGACGGAAGTTAAAATTGTAGAATACACGTGTACTGTCTGAATGCACAGTCAGTTCAAAGGAGAAAATTCTAATGTACTTCTGAAGTAGGAAGGAAAAGAGTTTAATAAATGTAAGGTCACGGAGCAGTCCTCCTTCACTGGCAGAGCTCATGTACTAAAAAACCTCAAGTTCTCTCAGCTGCTCTCTGAGGGTGAAATAGCATACATACAAAGAGCCTTAGACAGAGATGGTGTTTAAAAAAAAAAAAGAGAAGGGGGAAAAAAAGGTTCATTTCAAAAAGTGGATTGTCTTTTGATCTGGGATCTGTTAATCTCAAGTTTAACATCCCTGCATTTTTAACATTATATACAGTAGGAAATTAGAAAAGTGGTAAAAAACTTGGTATTTTTGGAGTTTAAAGGCAGCATGGTTTAATTAACAAAGAGAATTGGACAAAACTAATTAAAAAGAATAATTCCCCTCCCTCCCCCCCAGTCTAAATTTTGATGTCCAGTGGGTTGGAGGGGAGAATTTCTGGGTTGATGTTTGCATTTCTGCATTTTAAATGAACTTAAAATGTGTCAAAACTCTTGGTTGGCATGATTGCTGTACTTTATGCAGAAATCTGTTAACTAGTGACTTTTTTATTGCACATGAAGCTACTGGGAACAATGAAATCATGGCTTTCATTAATTGTTTTATTAATTCATCTTTTATTGATGACTGCAAGTGGTATTCAGATGCATAGGGCATTATTTCTGCTTGTCTGTACCTAAAACTTAACTAAACTTCCCGTTCAGCAACTCGTAGCACTAAAATACATGCTTTGTACAAATTAGAGCAACCTGAAACATTAATAAATGTTAGAATTATTAATTATATTGATAAATGGCTAGTTCATTTAGGAGTCTCTTAATTCACTAACTAGTAAATGGAGTGTTGTTGCTATATCCTCAGATTATCTTGGAACTATAAGCAGTTTACTAGGGCAGATGCTTCTACGAAAAAAAAAATTGTGCTTCTTGATCTTAACTACTGCAACATTGACTGTTGCAGTGAATGTTCTAGTACTTATTTTTTCTGTGTAGTACATGGCCAGTAGTTGTGAATAAGCTAACTTAGCTTGAGTCATAAGTGATAATAAGAAATATTTTACCATTATATTGGTATCCTGTTTCAGGGGTGTTTTTATTTCAGAGTTTACGCTTGTCTGAGATGTACTGACCTGTTTCTTTCAAGGGCTATTTAAATTTCTCCAGTGTGAAGTAAAAGCTTATTTCACTTCAGAAATAGGCATGTGCTGACTCATCATGGGGCAGCACTGCTCCACCCTTCAGATTTGTTTGTGCTACCATGTGCCCAGTTCACAGCAGCTGCATAGCTTTCTGAACAATGATGAAAGATGAGGGAAGGAATAACAGGAGAATGGGAAAGTGTGGGAAAACATAATCTTTGAAGAGTTAGGGATCCTGCGAATATGTGGGCTTCCCACCCACCCCTTTGCTTTACAAAAAGGTTGTATACCTAGCCAACCCCTGACTGCAGTTCAGTTTTACTAGCTCAGAGCTTCTCCAGTTTTTGGCTGGTCCTGGTATTCCCCATTTACAATTAATCAAGAAATTCACTGTATTCTGTCTTTAATGAAGCCAGTTCTTTCATGAAATGGCAACAGCAATGTGGAGACTTCATACAACTGGCATACCAAATGCATTCGACTAGTGTCACGCTAACAACAACATCAGTGTAAGGGGAGACAAAGGAGGTCTCTTGGGGGAAAAAAAAATACCTTGAATGACAATTTATCAATGAAAAAAAAAATACTTTGAATGAATAAGCACAGGCTAGACCTATGTGAACAATAAAGAGGAAGTATTTATAGAAAGAGAAAGCATACGGATTTTTACATAACAGTTTTCCTGGGGTTTTTTTGGTAGTTTTTTTGTTTGTATTTTTACTTATGATTGAGTATATCAGTATGTGAAAACAATGCTTTCTCAGTAGACAAACTTAAGCTGGTGTTAGTTACGTTATGAATAATGTGACCACACAGTTTGCAGAAAACAGGAAACAGCTTTTTGTCATACTTCCTTTTTGAGGGAATGCTTCATCATGACACTACTCAAACGTTAATTTGTCAGCTCTGGGAGACGCCCAGTGTTGCACACTGAAGAAAGCGGGTACAAGCAAATCAGTTTCGGTTGCTAGAATGATAGATAATTTTTTTTTTCCTATCAGAATAATTGACCATTCAGTTTCTCCTTGTGCTTGTACAGGAACTAAAAGGAAGCTTTCAGTAGTGCCAGTGATCTTTCTACAAATCTAAGAACTGCTATATACCAGATCTTTGGATAATGAAGTCTTATAAGAAAAGATTAAGTGTTTTGTTTGCTGCAGGATCAGTGAAGATGTTTGGTGGGGGGGTTTTAAATAAAAAAGAAATCTAAGTAAAAAAAAAAGTAATAAAAATGTAGGGTTTTAAGCAGCAAAATAAACATGTCATTGAGCATAAACTTAATTTAAAGCATTGAAATGACTCTTTTATAAAAATATTCTACTTCAAACAGTGTTTTCCAGTTGACAGACAAGTATAAGTTCATGGAATGCTTCTTAAAAGAAACCTAGGTTTCTGCAGTCAGTCAACGCGGTTTTTTTGCCATGTAGAGTCTACGCTTCAATTTGAAATGTTTTAGGTAGCAAAGACTTGTGGCTGAGGGCCTTTGACTCAGACTTACGTGTTTGCTGCAGATACATGGTAAGAAACAGTCTGTATGGTCTCAATGGCAATTTCAGATTTCTATCTGATCCAATTTGTGCATCTATAAAGTGAAGGATATTATTTTAACTTGCATTGGCAGCAGCGGTTTAGCAATGATTAGCAGTAACAGGTTTGCTTTGTGAGTCTTGCATGTAGCTAGATATGAGTAGTGAGCGAAAGGGAGGTAGCCAGCATTTACTGACAGTATCCTTTAAACACTTAGTGATGACTAGTATGTTAAGTAAAACCTGAGTGAATGCAGCTAATGATGTCCCACTCTATTTCTGGAGCTGAAACATAGACTAGTCTGACTCATTATAAACACTCCAAAAAAAGCTGTTAAAGGGAGCTGCACTAGACCTGTTGCTGTGTGGAATTCCTAAAGAACTCATTTGGTGGGGGTGAGGGAGAATGCATAGCTTCTAGGAGAGATTTTTGAAAGCCTAATGGTATTTTATAAAAACAAAATTCTAACAATATTCAACAAATGGAAAAGAGCATTGCTTTCATTACTATACATATATTTCATCTTTTATTTAATTTCTGTTTTTCTGAACACTCTCCTTAATCTAATTCCTTTTCACATTAAGACTGAACAAGTACTTTGGGGGGAAAAAAAAAAGTGTGCTCATGCTTCTTTCTACATTGGCTTTTTGCAGATAAGACTTTACTTTCCAGACCTCATTAAGCAGTCAGCTGAGCAGGCTAAATGAGCGTTCCAAGTGGTAATGGATACTTACTCCATGTAAGTACAACAAGATTATGAGATACTGGAATGCTGAGTACTTAACTGGCACAGTGTCATTTATATTACAAATAAATGCATCAAGTAAATAATTCGGGCATTTATGATAGCAAAGCGTTCTCCTACCTGTTAATAGGGTAGATCCGGGTCACTAGATGAGGGGGTTTTGTTTTCTACTTTGAGCCTTTTATCTTCCATTCAACGTATCTGAGAGGATCTTGGCCTTTTCCACAAATAAGTGCTTCTTTTTAAGGTATTTAAGCCTGAATGGAATATGAATAGGCAGAAAGCTTCCAACAAAACCTGTTTGTGAAAATCAAGTTGCATTATGTTAACCCAATTTACACACGTGCTAAGTTCTTATTTTGTTTTGTAACATTCTAGGTTGTTGTTACGATGCTTAGATAATATTGCAAAGCTTGCCTTGATTTCTCCAAGCTCGGGTTACAGTTACTCAAATACAAGTAAGTTCAGATTCAAATAATTCATGCTTCGGGAGTCATGAAAGATCATAAAAATAAAAACAAAACTAAGGCTGTAAAAGGATAATTAATCTTATGTGCAGCAGAGTTTGTGAAGCCTGACTTCCTCTAATTGTCTTGCTCAGGTTCTCATAGCTAAGGTATAAACTCTGAAATTATTCTAGCAGATGAGGCACTTACCTCTCTCCCATACAGGTTCTCTGTTGTGTAAGTGATAAATTTGTGCTGTTGCTCTTTCCTTTCAATACAGAATTTACTATGGATCTCTTTTCTATCTTGCTGACGATCTTCAAAGATGTTGTAAAAGCTGTCTTCTGAGATCTCTTTGTGAAATTTCATTAAAATGGGGATTTAAAGAAAAGATAAAAGAACACAAGTTCTTTATCTTTATAACTGGTAGTTCTGGTAGTTCAAAAGTTTGAGAAGAAAGTTCTTGCTGATAGTAATCTGAAGACTTTCTGATTTCGCAGAATCAGCAAAGGGTTTGTAATGTGAATCGGGTAGAGTTTTAACTGTCTGCTGTCATCTGCTTATACTGGCGTTCTCTAAATAATTAAGGATAACTTAACTTTTAGTTTTCCTTACCAAGTGACTTGTGAAACATTAAATAAGTGGTAACACTGTAGTATGTGTCAGAAGGAATGATGAAGATGATCTGATCTTCATCAGTATCCACGCTGCTATCGGAAGCAGATTTTCCACATACACTTATTTTTCTCTTAGTGATCCAAGAACTCTGTTTTCTCTGCATTATCTCTCATGAACATTACTGAATGTACCAAGTCATCGATAAGAATGCCTTTGAATTTTTTTTTAACTTTGCAGCACCCCTCTTTTTTCTCTTATTCCACCCCCCCCCCCCTTCCCCTCCTCTCCTTTTGCTTATGATTTGGAAGGGAGAGTTTAGGTATACAATCCCAATATAACTAGGGTACCTTCTCATAGAATTTGTATGACAGGGTCCCAAACCACTTACTGCTCCAGGAATGATACTACTTAGCCGTGCACCACCCCTGCAGTATGCTGGCTTCTCAGTCACTGTCTTCAGCAGCTGTTGAGTAGATTGCTATTTTGAAATATCAGATATCTGAACCTTTCTACCAGTCAGGACTTCCATGTTCAGAAATAGGTATTTTGAGTTTAGTGACTTGGGGAAACGTTTAATTCCAATTAAGTTCTTCTAATGTTTCCCAGTGTTGCAGCCAAAAATTGCTGGTGTGGCTGCTGGCTTCAATAATAGACTCACTTTCTGGCTATACAGTATGTAGTTTGTTTGCCAAACTGCAGTTGGCAGCCGTAGGAAAACATCACTTTGTATTGGTTGCTATCTCAAAAATGATGAGGACATAGAAAGAAACCTATGTAGAATTGCTGGGAGATTAGACCTGTACGTTTGACCAGGGTGGATGCTTTAACTAGTCAACCATATGTGACAAAAAGTATCCTGAAAGACAATGGCATAATGGCATATAAGGGGATAAACTCATATGTATTCCCTTACTGCATTGGGCAGTGAGGGAATCCTATATTACATGAAGAGAAAGGAGATCAACTCTGTGTTTACCCTCAAGTACATCAGTGTTGCCATGAGGTACGTCCCACTTGGTGCTGCACACTGATTTTTAAAAGAGGAGAAAGAGTGAACTGCTTGGGTCTAATACATGAAAATGAGAATTGCTACACTAGATGAATCCCTGAACCATATTGACCAGGTATTTTTTCTTTACAATAATTAATTTGCATAGCAATAAAAATATTGGCAATTATGCCTGAAAATAATAAAGGTATTTGTTATCTGCTCAGGGTCTGAATATAAATCACCTCTGGACTATATCTAGTTCTTTGTAACTGTAAAGTAGTCACATGATGGAAAAATAAAATCTGCTTACTCAAAGCGAGTTACACAGATAAGAATGTAAGTATGTGTTCTTGTTGCAAATGTTGATTATTATTTTATTGAATCTATATTTTGTGGCTCGTAGTGAATGGGTAAATTTAGAACATTTTGATCAATCTTTATGCGAGCATTGTGTAGGGGTTACTGCACCTGCTGTGTTACTAATCTTCATGTTAGCGTTATGTAAGGGGTTGTTGTGATAGTCGCTGAACCATGCTAACCTTACCTTTAAGTCTTCGGAGCGCGACCAGGCCACTTAGGCCTCATTGTATATGGGATGACTTATTTGACAACTTGACATGATAGATGGATGAGTATTGAGTTAACTTGACAGCAGTATTTATCTTAAGGTAACCTGAAGTGAACTGTCCTCATTATAATACCAAAAAACACACCCACAGGTCAAGAAGACCCTTGCCCAAGTGAAGACCCTTCCCCTGCACAAGCATACTAACGGAAGAGAATGACACAGCAGATATAATAAGTTTATGTAAATCACTAACCAATCATTGTAATTGGGAGTGTATTACCTTGTAATTGTTGTGTATTAATGTAACGGTGATCTAACCTTAGGTGTGCTTGATTTGTGGAAATTCCACCTTGCACCCAGCGCTGCAATAAAGAATGCCTGCTTTCTAAAACTCCAAATTGAGTCTTAGAGAGTTCTTCATCTGCCGATTTACGGTAACATTCTGAAGAGCAATGCTGGCAAGGTTGGTTTGTGATGTCTTTTCTACTGCACCCCAAAATAAGATTGCCTATCTATTGCCTGTTTGAATATGATGGAAAGAAACAAGGATGGATTTTGCTACTGAAAAATAGAATTAACTGTCAAGGTATATACTGTGGAAAAAAGTATGTTGTAGAACAGATGCTGTGTATAGATGCTTCATTTATGGTTTTAAGTAGTGGATAACCAAACTCATCGAGTTATTGCAGGGTCCCTCACATGATTTGTAGAGTAGTGATTAATATCTGTTTTGTAGGCAGTGGTTTCAGACATGTTTAAAGCCACACTGAATAAGATTGCCTTCTCAATTGGCTACTCTAAATATGAGCCATTACCAGTGACAGAAACTGGATAACATGATGTCTGCTGAAATGATTTGTTTCACTTGTGGGCTAGCTCATTTTGTTTGAAATAATTTCTCTTCCTCCCTTGCTAATTAAATAATTTCTAATGCTAGCTTGTATTTGCATGTATGTTTATAGGATAAAATTAATGATATGGAAAAAGCGGAAAATTGAAAAAAAAAAACCCACAAAAATTTATAATTTGCTCTGGAAAAAAAAATTCTCAGGTGCTGTAATTTTCCAAAATGGATCTCTCAGCCATATGAAAATGTAAATCGCAAATTCAGCGCACAGCAGAGTAATCCCTTGGTATGGAGCAACCAATTACATTAAGCAGTCACAATTAAATATGCTTAAATCTCCTACAAAGCAGCTTTATATCTAACTTCAAGTAGTAAGTAAAAATAATTCTGCAGTTACGAACTGTGGATTACTTACCAGCATGTTAATATATACAGGTTTTTCTTAAGTCTACCTAGGACAATGATGATGTAAGATTACAGCTATGGCTGCCTCAGGTGGAAGTTAACGAGGACTCAGGAGCAATGTTAGACATCTTAATCATTTTCCTACATATAAAAGAGCTTAGCTTCTGAACTTTAAAGTCTTGCCTGATATTGGGAAAGGCGCACTTCCACCTGCCCTCCCCCCCCCCCCCCCAACTCCAGGCTGGAACAAGTCCTGTGGTTGTGGCAGGTAGATACAAGGTAGTTCTTCAGAAATGGAAGAAGCTAATGGTGCAAAAGGCTGATTTTAGCACAGAACAAGGCTGACTTTTAAATAGGCTACTGAAGTGGCTCCTGAAAAGTAAACCAAAATAACTTCTTAAGCTTTCTAATACCTAAGCTTGCTCTGCTGTCTAGAAACTTAGCTGATGTTTCTTTGACCATAATTTATTTGTGGAGATTTGACATGAGTTAGGGGCTACAGCCCTATAATTTTAATTTTCTCCAGATGAAAACCAATTCACAGTTGAGTGTGTGCTAATTATTTCCACTCAGGTTTGTTGCATGCCAGACTTTTCAGTTGTATTTAATGTTATTACTTGTTGCTCTGGAAATAAACATTACATGAAAATGGGGCATCATCACTGTACACTAGTAATTCTGTGAAATACAATTTTAAATGAACCTGCCTTTTCATGAGCATGCTGAAAAGCACCAAATGCTTCCAGGCTCTTGCAGTATTTTGTACTAGAACACAAAATAGAGTGAAATAAATATACTTTAAATAAGAAAATTCTGAGAAAAATTCAGATGGTTCCTAACAAGAGGCAATAATTTTGCAGCAAATTTTAGTGAAGTAATAATATCAGAAAGAGATGCTTTCTATGAAATAATGAAATTACCTGAATATGATTAAAAGTGATAAACATGATTTCATCATCAGTTTAAATTCTCTATTGCTTTATCATGTCAAACTCTTGCTAGTGATGGAAGATCATTTTGGTTTTCAGTTTTTTACATTGAAGCTCCAAAATCTGTGATCTAGATTTAAATGTAGACTTCAATGGCTAATGTTTTATGAATTTACCCTTATAGTCTAATGCTTTTATACTAATTGCATTTTGGGGTCTATTTTGTGCTGTGAAACTTTACTTTGAAGCCCTACTGGAAACTGCTGTATTTAAGAAATACTGTTTACCAGCATGTAATTAGGTGAAGGAAACACCTTTTTTTTTTTTTTTCTTTTTTTTTCTTTTTTTTTCTTCTTCTTAAGGCCAGAGTAGAAAGGAGTCACAAATTAGTGGTGTGGGACAGTATTGCATCTTTAGGTATTTGAAAAGTCAACAAGGCAATTGAAGATGAAGCTGAGACTGCAATAAAACCTTTCTAGAAATAGTCTCTGACATTTGGAGACCACTAAGTCATTACAGTTAAAATATGTCACTAACCTGCAGTAGTACACAGAACGTATAGTTTTGGAGAGGTTGTGTATCTCTGAGGGGAGGTACATGTGGATAACAGAAATGTCTTTGTATTGAAGAGACAGGAGTGTTCACGTTTTATCCACATACATTTATCCTCTACACAGAGCACATTGATTTCTGTTAAAGGTCAAATCTGAAATTCCTTCATCAGCACACAATGGAAGTCCAGTTTCTACACATTTCTGAGAAGTAATTTTTGGAAATAGGCACGTGTAAGAAGAACATGTCTGCAGTGCTGAAATCAGATGGCAGTACAAGCAGAGTGGAGGCAGTACTATACACTGACAGCTTTTCTAAGTGACAGAGGTAGGCAGTTGTATAGTTACCAGCTGAATCTCCTTTCGTACAGTTCCTCTTTCTTTGAATTTTAAGTCCTTTACAAATTCTGCCAGTACATAGTGCTATTGATGTGTTTGAATATATAACTTACAGCATGTTTTCTTCAGGCAGGGAGTAGAAACAAGACTGTTGAGGCCTAACTTGAAAATGGAAGTAGATCTGTTGAGACTTGCTTATCTTTAGTCCATCCCAGTGCATGATTCCATAATTCCTCTTAATTATGGTTGCTTTTTTATGTTATGTAGTGCCTAGGGGCAAAATAACGGTCTTGGTGTGTGTTTAGATAGTCTCTTCTCAAAAGGTCTCAAATTTGAGTGCATGAAAGAAAGTTAGTCTTAGAAAGCAGAAGTGACTTAGAGTCTGAAGTCATGCAAATGCTGGTTATTAGGGTGACAGTGAATCCTAGATATGGAAATACCGTGGTCATGACACTAGGTAATTATCTTCATTGAACTTTAACATAGGTCCAGACTCACTTGTGTAAGTGAAATCAGTGTTCCTACAAAGCAGCTGAGCCCGCTGTAGCACAGAACTGCATAAAGAAATAGAGAACAGCATGAATTATGATAAAATAGGATATTTTATGCAAAATTCCTGATTTTCATGACTGACCCTCAGGTTTTCCACAGTTCTTAAAGTCCAGACCATGGAACTTTCCAAACTTTCCGGGAATATAAAATTACATAATAAATGGGATGGTTGGTGTTGTGTGTGTGTGTGTTTACTTCTACATGCATAAATCCAGCATGTATTTTTGCAAGTTTCAGTATACTATTATGGATATTAGTAGCATCAAACCACCCCACTGTTTCCTGAGTCTACAGACAGGACACTAGGGTTAACACTGATTCATGGATAACATTGTGATTTATGTCCTCTGGAGCTTTGTTAGATAGGAAGTGATGGTGAAACAGGAAACCAGGCATTGTATGAAAACATCCATAAGTATGTAACTAGAGGAAAAAGCTGCAAAAATAATTTATGGACGATATTGCTGTATATGGCTGTATAAAAATATATTTATTATTGTGCACAGCTGGATACTGTAATTGTTGATAATAATGCAAGTGACTAACTTGATCTAAACCTGACTCTTTAATTGAACCTAAGGACTTTAATTGAACCTAAGGACTCAGGGGAGGAAGAAAATGAACTTGCAGATACTGACAAAAGTAGCAATATTTTGGTGAAAGAGATATCGAATGTGAAAAAATGAAAAGCTGTTCAAACTTATTTAAGCATATTGTTTTCACAAGCTCATACATGCTTAATGCTACTATTGTAGAGTAAGTATGATGATGTTTTGCCCTATGGTGAAATCTAGTAAAAGGAAATGTGCCAAAGCAGTTGCATAGTTGTATTTTGTGTTGAAGAGCTAACTGAACTTGACCTAATCAAAATGACAAGATGAAGTTTGTGTTTATCCTTCCCCTCTCCCCACCCCCTGTCCTTTCTTTTTTTAAATGGCTACAGAAGGACATGCATGAATATATTTATCTGAACGCTGGAAAACACTTCATAACATGCTTAACCTTGGTAACCTCTTTGAGCTGTAGTACTATATAATGAAGCTAACTGTTTAGTATGACAAAGTTGCTGATAATGCTGATAATGATACCGCAACCATGGACTTCCGGAGGGCAGACTTTGGCCTGTTCAGGACGTTGGTTGAGAGAGTCCCATGGGAGACGGTCCTGAAGGGCAAAGGGGTCCAGGAAGGCTGGACGATCTTCAAGAAGGAAGTCTTAAAGGCGCAGGAGCAGGCTGTCCCTGTACGCCGTAAGAAGAATGGGCGGGGAAGACGACCGGCCTGGCTGAACGGGGAGCTCTTGCTGGGACTCAGGAAAAAAAGGAGAGTTTACCGCTTGTGGCAGAAGGGGCAGGCGACTCAAGAAGAGTACAGGGATCTCGTTAGGTCGTGCAGAGAGGAAATGAGAAAGGCAAAAGCCCAGCTAGAACGCAATCTGGCCGCTGTCGTTAAAGACAACAAAAAAAGTTTTTACAAATATATTAATGATAAGAAGAGAGCCAAGGAGAATCTCCATCCTTTATTGGATGCAGGGGGGAACATTGTCACTGAGGATGAGGAAAAGGCTGAGGTACTCAATGCCTTCTTTGCCTCAGTCTTTAACAGGCAGACCAGTTATCCTCAGGGTACTCGGCCCCCCAAGCTGGAAGACGGGGACGGCGAGCAGGATGAACCCCCCATAATCCAAGAGGAAGCAGTCAATGACCTGCTATGCCACCTGGACACTCACAAGTCTATGGGGCCGGATGGGATCCACCCGAGAGTGCTGAGGGAGCTGGCGGAGGTGCTCGCCAAGCCGCTCTCCATCATTTATCAGCAGTCCTGGTTAACGGGGGAGGTTCCGGAAGACTGGAGGCTTGCCAATGTGACGCCCATCCACAAGAAGGGCCGGAAGGAGGATCCGGGGAACTACAGGCCTGTCAGCCTGACCTCGGTGCCGGGGAAGATTATGGAGCGGTTCATCTTGAGGGCGCTCACAAGGCATGAGCGGGACAACCAGGGGATCCGGCCCAGCCAGCACGGATTCATGAAAGGCAGGTCCTGCTTGACCAACCTGATCTCCTTCTGTGACCAGGTGACCCGCCTAGTGGATGAGGGAAAGGCTGTGGATGTGGTCTACCTGGACTTCAGCAAGGCCTCTGACACCGTCTCCCACAGCATTCTCCTCGAGAAGCTGGCAGCTCACGGCTTAGACAGGTGGACTCTGCGCTGGGTCAAAAACTGGCTGGACGGCCGGGCCCAGAGAGTTGTGGTGAATGGAGTTCAATCCAGTTGGCGGCCGGTCACGTGCGGTGTTCCCCAGGGCTCAGTTCTGGGGCCGGTCTTGTTCAATATCTTTATCGATGATCTGGATGAGGGGATCGAGTGCACCCTCAGTAAGTTTGCAGACGACACCAAGTTGGGCGGGAGTGTTGATCTGCTCGAGGGTAGGAAGGCTCTGCAGAGGGACCTGGACAGGCTGGATGGATGGGCCCAGGCCAACTGTATGAGGTTCAACAAGGCCAAGTGCCGGGTCCTGCACTTGGGTCACAACAACCCCATGCAGCGCTACAGGCTTGGGGAAGAGGGGCTGGAAAGCTGCCTGGTGGAAAAGGACCTGGGGGTGCTGGTCGACAGCCGGCTGAACATGAGCCGGCAGTGTGCCCAGGCGGCCAAGAAGGCCAATGGCATCCTGGCCTGTATCAGAAATAGTGTGGCCAGCAGGAGTAGGGAAGTGATCGTGCCCCTGTACTCGGCCCTGGTGAGGCCGCACCTCAAATACTGTGTTCAGTTTTGGGCCCCTCACTACAAGAAGGACGTTGAGGTGCTGGAGCGTGTCCAGAGAAGGGCAACGAGGCTGGTGAGGGGTCTGGAGAACAAGTCTTATGAGGAGCGGCTGAGGGAACTGGGGTTGTTTAGCCTGGAGAAAAGGAGGCTGAGGGGAGACCTCATCGCTCTCTACAACTACCTGAAAGGAGGTTGTAGCGAGGTGGGGGTCGGTCTCTTCTCCGAAGTAACAAGTGATAGGACGAGAGGAAATGGCCTCAAGTTGTGGCAGGGGAGGTTTAGGTTGGACATAAGGAAAAATTTCTTTACTGCAAGAGTGGTGAAACATTGGGACAGGCTGCCCAGGGAAGTGGTGGAGTCCCCATCCCTGGAGGTATTTAAAAGACGAGTAGATGAGGTGCTTAGGGACATGGTTTAGTGGGCATGGTGGTGTTGGGTCGACGGTTGGACTCGATGATCTTAGAGGTCTTTTCCAACCTCAATGATTCTGTGATTCTATGATAACTCTTAAGAAGTCAAGGTTAATTCTTCCTTTGCCTGGTATGATAGGCTTTGAAGGCTACAGTTACATTGTACTAACCTGAGTTTGTGTGTGTGAAAATCAATTATGCCTTTAGCTAGAAAGTTTATCCTCCTTTACTATCTGGTTATATAAAATATAATAGAACAGTTTGGGACTGTTCTAGCATAAAATTCTGTAAGATACAGGTCCCACTGAAGCACATGAGAGGTCTGGAAGGTGATCGTTGTTTCTTTTGCTGTCCAGTCTGGGACTAGTATTTGCAGTATTGAACACTTACACTGTACGGATGTATTCTTCAGGTCCGCTCTTTCTTCCATGTTTCCGTACCCTTCCAGGTGTTTACAATAGAGCATGTGCTTAAAACACATGTTCTAAATCTTAAGTGAAAATTGTGTGCTTCACAGTAGGTCCAGAAGTGTGAGTATCTTGCTTGTAATCACAAGCCACCTTTAAAGAAAGTGTTCATAGTACTGTTATGTGTGTGTTAAATAATATGTTAAGTTGTGGTGAATTTAAAGACAGTAGATCTCCCTTTTATTTTGGGGGGGAAGGAAACCCAACGAAGACTAAAGACACTTGGTGCATTAATTCATTACTTCACTGTGTTTTTCAGTAAAGCTACCCATTCAGTTGTGAGCTGTTTTCTAATTTGATGTTAATCTAGCCATGTATTCCCTCTCCCTCCAACTTTGGAGCAATTTGATTTAAGTTTTGCATAGATGTGAATTTACAGGATGATTGTGGCACATAAATCATCATCAGAGATTAGGCTAGCTGTTTCCCCGATTTACTAATCTGTATAACTTCATCATAACAAGATTTGTCCTGCAATTCTAGGAGTTTAGATAATGAAAACAGCTATCTGTCATTACTAGAACTTGACTACAGTTGCATTTGAAATTGTTTCTGGTTTTGTTCTTCACCTGAATTTTTCAAGTTTTTCAGAACTCAGAAAAATGTGTTATCTGTGCTACCCAGGATTTCTGATTTTTTTTTTTTTTTTTTTTTTTTTCCCTGCACTGTGGCTCACTTAGGCATATATGATAACTGAAGTCATCTGTAATTGCAATACCTCAACTAAATTCAATCACAGATATGTAGCCTTGTTGGGCTACAAGCGATCTGTGGCTAGATGTTGAGAATGCTTATTCTGCTTGCACTTTTTTTCCAAATGTTAAAACAGTACTAAGAACTGGCAAAAATGCACAGAAATATCCACATACTGGTATCTGTTAGTGTAACAGGTCTTTTGCTCAATACAAGTATTACTAAGTAGCCTTAATTAATAGTATGATTAACTTAACACTCGAGTTTTGCACACAGTAAGGAAAAAGTGCTTTTTGAAGCTTTCCCAGTCAGGCTTTCTGATGTAATTAATCATAGTTAAGAAAAACAGAATGCATTTTGTCCAGACAAGAGGAATTAATTTTTTTGTTTCTCTTTCAGAAAGGGTGGCAAACTGAAGGCTTATGCTTTCAATTACTGAACTTAGGTATCTAGGGTTCATGTCTCCATTATTCTTCTAAGGCATGACTCGGTCATCATTGGTAAGCAATACTTCCACATAGAAGAAAACCATCCACAGAGATATTGCTGAATTTAACTTACTGTTCTCATTGCACTTTATTTGAATACACTCGTATTAACAAAGTTAATATACAGAAACTTTCCCATGACTTCCAGAGACTTGTACGTTATAACATATAAGGTGGTAGGGTGGAGAGTAAGATGGACTTGTGCTGCATAATTTCTTCATCTAATTAATGTGAAAAGAATGAAACAAGAAATTAACTGATGCCAAGTAATTTAAACATCTCGTGACGAATACTGGTTTCTGTATGGAGTGTGATGTGATGGATCTGTGTGGAGTTATTCTTACCCTAGATATCAGCAAAAATACCCATTTGCTATTCTCCAAATTCTTGTAACTCTTCTTTATATTCTTCCTAATGGCATAGGAACTGAGTGGAATCCTTAAAAAAGTAGTTTTGAGCACGTCAGTCATAGCGATGCATGAGAAGAGATTGCAGACTCTTCAGCTTACAATGCTTGAAGGTTTGGGGTGGGGGTAGTGTTGATATCTTAGTAAGTAAACTGGTGGATAGATTAAATGTGATCATTGGGGAATAGAATGTCCTCAGATACATATATCCACTCTGACTTTTTGGAATAGAGCTTTTCTTCCTTGGGCAATTAGACAGAGCAAATAGCCCATTAAAACTCTTGGGAAAACGGCTGTTAAAAAACAACAAGCAGTTTGCATGGGATGCTAGCCTTATTTAAAATCCAAGTAGTGACAATAAAATGAATGAAAATTGAACCAAAGCTGATCTTGTACATTCAACTAAAGCCAGCAAATTCATTGCTAAGCAGCTGAGAATAGATGTGTTATCCTACAAATATTAGTTGGATGTTCCAGGCTAAAGATTGCCAGCCAAATTCCATGTTAGAAGGAATGAATGTCAGGAAAGCCTTCCTTTTTTATTATTTATTTTTTTCCTTTTCTTCTCCTCCTTAGAGAACTTTCCCCTCCATTCTCAGTTTAAAAAATCAAATTCATAGAAAGATACCAAGGCAATATTATAATGAGAAACAGTGTTTAGCCCTTACCTAAAATCACTAAGCCTGTCTGAAAATAAATGTACTTGCTTTACAGCAAGTTTTATTATTTCAAGCCGAGTTTTTGTTTCTGTCTGATGTAAGCTAACAAATGGCTGGATTGTCAGCAATAACTATAGGAGGAGATATCATTGGGACAAAGCATTTCTAGACCTTAAAAAAAAAAAAAAAAAAAAAAAAAAAAAAGAGAGAGAGAGAAATTAATGACCATTTAAGATTCCACATATACCAAAAACAATTCTAGCTTGAGTGGTCACGCTCAGCAGAGAATGCCTGTCATCACAGTCCAAGACAGAATTACCTTTGGACTTGTAATGTCACTGAAATGTGATTCACTTACCCAGGTCTTGTTTGTTATTGAAGGTTTGCAGCAAGTTGTTGGCAGTATGACCCCTAAAAATACTGTTTGTAGACTGTCCATTAGCAGAGTAATAAAGAAAGGCTCACCTGTCTGATACGTGAAGTTGGTTAGAAATAAGGTTAGAGAAAATTGGAGATAACTTTGTCTTCCCTTGCTGCTTTTGAGCCCTGAAAAAGGCAGGTATGTAAGTTTTTATTCTATTGCGAGTGGTAGATTGCGCAGGCACTGTTTTATTTGAAGGAAAAAGCAAATGAAACTAGTAGGGGAGTAGGTTGAAGAGGAGGAAGGTTATTTGTTAAAGTTGGTACAGCGTTTTCCAGTGTTCCCAAACAAGACACTACAGAGAGTACTGACATTAATTAGAGGAATGAATCAAAACAAAAATTTGAAGTTGCAATGGATTAGAAGTGGGTTTTTAATGCTGAAATCTGTTTTGGTTGTTCTTTTTTCCCCTCATAGTGCTACATAACTAGATATGAAATGTTAGTCTTTCTGTGATTACTGGAAAAATTAAAACTTTGGGGAAAAAAAATCAGATTTGTTTTTTAAAAAATATGGCATTAGTCTCAATTTGACTTCTGTTCTTAAACTGGTATGCTTTTTAAAAGTGTGATAGGTTTATGGCATAGTAATGTTCAATATGGGAGTGATTTTAGATCAAGCCAAGTCACTAGTTTGCTGCAAAATACAGTGCTTCTCTCACTCTGTGATAATAGCCTTGAAGCACCAACACTTGTTCAGGTGCTAATCTGCTTTTTTCCCATCTTTCTAATTCTGTTGCTTTGCAGAGAATCTCATGGTTTTCCTATTGTTGAGTGAATGCATCTTCCTAAAGCTGCTGAAACAACTGTCATGTTTGCTTTTATATCAACCTGCGATAAGAGCTTTGCAACAAGTGAAATAGTACTGCACATCCCTTGTGCAGCTTTACATACCTATTTAAGCTTAGTAATTTTTCTGTAGCTAAAGACAAACAAAATCTGATGATGACCTTCTTTTAAACTTTGGGCAAAGGAAAGCAAAAAATATAATGAAGTCTCCACAAGGCAGTCGGCTTGGTTTAACTCTATTTATCTGAGCTAAAGCACAGGAAGGCAAATATCCCAAACTATGTTAAGTACAGAAGACAAAAGGACTTTACCTTCAAATTACTTAGCAGCTTCTGGTGGTAAATTAAGGCAGACAATAACAAGCTGAAATGAGTATTCCTGGTGAAATATACTTCTCAACTAGTTCTGCTTATATTAAGATCTTAGTTGCTATTGAACAGTTGATAAGTTGTTTAGGCATTCTATGAAAATACAGTAGTAATTTTTTTTTGTTTACTTTTTTTTGGTAATGGAAACAAGACTTAAGCACGAAAGTAATGCAGTGTGTGTGCACACTTGCTACAAATCTGTTAAGTGAGCTTGAATGAGTTGTGACCTGAAATGTGGTAGTCTTTGCTAGAAGTATTTTTCTATTATGTATGTTGATTGCCTAATAAAAGTTTTGGGTTGATGTTAAAGTTCTTATCATGTATGAAATTATAAATGGGTTGGAATCTTCTTACTTAACAATAATCACATGTCGCATTATAAATTTGCAGCTGAGGCACAGAGGTGCATCAGACTTCTTGGCTTTACTGATAGGATGGTAAATATGTGGAAACCTCCCTTAAAGATTTGGCGTCATGAAGAAGGCAATAACAAACCAAAATCAGTATGCTGGGAACAGAAAGGATTTTCACAAATCTGAGAAAAGCACTATTGTAATAGTCAATTCAGTGTTAAATGTCAGGTATTGCTTTAGAGAACAGGTGTATTGTGGGACACGTTCTACTAATTCTTACCTTCATGTGACTTCTGAGCAGAATTTACTGCTTCAATTTATTTTGAAGGAATGTGTGTCCCTTAATTATGCTTCCAAATTCCAAGTTTAAGGTGAAAACAGGAAAGTATGGAATAGTTATGGATTTGCTTCACCAAATGTTTCTAACTGCCACTGTGATCAGGGAAGAACTAAGTTTTATAACATCTTAAAAAAACAAACAAAAAACCCCAACCAAAACACAAACCAAACACTGAATCCAAATAAAATATTTATGCGAAAATTAAACTCCCCCTCACAGAATGTTGCCTTATGTGTATCCTTCCTCATGCGGTAGTAGTTCAACGGGCTCCAACAACAAACATCATCTGATGAGGGAACTGCAGCTTTTTTCAGTAGTTTCAGCATCTATGCTGTCCCGTACAAGCAAGTCATAGCTTTAAAAGCTTAATTGGGAAAGTACTTTTTTTGAGCTGAATTGTAAAACGTTCAAACTTGTGGTGGTGAATTACAGTAACGTTGCACTGTGTTAGATTTGGGAATGTGATGCTTCCCTCTACTGGCCGACCCACAGAGAGTAAGTTTTATTATCTGGTGAAGCAAGCAGCAAAAATATTTTAAAAAGAGCAGCCTCTCCTTAGGACTGAGGTGAGAGGATTGTCATTGCAGTCTTTTACACAGGAAGAATTAAATCCCTTACCTGCATCACAAAACAGCTTTATATTGTAAAGTGACTAAAATTACCTCAGTCAGTTTTGGGGAAGTGAAAGTACAGTAATATTTTAAGCCATTTCATGTCTACTAGTAACACCAATGCTAAGTATTTGCAGTAAATTAACTCTACCCCAGCCAAAACCAGCATAGTAATTTCCTTCACAGTAGCTGGTATGGGGCAATGTTTTGGATTTGTGCTGAAAACAGTGTTGATAACACAGGGATGGTCTCGTTACTGCTGAGCAGTGCTGACACAGAGTCAAGGCCTTTTCTGCTCCTCACCCCACCCCACCAGTGAGCAGGCTGGGGGGGCACAAGAAGCTGGGAGGGGACACAGCTGTGACAGCTGACCCCAACTGCCCAAAGGGATATTCCATACCATATGACTTTATCTCAACCCACGAGTTTTCTCACTTTAACTCTTCCGATCCTCTCTCCCATCCCACGGGGGGGAGTGAGCGAGCGGCTGTATGGTGCTTAGCTGCCAGCTGGGTTAAACCATGACAATTACAAAGATCATGCAATGAAGTATTTGAATTTCGCAAGGAAGACTTTTATCCAGTGTGGAACCCATGAACCATATAGCCTCTGACTGATATTTAAAATGGACTTATCTTTCGGCTTAACTTTGAGAGTTTAAGTGCTCCTTTAATTTCAGGTGAGAATTTGTGCATAAATCTTACTCTATGAGTTGATGCAAAACCCACACAAATTTCCTGGTCAGCCACAGTATGCAAGATAACACGAAAAAATGCTTAGCTTTTGATTGTAGTATATAGTCCATGAAATTTGTTACCAGTGATGGTAATATTCTAATTAACATGAGCATTCAAAGATGCCCAGTACAGTTTAAGACTGCATTGTATACAAGAGCCTCACACTGTCAAAGCACTTGCATATCATAGGGTGTTCTTTCAAGTGATTAAGAGACTTCTATGTTTGTACCACAATTTCTTCCTTCCTTAAATGATGCCATTTTGCCTCTATAAGGTGTAATGTTGCAGATTCTTCACCTCTGTAGCTAGAGATGAACAGCTCACTAAGAGACCTTTTCTTCCCTTTAAAATGTGAGTTATGTTAAATTGGTCATAGCTACTGAGATGCTGCTCAGGTTGGCTCCCCTGAGATCCACAGAGACTGAAGGTCTTCACTCAGGACCGTACATTTGTTCAGCTGGATCCTCTGCGCTTTCCTTGTGCAGCTATTATCCTGTAGTGACAGACAGAAGGTTGATTGCTGCTGGTGTCATGAGTGCACACTTAAAAAAAATTTACTTTGCCAGGAATTGCCAAGGAGATTAGCATCTCTTGCAGTGGGTTTCCACTTATTTGTTAAGTGCACAGAATTGCACTTTCTCACTAGCAGGTGCAAGATATAGACAAAGATAGACATTGTCTTCTGAAAACTTTTCTTGCCACTCCCTAACAGCAAGCAAACTGGCAAATTATGTGGCTGAGTTTAAATTCTTCATATGTCAGTTTTCATATGGGAGATCTGAATGATACTTCCTGCTGAAATAAGATTTTTTTTTTTTTTTTTTTTTAACAATTGATAATTAAACCAACTTCTGCTTTGATTCTCTAATGAATGTTCCAGGATTTGGTAGCAGGCATCTATATGGTGACAAAATAAATATAAATGTCACAGCAACAAGCCTGTCAAGAGTTCAAGGAGTGTCTGGGTGACACTCTTAATCATAGGGTTTAGTTTGAGGTAGTCCTGCAAGGATCAGGGAGTTGGACTCTATGATCCTTATGGGTCCCTTCCAACTTGAGATATTCTGTGATTCCCTTATGTGTCATTTTGGTGTTGGACGCTAGTCATAGTGCCACTTACCATGAAACTACTCTTCCTTAATCTAGATCCAAGACTCCATTTGGGTAACAGCTAAGAATGTAAACACCTCCCCATACAAACTTTCATATATAAAAAGGGGCCAGTGACATTAGAACTACAAAAGTATATTTGCAGCAGGAGGCTGGTAATACTAATTTGAAACCCCTATAGTATGAGTCATCGACTCTGTTCCAGGGTTTTATAGCTGAAGAATGCTAATATTTCTTTAAAATGCTTTTCAACATTGAGTCTCTGTAAGATATGCAGTGGAATCCTATGGTTCCTGCAGCTTAGTCTTTTAGAATTTCATTTACTTGTTCAAAAAAGCCAAAGCTAGCGTTAGCATGCATTTATGGTAGAGGTTGAATACTTTAGAATTTCTAGACTTGGCTTATTAGGTTTCTTGAATAGAATTACCATAGTCTGAAGTTAGGAAAAAGAACCTCATCAGGAAAAAAAAAAAAACCAGCCGTCCTCATGGGTCTCAGGAATTGTAGTTGTTCCCCAGGTGGCAGGCAGAATTGTTGTGATAAGACGAGTTAACTGGCTGTAAAACTTCAATAGAAAGGAGAAGCTTGAACAGTAGTGAAATTTGTACCAAGCCTTAAAACACAGGGGGGTCTTTGTCTTCTCAGAGCAGGTGTCTCAAGTGACGAATGGCATTGGACAAACCACAGGAGGCTTGAGTACAGTCTGTTTGCCAAGGAAGTGTAACCTAATCACTCTAAGTGCGTGGTGCAAAATAATTTTCCATGGAATATTTCAACACTTCAAAAGGTGACTGGGTTCCAATTTTGAGCAAACAACAGTAGAGTTTCAAAAAACCAACCAAACAAAAACCCACACTCCATTCAGCATTTGAATGGACTCATGAAAGTCAGAGGCACTTGACTTTGGGGCAGCCTAGCAGGTATGCTGCAAAAGAGCCAAGTGAACAAGCTGATAGGAAGTGTATCTGGTATGGCTGTTGGTTAGAAACAATTCAGAAACGATCTTCATGATATGCCCTTCAAAAAGATTACTACCTTGGCCACAGATTTCAACTGGACTACTTTAGCCAGTGATTATGATGATGCAAGCACTTTGAACTTAAATCGTACTTAAAACAGTTTTTGAATATTGCATTGTTGTAATCAAACTAGGACCAAAACAGGAATCAAAATTATATTAGCTTATGAAGGTAATAGCTTTTTTTTTGGTCAAAATATTAGTATCGGTAAAATCTAAATGGTTATTAAGGCCTTTCTTTAAACTACTTGCTGAGAAGGAATAAGCTTAAAATAGTGATTGCCATGAAAATGAATATTTGATGCCCTACTCTGGATGACAAATAAGAAGCTGATTCTACTGTCTTCAGTTAGGGTGTTGGAGTGGTCTAATGACAGCAATTAGTAGACCCATCTGAGAAAAGCAGCTTGTGACATACAATTGGAAAACCAATCCGGAGTGGAGTATCTTTGGCCCGGAGTTTTAGTGCTTTGTGTACTAGATGTATTAAACTGGTTGGTTAAGAGCAAAAAAGCAAACAAAAATACCTGCAATGTGTAGAATTAAAGTTGGAATTTAATTTTGTGGCTTCTTCAGAGTTGGTTTGCAAAACTATAGTGCTAATAGCACGAAGATGTGGGTTTTTTTGTTTTTTAAATCAAACTAGCTAAGAAATTGACTTAAACTTTCAAAGTTAAACATGTGGTGACATGTTTCGATAATTTAACCACAATAATTATAGTAGCCCAAATGTGAAATTTCAGCTGAGAGTTATTATCAGCTAAGATGATTTATTTATTTATGTGTTTAAGGGACTTTTCCCAAAATGCTACTGAACAAGTTCTGATAAATCGTAGGATTGGTTTTTTTTCCAGACTTGTTCATATTTTTTGTTCTTATGTGAGAATACTGCATTGATGACTGCTCAAACTTTTCAAGGCATGAAAGAGAAAATGGCAAAGTTTCAGCAGTAAAATGTTTAAAAAAAAAAAAATAAATGAGTTCATTTGTGAAGGCTGGGTTAATGTTATGTGTGGAAGCTACCTGAAAATACTGATTCTTCTGAGTCCCAGATTACTCTTGCTCAACATGGAAAACATGAAGTTAGTT
Source organism: Aptenodytes patagonicus (assembly GCF_965638725.1). NCBI lineage: Eukaryota > Metazoa > Chordata > Aves > Sphenisciformes > Spheniscidae > Aptenodytes > Aptenodytes patagonicus. The sequence goes on from NC_134957.1 coordinate 5,235,359, forward strand.
GACTGTGGGTTTGGGGTTTTTTTTTGAGATGGTTCATAAGAGGTTAAAGCTATTTCATAATACATGTTATAGTGCTGCTTGATACAAATCAAGGCCAGTTACAGAAGGTATGCTCTTGAACTGTGACATAAATTCCTGCTGCTGCAGGAATTTAAGCTCTGAATTCCAAATACTTGCTTAAAGTTCTTCAAGCTGTTTTTAGTAGCCCTTTAGTATTTTCTTTCCTCCCTTTGTAACATGATGGTTTTAATCTTTCCCAATATTTGATGGATGCATTTGAGTTGAATTCCGCCTTTGGTAAATGTATGCTTTTTCTTCTTTTCCTGAAGAAACATTTTTTTTTCTTTTAAATTATTTCCCCCCGCCCCCTTCCCATTTTCCTGCTTTTGCTTGAAAGGTAAGAGTAGCAAAAAGAATGAGTCCACAGGACTCATACCAAGCTTCAGAGCTTTTCCTGTACAAAGGGGAATATTCCACTATTCTGTAAAAAATAATGTGAAATCCATTATTTAAAAAAAAAAGGGGGGGGGGAGTTAAAAAACCACCCCACAGTATTGAGTCTCCCTAGCAGTTTTTTATCACTACAATTGCAACAATTTAATTCTTGGTATGTTGGCTTAGTTTTCTTTCAAATTCTGTGCTTTTTGGAGTGTAACCTAAGCTAATTAAATGATGTTTCCTCCTGAGGGCTGGCAGTTTTGGCAAGCAAGGTAACAGCTGCACCATGCTGATGAGCAATGACAAAACTTGTATTTCTGCCTTGTCAGATACAATAGTAAGCTGATAGCATTGAGGAATACAGGAAGCTTTCACAATTGTATAGCTGAACTCACACAAAGAATTTATAGTGGAAGGCTGTCTTTGGCCAGGCAAATATGCACATTGCTGCCTCTTTAGAGTTAGCAGCCAGAAGTAGGGTGACACTTGAATTTCATTTCCAGTTGAAGTTTTGACCTTCAGCAAGTCATTCGGAGCCTTTGAGCTGTAGTTTCCCTGTCCATATAATAGAAACAGAATTTGAGTCACAGGAATGTTGGTATAGAATTTTCATAGTACTCCACAATATCTTGATGAAAGGAGGTGTGTAGGTGCAATTAACACTAGATGAGTCTGAATTGCACTCTCAACAAAAAGAATTCTTTCAGTTAGTCTACAATAAAATCATAACTATATCCCTAGTATCCTTGGCAACAGATTATGGTCCCAACAGGTGATACTACAGTTCAGTATTAATTACTGATACAGAGATCAAAAAGAAGGAAGAACAGAATCATTTCAACAGTTTCCGGGGTGTAAATAAGCATTATGTAAGAACCATTAAATGCATCATACTGAATATATAGAGGTGTGCTCTCTAAAGAAACACGCAAATCACTTGCATAGTTAGGACATGAACTTTGAAAAATTGTATGCTTGATGATTTAAATTCATACAAAGAGATGGTATTCATTGGATATGGGTTAGTTTCTCAACAGGGAATTGTATCAAATTTTCTTTTTAAGAAAGCCAGCCCGTGAGACACAAGGTTTATCGGTTGATGAACTGAAGATAACTTGTTTTATCATAACTGTTTTTACAGAGGAATTACCTGATTATAAATCCTTGTGCTGTGGATATATTTTAAACTTTCTGCAGCGTTTCACGATAAAGATTCCTTATCATTTTGAGCTTGAGCTTTAAGACCATGTATAGGAATACAGGAAACACATTCCCTTCCCTTATCCACCCCCTCAAAAAAGGTTAATATTGTAAGAAATACTTCTTGTCCAGGTACATCTTTTTAAATATCCCTCTGTCTCCATTTACTTTCTACTCAGTGCTTTTTAATGGTATAGTTCTCACCAGCACATAGTGACTTTCCTTTGCCTTCCCCTTTTCTCCCTACTCTCTTTGAAATAAGAAGCAGTAAAAGTAATAACCTTAGAAGGCAGAGTTCTTTTGTTTATTTTTGAAGAAATGATTCTGTCATCATCTGGATGACAAACTCTATGCATCAATTCCTAGCTGTACCATCAGTAAGGAAGATGGAAATGAGGAGACAGTTAGCAAGGTGTATGAAGAATATTTGTGGAAATAAGATCTTGGAAATAGGACAATAATGAATAGAAGGAAAGGGTAATGTGGGCATGTGAATTCTAAACGCTTCCCAACCTGAAAAAAACATTGGCTGCCTGAAATATATTTTAACTGATTTTTGTGTTGCTACTGAGGCAAAGAAAAATAAGGCGTAATATAACATTATTGGTGGTATGACATAGTTTGAGTTTGAAAATGACGATAGTGACTTGCTTAATGGAAATTTCCCCACACACACAATTTTGATGTTAAAATTGGGTGACAAGAGCTCTGTAATTTAGTACATAATGATACATCTTACCTCTGACAGATTTGGTTACTAAAGTTTTATTAAAGTGCACTTGGTACTAAATATCAAGACGTGTTTTTGCTTTCAGTTTAAATAAAGATCTTTATAGGAGAGGGAAGACATCAGAAGACAAAATAGTTTTGTGATTATTTATTTACTTATAATTGAATGGTTTGGAGCCAGCCTTTGTTTTCTGTATTTATATGGCTGCTTGATACAGTAGCAGCCTTACACTATGACTTTTTTTATAGGAAAACAAGATGATTTAGAATGAACTGTATGAGGATATACTGCTAGTGCGCGCATGTACATGCTCGTGTGCATCTGTTAATGGATTTCAAAGTTGTCCTTTTTAATTGTCTGGAACTTCTGAGGTAAACGCTTTTTTTGCCTTACAGATAGGGGGGTGGTGGTGTTCAAATACTTGTGCTCTGATGTTCAGCTACCATAAATCTGCAAAATAATTAGGCTTCAAACTGTGTGCTTGAAATAACTAACTGAAGGTTTAGGAAAACAAATGTTAGCAAAAACTATTCTGTGAATAAATGTTAAAAGTAACTTAGATGACCTAATTATATTATAATTTATATTTCTAATGCAGAATGGAACATCCCAGCTTGAATTATCTCTAGATTTTCTGCCAAATTTTATATATTAGATTTAATTCCTTATTGCAAGACACTTTTAATCCCTGTGTTTTCTCTCAGTCCCTGGAGGTGTAACACTGCATTGCATGCTCAATTCTGCTTGGTGTGATGAGGAATTGCTAAAATACGTGTCATAAGCGTAAGGATAGCTTTTCTTGTCGAAAGTTTAATAGTTTAATTTAGAAGCAATTGTCAGGAAAACTTGCATCTAAAATAGCTGTTACACTTTTATAAGGAAGCTGGAATTGCTACTTCCACTTTATGTTCTATCCATACAGGGATGCTCCTGGGACTCTGATCAAGTGCCTGTTTAACCATTCGTGAGAATTCCTCTTTGGTTGAGATTAAAAGTGGATGAATACTACTTTTTTCTGTTGCTGTACTAGATGGTACGACTGTCTGTAAGGCATGTTTGCACATAGTCCCTGTACTTTCTAAAATAATTCTGAACTTCTCTTTATAAATTTCCAGTACAAAAGTAAGTGAAATTGCCCTGTCCAAAAGGAAGTTTGGCCTGTGTTTAGAAATTAGCAACAGTCAAAATAAGAACAAATGACTGCCAGTTGCAAAAATGCTGATCATTAATAGTCCTCCTTAATGGTGGAGAAATTATGTATTTGTTGAAGTTCTTGTCAGATTAGCATGGCTACAAATAAGCATTAGATGTGCCTATAAGGAAGATGTTGGTGAGAATGCCAAAACTGAGCTTGAAATGTGTAGGGGAAGTTGTGTACTTCGTTTGCATAAAAACTAAATGGCCTTTTAAAATTTTGCTAGTAACACTTGAGCTGCTCTGCGAGCTAACTCTGGAAACGGTAATTGTTAAACGTGCTTCTTAAGTATATATACAATTTTGGAGGCTTTCTTAAAATATTCATGAATTTGTTATGCAGTGTATTATATCCTGGAAAAATACGAGTTCATTTAATTTTTTAATTTGTATTAATAATGTAATTCTAATGTCTACCAAAATTTTACAACTTAAGGTGTCAAGAATGTCCTTCAGCTCTAGAGTCTGTAAGTCTTCTGCTTGGTACTGACAAGCCGATCTTCAGTGTGAATATAGTTTACTGAAGTTCTGCAGGATTGGAGGGTCTCATGGGTTTTCACAGAAATGTTCAGAATTTAATACCAAAGAACAGTGAAACAATATATAGGAACTAAATATGATGTGGACTTGAGCTGGAATTGTGTTCATATTCTGTTTACAGGGAAGGGTCCAAAAATGGGAATTGTATTTGCCAGTTCAGTTCTAGTAAGTGAATGAGTTGCCACACAAGCTTATTTGGTAGTATGAGGTAATTTAATGATTTTTGTTCTACTTGGGCAAATTATTAGTACAGTAACTTTCTTTCATTCTGAATGTACTGAATTTTTTCCAGTTTACCGTAACGCCCTCAGTTACCTGCATTAAATAGCACTTAATGCATAATGTGGCTAATGAGTGAATACATCTATATCAGTACCATACTGTATCTTTTAATATCATTTTTGTTGAGGCTAGGAAAGCATCTGTTCAGACACAAAACATTGGCTACAGTTAGCATGTGTGAAGATAGAACTGAAGTAATTCTTACGCTTTCATCTCATCTTTGGCGGACTATAGGGATGGGAGGCACGATGGTGCAAAAAGTGTTTGACCCTTCACTGATGAGCCTTACTGAGATTCTCAGAAAGGGTAGGCACTGGAATAAGAATAACTGGAAAATTTCATTTTTGCTGAGAGTCTATTACTCAGGTTACACATTTGCATTAGATAGTATGGGAAGAATAGTGAAAGGAAGGTAAAAAATAACTTAGCTCTGTAGCACTGCAGAATGTTACTTATAGATAGGCTGCGAGATTAAAGAGCTGTCTCGGTATGTTACGATTCAAAGACCTGCAGCTGCATCTGCCTTTCTATCCTAAGGAGTTTTTCTTAGGAATTTTGTACTTCAGATATCACTCTATAATGTGGGTTAAATGACTGTATTTTGTCTCAGTTTTCCTTTTATCCTTTTGTTCTATCATTATCTCTTTTCATTGTCTTGGCTTGGCTCTAATTTCTCACATATGTGGTTATTGGAGTAATTTGAGACATGACTACCAATACTGGTTGGTTGGGTGCTTTTGCACAAATTAGCATGCACAACAGTAGATCCTAAAACTCAGATGCTAAAGTTTCAGATATCACTCTATAATGTGGGTTAAATGACTGTATTTTGTCTCAGTTTTCCTTTTATCCTTTTGTTCTATCATTATCTCTTTTCATTGTCTTGGCTTGGCTCTAATTTCTCACATATGTGGTTATTGGAGTAATTTGAGACATGACTACCAATACTGGTTGGTTGGGTGCTTTTGCACAAATTAGCATGCACAACAGTAGATCCTAAAACTCAGATGCTAAAGTTTCTGTGGTAGATGGTATCTATCACTGGCCTGACCAGTATTGCACTAAAAGTCTCAAAGCTAATTGTATGACGTCTCCAAGTCATGTTTGTTTTCATGGAGCTTTGTGAGGCTTCAGCAGAGGAGGACATAACGTTTAGTGTGATGAAAACACAGCGGGCTCTAATATTTTGCATTTGGAGAAAAACACAGCAAGATGAATTCTTCAGTTTATTGCTTAGATGTATTAGGTAAAGTAAAAACTAAGCAAACAAAAGAAACCCTAACTTGACTCTATCTAGTAGCACTGTAATACTTACGAAAACCTATTTTCATAAAGAATAGAAAAGGAAAATCATTCATTCTGTTCCTCTGAAGTAGAAGGGTACTCAGTGGCTGGTGGTGAACCAGCAATTCCATTGTGGGGGGAGCTTTTATTTTATTTCCTATTGTGGTCAGAAAATTTCTTTGTTCAAAGTCTCATTTTATTGTGTGATGAGAGTTCAGCAAAGGTTCTTCAGTTCGCTTAACTTCTCAGTTGTGCTTGAGAAATCTCTGTTAAGGTCTGTCTTTAAAATGTTGTATTCTCTTTATTCAGGGAGATTTTGGTGTTTGCTGTGCTGAATCTTGTTAGAAAATGAGAGCATTAGGGGATACTTTGACTTCCCCCGTCCAATATTCAGCAACCCACAAATGTTGACTTTATTTAAGGGTGGTCTAATCTTCTGTGCTGTGGAGGTATTAAATTGAGGGATTATTTGCTGCACAATTGATAATTCCTGCTAAAAACTTCAGTTCCTTTACTACTCTTTTTAAGATTAAATCATTGTCTAGTGTTCCTTCCCACTCCCAAGTAAAAAGATGTAACAGCGGATGATGGTTTATTGGAGTTAATTGTTCTGTTCGGACACCTTTGGTGCAGGCCATCCAGTTCTGATGTTTTTCTGTAGCTTTGTTTTTCATCCCATCCCAATACATCAAAGATGGAATCTTAACTTTGCTACTTTTAGCAATAAATCACAAAATAGTTACTCCCCTCTTCCTTTGCTGTGTGAAAACCAGATATGTATTTCCTTAAGTCCCGTTGGTTCTTCTGGGCTTTTTATGGCCTGGGCAGTGGAAGCAGCAATGAGACTGCTCTCTAGATAGAATTTTCGAACTAGCTAATGAGAGTTGTGGGGTAGCCTGCAGTCATAAATACATTCACCAATTTAACTTTTGGTCAACTAAACATGCCCTTAACTTTTAAGGGTGGTAAATCAGTTCCTGTCCTCTTTTCTTACATAGCTTAATCTCTCTCCTGTACCATCAAATGACAATCTCATACCTTATTAATCCCACTTAACATTAAGCTGTGCACAAAGTTCTGCTGGCCGCCAAAGTGCAAAATTATCAGAGCATTGTATGTGACTTGTGCTGTGATGCTTGACACTCTTTCTAAGGAAAGCAGAGAAACTGTGGAAAGGTAACACTGATTTTAATTTAACACTTGATCTCTGCAAGCATTTAGAGGGCAGGAAATTCTTCAGGAAGCAGTAAGGGATACCTAAAAGTAACACAGGAAAGTAGCTGTTGAACTGTTGTGAGAGCACTTGCTGTGTGTAGTTCAGTACAGCGCTCATCCTTTGAGAGCAGGTTTTTTTGCCTTGAGAGTAGCTGGAAGAGATTATCAGTATTGGAGCTTCTGTGGTAAAGCTGCTGAACTTGCTAGTGGTTTCCTGTAATCTTTCAAAGAACTGTTGCAGTTTAACAAGGATGAAAGCTTCTAGTTTACATTGTGTTGTGTGTGTGCTCTAGGTCATGACTGAGCCTGCTGAGGAGAGGGAGATTGCACATTGTTTAAGATTAACTGAACAAAATTTGTGTGTCCTTCTGGCGAGGAGACTAGGACAAGCTGGTAAGTAGGGAGTTCAGATGGTAGATGTGCTTGTCTGGAGTAGAGAGCACAGTGGGACACAGATCTAACAGGAGAGAGGGATTAAAAAGCACTGCATGGAATCCTTTTTTCAGCCATTGTGGTTTTCTGGACTGGAAGAAACAACACACCCTGCTATCTCCCCATGGATAGAGGGGAGAGGGTCCTAAAAGCCTTGCACTTTGGTTACTGTGATCTAGTAATTCTAAGCTTCTCTCTATTTAGAATTTTCTTGTTCTAGTTCTTTTTTTATTTTGTTTTTTATTTCTAATAAAATAACGAGTTCTTATTGTGTGGTATGCTGGTGGGAAGCAAAGGGGGAAGTAGCTGTACTTCAGGCACTGGTTGGCTGGGACTCCTACTGCAATGGCTATATGAGCTCTAGGGTCTAGCTCATGCAAAACAAACTTGTCATCTAAGAGAGCTGGTTCACAGTACTTGCATCGAAATTGTTTTATGACCAGTGAAAGATTACTCCTCTGTCAGCACTAAAATGTTTGTTTATTGAGTAAGTTTGGAAGTCTTTGTTATTTTGCTGCTTCATGATAGGGAGAGCATCCCAGTGTTACGTACATGGATTATGTTAAAGAAGTAGAAGAAGCTCCCTGGAAAAAAAATAAATTGTTGTGTGCTTAAACGCGTAAGTGAGAAGACTGCATTAGAGTCGTTACATATAATAGTGAGAAAGTGGGGCAGTCTGTATGAGGAACACAAATAGCATAACTGTCTAACAGCTATTTTTAAAGCTATTAATACCATTCCAGATCCTGTTTACTGTATATTTTAAGCCAAGCAGCCTTCATATGCACAAATTTTTAGTTTTCTCTCTGAATGTTGACAGGGAGATTGCAAGTATTGGATAAAACATATCTGCCTAGTGCCTTTTCTCAGGATTCCTGCAAGTCTGGCCTGTACTCAGCAGAGAGTTAAGGTGACTGCAGAAAAAAAGTATGTAATATAGATGAGTGCCTGAACGCCTTTCTACCTTCTAGGTCAGTACTCTTGCATATGTACATCTCTTTAGATAGAATGTTGAATGTAGCAAGCATGCCCATGCCTCTCAACTGTTCTTGCGTCCACAAGTGAAAACTTACACCATAAACTAACTTCATTGACATGGTGGTGGAAGACTGCTTCTTTAGTGCTACTCTTCAATTTCTATCTAGAACAAGGAGGATTACTATATAAATGGAAAGATATAGCTATTCTAGATTTCTTTTTTTTTTTTTAGAGAATCCGAGTGGGATTTAATAGGCTCACTTTCTTAAAAGCTTTCCAGTTAATTGTAGATTTTCTTATTTATTCCTGTTATACTTACTCGTCATCTATTCTGGAAGCTATATGGATTTTTACTGTACATATTTTTACTAGGCTATTGTTTGTACATGTCTGTGTTACTTTATTTAGTCTTTTTGGATTTTATCTACTACAATGAATTTATTATTCTATTATCAGATTATAGTATAGTCTCTTCCCTGGTTTTGAAATCTAAAAGTATATGGAAAAGAAAACTCTAAAATCTTTTTCAAAATTTAAGTAACTGAACTTCTCTGGTTTATGAATCAGATAATTACAGGCATGACTTTTATCAGACCTTACCACTTGTTTTTATTTCTGTAGCCTTAAAAGCTTCAGTTAATCATTCTCAATAGACTGAAAAATGGTTTCCATGTAAGCTAATAAATTTGGAAGCATAACTTCTAAATCCTTTAACTGATCCTGCAAACAGATGTTTAGGATAAATATTGCTCATCTAAAAGCAGATATTGCTAATGTATAATAAGAACTGTGTAAAATTGCTGGAAATTTGTTTTCGTCTTGAGAGAATCAGTGTTAATAAGTCAGATCAGTCATTTTTATTTAAGCAATACAAAAAAGCATATGTTTTCTTGCTTTACCAGCTGTCATAAAATTTTGGAGAAAAGGGTTGTTTCCAAGCTTTCCAGAGGGAATATTTCACAGAAGTATTTTGACCTTTATAGCTTACAAAACCAATTGACTTCCTTTTCCCATAAACTTTTTCTTGGCTGAGATGCTTCTACAGCAAAGCTTTAGTTGTGAGGGAAAATACCAGCTCTGAAGAAAATAACTGGACTGCCTTCTAGTGGTTTTAGTTATCATAGATTACTCTTATAAAAAAACCAACTCATCTCTTCAAGTGAATTGTTTTGTTCCAAATTGAATATGCCCCCCCATATTTCTTAATATTCAACAATTAAAAGTGCACTTCAATGAGACTTTGCTTTTTAAGAAGCACAAGCCAGATTGTACTAGTCACATACATTTGTTTGTTTGTTTTTAATCTTAAGAAAAGACCTTTTGCCCTTTTGTCTGTTTCTGTTATTTTGAGTTGTGTATAGGCACTTACTGCTAGATCAGGAGATACTAATTTCAAATTAAATGGCTCAATTTTTTTATTCTTGTGGATAGTGTTTAAAAAAAACACAACCAAAAACCCACCAACCAAAGAACCCCCCTGACTGAAGTGCTACCACTAGGGAACAAAAGAAAGACGTGTGACAACAGGACCATTGAATTGAATATTAGGATAGTTAAAAAAATTTCAGGTCACAAAATACTGAGGAAAGTAATATTTTCTTAATAATTTTAAATTTGATTTGTGTCATTAGACACTAGCAAAAGAGCAACTTATATAAAGCTAGTGAAGACCTTCATATTGTAAGGCATAGGGGATTTGAGTGTTTTATATTAAACAAACAGATGTAATTGTTGGAACTCCTTAGTAAATTTTCTTGTCATCATAGCAAGTAATTAAAATATTACTAGCAGAAGACAAGTGTACAATATCTGCCACTTGTCAGCAGAAAATATTAAGATCTCTGTAAATAGATGTATCTTTTACCGGATACTGACTTTAACCTACATACAGAGGATATATATTGTCAGTATATTCTCCTGATGACTCTTTTGTAGTTCATCTTCGTGTTGAGTTAATAGAAATCAAAACCTCTCATTGTCATCATTTATCATTACTTTCCAATTTTGTGTAACCTTCTATGAGGTATCTTGTTTCTCATCGGGCACTGAAACTTGCACTGGGGAGAGTGAAGGATTTTTTTTCTGCTAGCATGATATAACAGAAATGACATCATAAATTATATCCTGAAATCAGATCATCATAGAAATGCTGTCATTTTCAATAAGAGTCCTAGAATTGACTTTTTTTTAAAATTCTTACTGTGAAAAGAAAGAGTGATTGTGCCGCTGTACTCAGCACTGGTGAGGCCGCACCTCGCATACTGTGTTCAGTTTTGGGCCCCTCACTACAAGAAGGACATTGAGGGGCTGGAGCGTGTCCAGAGAAGGGCAATGAAGCTGGTGAGGGGCTTGGAGCACAAGTCTTATGAGGAGCGGCTGAGGGAACTGGGGTTGTTTAGCCTGGAGAAAAGGAGGCTGAGGGGAGACCTCATCGCTTTCTACAACTATCTGAAAGGAGGTTGTAGCGAGGTGGGTGTCGGTCTCTTCTCCCAAGTAACAAGCGATAGGACGAGAGGCAATGGCCTCAAGTTGTGGCAGGGGAGGTTTAGATTGGACGTGAGGAAAAATTTCTTTACTGCAAGAGTGGTGAAACATTGGAACAGGCTGCCCAGGGAAGTGGTGGAGTCCCCATCCCTGGAGGTATTTAAAAGATGAGTAGATGAGGCACTTAGAGACATGGTTTAGTGGGCCTGGTGGTGTTGGGTCGACGGTTGGACTCGATGATCTTAGAGGTCTTTTCCAACCTTAATGATTCTATGATTCTAGAAAGAACATAATTACATATGCAAAGATCTTAGTACTATTTGCTGTGCACTGATATTAAAACAAAAAAAGATGAAATTACAGTAGGGCAGTGTCAACTTTAGTCTGCAAACGTCTTTGGAGGTTATATTAAAGGCAGTTTTCTGTGATAATGTTGTGGAGATATGGTTGAAGAGCTGTGGAGGTTGCTACAGTTGCAGCAAGGTAGGTTAAGGTGCGCTTTACAAGAAGGTGAATACTTGCAAAATTAACCCTTAAGTAAGCACAAAAGTTAAGTAATAAGATCTTACTTTTATCTGGATAACAGCCTTGCAAAGATGCTGAAGAAAGGAAACTGGTAACTGATGAGGTGTGACACAAATTGAGGTATAGTAGCCTTAACTGAAGGGATAAGCATATACAGCGCTCAAGGCCACTGTAATATAGATGGAGGCAGGAGAATCTTGAATCAGCAAATTATGATCAAGTTTCTGAGGATGCTGACCACTGGGAAAGATTTATAGTGCTCAATGTGAAGAACTAGTGTACGTGGGCCCTTTAATCTCTGTCATTAAACTTAAAAAGGAAACAAGGCAGTTACTATATGTGCTGTCCAAGGTAAGTAGCATGTAGAGGCAAAAGTCATGAGAGGTATTAAAAATGGTCCAGCTATTTACTAATACAATAAGAATAACATTTAGAACTGGAGGAGGAAAAGCAACTCCCAGTGGTGTCAGAAGTCTTGTGGTAAAGCATGGCTGCTGGCTGTTACTAATAGCTTCAAAATGTGAAGCTATTGGATTTCAAAGCGATGGCGCTGGTTGACACTTAATTCAAGCTATTCAGTATTATCTGTAATCTCTTTCTTTCACTCCTTCCTGCTGCAGTGTGTGTTTTTATTCTTTTTCCTTTTCTGTTCTGCTACTTACCCTATCTTTATTGCAGGCATTGTTGTAAGATATTTGTAAAATAAAATGTTTTACATGAAAGAGGGTTCCGGTCTGACTTCTTCTCTGTACTACCTCTCTTAGATTTGACTTGATGCAATTGTAGCAATAATTTTAGTAACTGTTTATAATGCATGTGTAATCTAATTTGGTTTAGTTTCAAATTTTGCTTAGCTGTTTAAATCCTCAAACATACAAGCTCAGATGCTTCAACGGACTGACTTGAAGCATCTGTGCTAGTGCTGTAGTGCAGAAAAGTGCACAGAAAGCTGTAGCATTGCTTTCCTTTAAGTGTCCGAAAGACTACTAACGCTTAGTACGTAACTTCTTACAGCACACAAAAATCAATAAATGTGGTCTACTTTGCAAGGTATATTTTTCTGCTTTTAATTTGCCAAAGTGTTCTAGTACTCCAAGAGTTCTTCTGCATGATTCTTTAGATTTATAGGTGCTTTTTGTTTGGTGGTAACATAATAGATGGACAACTCTGAAATAAACATGTAAACTAGCATTGGGCCGCTAGTAGCCCAGTTGTTTAGGGACCATTTGTAAGTTTTTACATATCTTTGTAAATACTTAATGAAAATGAGAGATGAAAAAAACATGTCAATTCTGCTCTGGATAAAATTCGAATGTGGTTTTCTGAAACAGTGAAAGACACCACTAACAAATATTACTACCGTCAATGTCTGTCTTAATCCTCTTTGTAGTCTCCTGACCTGGAATATATTTTTTCCTATTATTTTTTTTCAACTGCCTTTCAAATGATGCTTGTGACATCATTAATAAAATTAAGAAAACAAGTATTTTGAATTCATGCATCCTCACTGGCTTACAGCTGTTAATATCAAGCTGATTTCTCGTGTTTCCCTAGTCAGCGTTGGTGACTAGTACAGCTAAAAAGTTTGCAGATTTGAATCTGGAAACATGTTGTCATCTCTCATCAGGAATGATTTCTGTATCTAAAAACTTACTAACTGTAGAGCTGATATAGAGTAATTAGAGGATAAAAATGTCCTTTTGTAGAGTTTTGTTGGGTTTTTTTTGGTTTGGTTTGTGTGTTGTTTGTGTCATGTCCCCCCCCAGTAAAAAACCATGGTTACAAAAAGAAGCCAAATTGAAGGGCCAGAAGAGTCATAATATGCTCAATTTCTCGTTTCTGGTGTTTTTGTTTCACATGCTGAACACTATACAGATATTAGAAGTAGGTTTACTTTTGATCTGCCAAATTAATTTCTTTAAAAAAAAAAAAAAACAACCAAAAAAAAAGGAAACAAACCCTGTTTTGCACAGTTAAGGGGTAGAATCTTGCTCAGGTATGGTGAGGAATTAAAGCAAATTTTAGCTTGGGTATCTTTTGAAGCAGGATCCATAAGAAGTACAGAGCTGGATATGGAGATGTCCACAGATCCTTGCTTTACTGTTATCAGTGACCCCTGACAAGTTACTCCCTCTATTTGCAGCCTTTTTGAAGATTTCTGACCTAGGATTCTCTTCCTTGCCCTTGGAAGAAATAAAAATGAGAAATAATTGAAAACCCCAAGCTTTCCTGCTCAACTACGTAAACAAAGTCAAATGTCTTTCAACTTGTCATGGAGAGGAAGTTCTTTTTTGGCATGTTTTTTAAAGTTCTTATTGTTTAATTTAATTGTACTGCTATTTTTTGAAGGACGCTATTTGAATTAGCAACATAATTCTGAAACTTGAATTTTGTTTCTGTAAATGGCTCTGATGGGGAATAAATAACAAGGGGTAAGGAGAAGAGGTCATTCTTCCATTATTGCTTATGAGTCTGATATAACTACTTTCAAACAGCTGCTTTGAGAAAACAAAGAAATAGCATGGTGCTGGAGAACAAGAGGACCTGAGAAAATTGTTTTTATTTATCCTTCAAATCTCTTTTTCTTCTTGGGAATACTTCCCCCCCCCCCCCCCCAGCGTATGATTGAGGTTTTCATGCTTGACATGTTTCTTAAATTAGTAGGACTCTAACCATGCCGTAGTTTACATACCTGTTCTTATTGTGCTAAGTTAAACATGGAACTTGAAATTTTTAATTAAGAACCAAATCTTCATCTTCAGTAGGATGTAGCCTATAGTAGCCTTAGGGTGTTCAAAACTTCTTGGGGGCCAGCTGAATTTAAAGCTGGTTTTTGTCATTCTACTTTAGTATTTGCAATCATTGTCCTTATTTCTGTGATAAAACTGCATATGCTTTTCACGTTTTCAGTGTAGTAGTTACCTGAGAGAGAAACACATAAATGGGGGTTAGTGTTTGTCACGTAATTTCAGTGTTCACCTTAATTCAGTTTGATTCTAGACATCTGTTGTGAAAGATGGGGTAGGTTCCTTGCAAGTTCTTATTTCTCACTGACATCTCTGATTTCTTCAGATGCGCAGCTCTCAATCTCTAAAGAGAACTAAGGTATAGGTTAAAAGCTTTTCTTCATAAAAATGTTCAGCTACCTGACAATAATCAATTAAATACACAAACTGGAGGTATGATTAAACTAACCAAAAAATTAGTTTAAAAAAATAGGCTTTAAAGGACTGAAATCATTATTGACTAGAAATTCTTCAGGGGCATTAACATATAATGTATTTGATAGTTGCCGAGGAAACATAACCTTCCCAGTGACAATATGCATTGCACATAATAAGTAACTGAAGTAATTCTGACAGTGACTGATCCACTTCAGCATGCCTATTCTTCCTTCAGCCTCTGCAAAAATTGCAAATGTGTTTACATCCAGCTAGATTAGTATCCACTATATATGCTGAACCGTTAGTACTTCATGTTTGATGTTGCAAATAGGTTCAAAACAAAAGCAGGATATCAGTTTTTCCTGATTGAAAAATAGTCATTTTGCAATGAAACGGGCAGCGGGTGTGTGTCTGGCTGGCCATTCTTGATTAACCATAGGGCATTTTAGAGAATGTAGAGGCACAAAAATTCGAGTATGTTTATGATATGTATTGATGCAGTACAGAACCAGTGGATTCAACCTAGACTGTCTAGAATAGCAGCAGAAAGTTTTGCAGTGCTTAGTGTCCTTTTAGCCTTGGCATGTAGAACTCTCTGTACTACTGTAGCAAATGCAACATGAACTTCTTCATTTATTTTTCCTGCCTTAGGGTGAAATGGAAGTGTCGAATAGAAGAAATTCCCTGTTCAGATATGGTGCAAGCCTAGTGATCAGCTTAGGGAGTAACCACAATCCATTTGAAATATAAAGAATGCATACGTTATAAACATTAATACAAGGTATCAAATGATGATAATAGAAGATATAAGAGTTGCCAAAGCACAATTGCCAAAATGGATCCTCTACCAAAATAAGTGACCTGGGGCCTTAGGATGGTTAAGTAAGGTCTGAAAGAAGAAGAAAAAAAGCCTGTAACAGTGGCAACATCAGAAAGACAGGGATTTCCAACTCTACGTGTTCCTTAGTGCTGTAAATGATTCAAGGTGACCTAATCTGCACATAACTTTGTTAGCCAAAATGAATGTTTTAGACCCAAATTGGTAGTGGAAGCTCATATATATTCACAACATACTTTATATAATACTCTTTGAGGAGGCTAATGTTGTGACTGTGAACAACTTGAAGCACAGGTTATAGTTGAGGAAAAATTGCCTTTGAAAACTTGGATTTCACAGTGAAGCTGCTGTAACTGTGACTCGAAAAGCAGTGAAAGATAGAAATGCTCACAGCACTACCACGTGTGTAATGCATTGTTTGGTAGAGTTCTTGGGTGGGATGTCTGCACAGGATCTTGCGTTCTGTGAGGGTGAGCCCTCGCTGCAACTTCCCAGGCAGGAAATACACTCTTGCTACTGAGCAAGTACCATCAACCTACGTATAGTAAAGTGCTATAGAGGTCATTTGTTTGCAGTCTTAATTACGTGAATTCAAGTAAATAGATGATATATAAATTTAAGGTCTCCTGAGAAATACTAAAAAGACTGAATAATGGTTATTTCTTGCCAAATAGGCATTTGCACAAATTTCACCTTGCCTGCAGAATTGATTTTTCTACATTAAGGAGATTGTTTTATAATTTAGCTGTACATAATTCTTATTTCATTTTGATGTTGGCATTTGGATGATTTTTAAATGGGTCTTACTAAGAAATGAAAGCTAATGACTTAATTGAACAGTGCCTGAAACAATCCCAGAAGATGTCTTTTTACATTGTAAATTAATGCATGTTGTTGTCATTATCGTATATAAATGATTGGGTTTTTTCGCCCCACTTTCTACACTCATCTCTGTTTTAGAAGATAAATCATAGTGAAAATTCAGCGAAGACCTCCCCGTTTTGTAATCTGCATGAAATATGCCTGTATCCATTATCGAAGTACAACTTGAAAATTGATTGCCGCTCTTGCTCGCTGCCTTGTTATTGTGATATTCGGCAGCCAGAATGTCATTTCTAAGGCAGAGAAGGAAGTGACTGAGAATAGCTTGAATTAAATATGAACCTCATCTTTATGGAGGAGGAGTCAGGAAGACACTGAAATCATACAAAGCTTTTCCTAAGGCACACAATCTAGCTAGAACTAAATTATTCGGAAAACCATAACTTTGTCTGAAGTTATGAAATGCAAGTGGTATAACTTTAGTCAACAATCCATATGGTTTTTTATGTTGTTTTTATACTGGCAAATAAGCTAAAATATACCATAATTTGGTACTTCTAACTGGGGATTCTATGAAGATGTTGAGTACTAACCGTTCACTTTTATCCAGTGCTTATGGCCTGGGCATTGATATCTTGGTGATGGAAATGTTTAAAAAACACAATGGCTATGCAGTTAAATGATTACAAATCAATCCTTGAATAATTATCACAACTTCTCTAACACAAGCATCTTAATTTATCTTTGTGTGGAGCAAGCAGAAAGTTCAGACGTTTCCCAAATACTTCTTGTTTTGTTTTCCATTGTTAATACTTAAAGAAATCTTCAGTACCTGCAGTTGGATGTGGAGGGAAGAGACAAGTATATGGAATTGAAGCGTGTCATCTCTTTTGGCTTTTTTATTAAAGAGCTAATTAGCAAGGAAAGTAATATAAAGAGTCAAAGTGAAACATAATTAGTATTATTTAAGTCATATATTGTCATGAAAAGCAAATTTATACAACTAAAAAAAAAATTAGAGCTTGTTTTCATCATAAGCTTGTAATGAAGTTTTAGACTAAACTCAAGAGGTTCACTTCAAAAAAACCATAAAAGTAAAGTTTAGTTCAGTGAGTTTAATTTAAAGTGAAGTTTAAATTTGGATGCTAGCTTTTGCAGAAAGACAAACCTGTTTGTATTTGATGTAATTGGTGTACAAGTATTTGTTCATCCTAAACTTTGGAACTATGGGCAAAATGACCTTGTAGGCCTTCTCTGAATTTCAATGGAGAGATTTGTCCTGTGACTTACCTTCCCCTCTGTTCCTCTCTCAGCAGCCCAGGCATCCCCTCCTCTTTCAATGAGATGTTGCTAACGTGGAGAAGTAATAATGGGGATTAATCTTCTACTATGGCCATATGATTTGCTGTTAGGGAAGTTAATAAGAACATATGGTAGAAAAGAAGACAAAACCAGCAGTACGCAGTGGCCTAGCTCTCTGAAGCAATGTCTAAGTAGTTTATTTGGAATCTGTAGAAAATTTTAGTCTGTGAGGTCATTAATGAAATGCTTTTTGGTAAAACTTGTATCTTATCTGGAGCAACGAAAAAAAAGTGTTGTGAATAAACAACAAACTCAAATAACTTCAAACAGTGTGGGAAAAGATCTTCATGGAAAATGTGTTATTGGCGTTCCTGACGATTTTTTAATTAGCTGCTTTTTTTTTTTGCATTTCTTTCATAATAGAGCTGGTTTAACACATCCTTTTTCATGTTCACTCAGTATTATATTTAGTTACAGTTTCTGGATGTGTACATAGACATTTTTAGGAGTACACTAGCGACCAGAATTGAATTTTATTATGCCAGACAGGATTTTTTGTTGTTGTTGTTGTTTTTAACAGAGCATCTCATTTCTCCTTTCCCCCCTTCCCCCCTCCCCTTGGATTCCTTAGAATTTCCTGTTCGTGTTACACCGTCTAAGTGTATTGCATGACATGCTTTGCTGTATTTCCTCCTATCAGGAAGAAATTTGAAAATTAAATTGCTGTTGTCATTACATATAAATCCTTTCCCAGGTTTATTACACTTTCTTCAGGCCACTGTCTCGGCCCTCTCTTATATCAAATGGTGATAATATAAATGTATTTTGTATTTTAAATGAGTACTGATGTAAGTTGCTTAATGGTATATGTGCTGTTACTCCTTTTAAAGTCTTATTCTACCTCTGGTATAATGTAAATAAGACTACTGGCATTGTATAGTGGAAGTGAAGTGTTATGGATAATCAGTTTTGATAGTCAACATGTTTAGTGTCTTAGTGATAAATACGCAGTCACTTCTCTTAGCTGGGGACAGGGTTATTGTGTGACTGTGCTGAATTAGTTCCTCACTTCTGTGTGGAATACAGGCGGGAGAAGTCAAGATTTTTTAGCTTGTGGGTTTTTTTTGTTTTGGTGTGTCCGTCCGTCCCCCCCCTTTTTTTTTCCTGATTCCCAAGGAATAGAGATTCTCTGTGGAAGAAGTGCTAAAATTGTGTTTGGTTTTTTTGTTGTTGTTGGTTGGTTGGCTTTGTTTTGTTTTTCTCCCATTTACTGACAAGCTCATGGAACTGAGGTGACCATTCATAGTTGTGACCTACCAAACACAGAGCTCGGAAGTCAGGTGTTTTACAAGGCAGCCTCCAATAGTGGTAGTTCAGTCAGACACACGTACAGGAACATAATAGAGAAGTGTAGTAAAATTAACAGTTACGTCAAATAATGCTAAAATTACATAGTTTAAATGTGTGGATGATATGTTTCAAAACCCACATATAACGAACTTAACTGGATTTTTTTTTTTAGACTATGTTATTAAAAAATGGGAACTGAACTTTTGATAAGATTAAAAAAAATAGTTACATGTGTCCTTGGCAATGGGGGGAAGAGGAATGGCAGGACAAAAGGTTACTGAAGCCTGCTACATACACACTTATGTACATGTAGCTTTCTCTGGGGGAAAAACAACTGTGCAAAAATTCTTCAAGCTGATTTATTTATTTATTTGTTTAATCGTTATCACTTCTGCAGCTTGGTTTTGGGTCTGTCCTGCTGTAAGCAAGTCCCCGGCTCCTCTCTGGAGTCTCCTACTTTTTCTTCCCAGACAGCAGCGAGTCTATTCAGCTAAGAGAAGCTGCTGCAATGTGGAGGAGTGGGAAGGAGGAAAAACAGCAATCAGAAAGCCTGCAGCATATGAGCAATCTCCTCCTTCGGCAGTGTTCTCCTTGAGCTTTAAGATAGCAAGCTGCAAGGAAAGGACAACAGGAATGGGCAGCTGTCATTTTTACTGTAGCCACAGTCATTTTAGCAGAAGACAGAAAACAGTACATCAGGAGTAAACTGAAAACAAATAGCTACACCATCTGTTATGGTGGGAGTAGCCATATGGAATAAAGTTCAAAGGGTTATAGTTGTTAACTCTTTGACTACATCCATGTTGTATTCAAACAAGTAACTGAAATGAGGTAGCTACTGATTATCAGTGACTGTCTTGGAGTAGAATGGAGCTTATTCTCCCATCTCATCAATGGTATCAGAAAAAATTTTAATGTAGTACGTGATATCCAAGGGTCTAGCTTTGCTCAGACCAATGGTAATCAGGAGTGGCAAGGGGAAAAAAAAAAGCGTTTTCTGAGGATAGGTGGCAGGTGTTGCAGCAATGCTCCATTTCACCACCAGCTATGGCTTCAGAATACTGTATATGTGCTAATCTAAACTAGGAGGAGAGGAAGTAAGTAAAGAAGTGACTTTCTAAACTAGTAGCTCTGAACATGTGAAGTACACAAAAGACAAGATGATAACATAGAGGTGGATGTTATACTTTTTAATTCTTTATTGTATGCTTTGCTCACTCTCCCAATGTAGCTGCATTTTCTCTAACTGAAGGGAATATATTTTGATTTTTAAGATAACTTGCTAGTTTGGCTGTTACTACACTAAAGTTTCTTCGAATTTTGACAGGGATTAGGGTACACTATAAAGGACAAACATGCTATATAATGCTGCAGTCCCTTGTATGCAGTTGTTGTGGAGGAACTTAAACAGTTTTGAGAGAGGTACAAATAAAGGATCTTGTAAATTTATCAAGACTTCATTGAAGCATGTTGTGCTTTTCCATCTATTCTAAAATGTGAATAGCAAAAAGATTTATTACTCTTATTATTAAGTCTCCAAATTGGTAATAAATAGGAAAATTTGTATTATTACATGTTGATAGTCTCTGCAATGAAAATGGTAATATCTCCATATTTCATATGGTGGCAAGCCTCAGACACATTAAAAATTCTTTCAGTAAGAAAATGCTTTCTTCTTTTTTTTTTTTTTTTGGTACCTGGGAGCAGTCTTATATGTCAGATTTCTAATGTCTACATGCTGTGGAAAATGACCTTGATATGCATATAGTGCTTACTGTTAATCTAGACATACACTGATAAGGATCTAAAGCATAGTCAGATGGCCTTGTAGCTCAGATTTTAATCTTATTACTGACTGACTGTTGTAGTTACTCATCCAGAGATCCCATGGCACTCAGGCAATTTATACATAATTGGTTACTTTGGTCACCATTGTTCAATGAGTCTGTTCAGTGCTATTTTCTGCTAGATGGCAGCTGAAGCACTTCTGTGCTAATGACAGTGCTACTTTTGAATACCAGTATAATAAGAATGAGAACCCACTGATTGTAGAAAAACTAAAATGAGTACTTGGTGTGTCCTGGAATTTCCAACTGATATAGTCAATTGGGTTTCACAGATGTTAAGACTGATCTTTTCTTAATAATAACAATTAAAAAAGGATAATGAAGGCTGGGCCAGTGGGAGTGTGCGTAGCTCTTCTTGGAGCATCAGCAATAATTCTAAATATTTTATATAGTGTAGCCAAGAGAATCTTTATTTGCAAGGACCTAAAAAAAATCAAAAGCACTCTCACTGGAGTTTAAAATGTTACACAATTATCTGTCAGAAAAGTTCCCCTGTAAGGAAAGGGATGGGACTAAATGATCCCCTTAAGGTACCTTCCAAATCTGTGGTCTCTAAAAACCAAACTGATGTCTCTTGGGTAGCAGCTACCAGAGTAGCTACTTAACTTTTCCAGAACTCCAGCACAAAAGATAATCTACAGTATCAAAGCAAGGTAGCAAAGACTTTAGGAAATGTGAAGTAACTATATTATGCTCTTAAACACAGTTTCCAAATTGCATCAGAGGAAATTTATCTGCAATCAGAGGCTGTTAACATTTATGGTTAATGATGCAATTATTAGTTAGCCAAGTAAACCTCATCTGAGTGTTATTCCTTATTGAACTACAATAAATCAAACTTAAAGTTTCGTCCTTAAAGGTTAATCTACCTTAGTTTTATAAATTAATTTGGACAGGGACTTAGCTTCTCTCGATTGACTCAAATTAGAAAGACAATGGAATGAGATTAAGGCCATCAATGTAGGGATGTGAGAAATCTGATGGCTTTAGCTGAGAAACTGATTTGCAACACCAAAGAAGTGACAGCCGTGTTCCAACACTTTTTGGTTTTGTTTTGGTTAGGTTTTTTTCTCTTTTTACCTAAACAGTGACCTTTCAATGGGGATGTAATGTAGCTGGTGTGTAGCCAGCAGTTAGGGAACCCCATGGTGAGAAATCCCTCATATGCTTAGTTGTTATTCAGAGCTGTCACCAGGACATGACAAAGAATGGTATTCCAACTTCCATTATTACCATTTTTTTCCATCCACAAATCTAATGTTTTGAAATAGCAGGTATACAAGATGGAAAATTTCACTGGTTTTTTTGTACTGTTTTTTATTTTTATTTTTTTGTTACTGTCAGTCAGGTGACTCCCAAGGTCTAACTAACTGGGTTGTTCTTTCTAATACACTGGCTGTTTACTTGTGCTTGTAAAAATTCATGGTTCACTTTGATAAATATATTTACATCTAACATTTGGTATCAGAAAAGCTTAAAAGAGAATGTTTAAGGAATTAATCCCTTTAGTATGTTGGGGTTTTGTTTACTTTCTTAAACTGGAAAGGGTTTGGCTTCAAACTAGAAGTGCTATTAGAAATTAGGATAAATTCTGATGAAATTTTATCTGCAAGCACAAGCCTTGCCCGTAAGAATCCAAGCCATAAGTTTTACTGTTAGACATTTTAGGGTTGTTTGGACCAAGCTAATGGAGATAAGATGCATAAATCAAAAAGATTTTGAGGCAGTAGTAAATCCAGTAAGTGATATCATGAGCATGCCAATGACTAGGTCTGGTGTGTAATGAAGAGAACTTCCTTATGCTTCCAGGTTTCTTTTTTCCCCTGCATTGCAAATTTGTCACTAGATAAAAGTTGAAATACTCATACTTGTATGTCAGAACAGTGCATCTAACTGCAGAATATGATCTACTTAACTCACTTTCAGCATCCACGTTGTCATGGTAGAATTTTGTATATGTAGGAGTTAGATGAATGCTGCAAAATATATGTTTTGCATATGTGGGATGGAATTTCTTTTCGATCGGGAAGGTAGTTTGCACGCAGGAGAATAACTGAATGCTGAGGACAGTTCTTGGGCTGCGAGAAACCCAATTTTAATTCACCTGAATGCTTTAGCCTTTGGACTTTCTTAGTTGGGTTTGAATTTTAGTATTTTTAGGACTTCTGTTGGGTTCTGGGGTTTGAGTGATTTGCTTGCTTGCTTGTTTGTTTGTTTTAAACGCTACTGAACAACAAGAATTTTCTTTGTTCTGTTCTATATAGAACAGAACTGATTTGTTGAAATCTCTTTTGTTTCAGGATTATAGTTTTCCTGACAGCTGTAACCCAACTGGTTTGTTTATGAAATACAAACTTACTAACTTTAGCTTTTTACTATGAAAATGTCAGGTTTTTGCATCTAATGGTTATAGAACAGATGCCTGTCTGTCTGCCTCTCTGCCTGTCTTTCTCATGGAAAAAACAATAAAAGTAGCCTTAAAGGCTTGGCGTGTAGTGGCATTTTGAAATAGTTAACTTATGCAGGATATATAATATCAATATGCAGAACAACTTCAATTCAAATATCTTTGTAATGAACTTGAAGTATCAAGGGAATGTTACGCAAAAGGTAATCAGATTGTGCATCAGGACTGCATTAAAACTTTCCCCTTTGCCTGCTTCCCTGTGTTCAAAACATGATTGATTGTATCAAAGTTTCTCTAAACTAAATGCTTCAACCCTGTGGTTAACCATATTTGTAGGTACTTAGTCTTATCCAAAGCAATGAGGGAAGCAAAACAAGACAGGAATGCCAGTCATTTTGTGAAATGGAAAATAATACTGTCCTGGAACAATTAATTTTCCATCTAGGGATGCATCCAAAATGATCAAGTAAAGACTGCAGATCAATGGAACCAAATGATTTTATATAGTGAGCAAAATGTTATCCAGGTACAAAATTAATTTAGTTTTTTTAGAATCCAAATTTATTTCACAACTTTTCACAGGCTAATATGTGGTAAATGCTGTTAGAGCTAATGCTGCAACAAGAGGTTATATTATGGAGCTTCTAAGCTGAGGCAAGCAAGAAACCCATGGATTTAAAACTGTTAAAGAAAATTGCATTTCTTTGTGATGATGTAAGAAGTTCTGCCATAATAAGAACAGATATAACTTCAGATTATAAGTTGTTATTCCTTCCTTTCACCAGCTTTGCTTAATGAGGTTGATGCATGTAATGTAAAAAACATTTGTTGTTTCTAAATCCGGAGTTATAATCTAGCAATCCAGTTCCCATACTCATGACTAGCTAGCTGGTTTGTTTTGGTATTTATCAACCTTGATTGTACTTGAATTCTACAGTCCTGGCTAACGATGCTGGACCTCAATTTATGCATTTCCAGTAAGTTTCTTGAAATTTTTGTCTTCCTCTTTGTAAAAATGTCCAAAATTACAGTTATAAGCTGTGTAACAACAATTCATGTTGAATCAATGTGTGTAATATACATATTCTTCTATATTATTCCTTGCTCAGAACAGTTCTCTGTTGATAATTGCCTTTTGTAAGTTTTTTTTGTTCCCTTGAATATATCTGATGCATTTGGCAGCCTGCTGTTTTTCTGTACAAATTAGGAATGCCCAGCAATAAGCTACTTTTCTTATTACAGTTACTCCAGCATCAGACAAACTGGCTACAAAAAATCCTAATAATTAAGCATTTTTAGATGTGCTTCAATATGATGATCATCTCAGGCTGATATGATTGTATATCCTCTGAACTGTATGGTAGAATAAATTTGCTGTTGGGTTTCTAATAGACATCAAGAGCTAACATGAGCAAAGTATTTGATTTAACTTAATATAATGGCACATTTCATTATTAATTTATTCTTTTTGTTTACAGTCTTTTACATTCTTCTAATGTGAGAAGGTATTCTGTACATTATTAACACGTTATGTTGATCAATAGTGCCAAAACTCGTATTTGGAAAATTGAGTTCATGTTTGCAAAGTTGGAGTTGCAGTGGTTCTACTTCCAGTAGAAGTAGATTGTTACTTCCCAGTATAAGAATTTCGTGATGCACCTTCCGTTACTCCAGTTATAGATGTATTTAGATACACCCCTTCCTATAAAAAGTTATCTTATAATAATACAACTCCTGTTATCTTTGACTTCCTGAGAACATCAGAAGCATCAAACAAGCAAGTATTTAAATATGAGGTAAATCTGAAAACACTGATTACTGAAAAGCAGAGAACTGTGAAATTCTACTGAATCCTTACCTTCTGTGTTTATCTATGACTGCGCTTTTTCCAAGGTACTTAATGGAACTAGATGCCTGTGTTGTAGAGGGTGGAAATGTTGGGGGTTTTTTTAGGGGACAATGGAATGGCACAAATTACAAGGGGAAGAAAAATACATTTTCAGGGCGAGTACTATGTTGAAATTTCCTATTATCTAGCCATTATTTTGACAATATCACATATGCTGGGGCTGTGCTGTAGCTAAAAATTTTTCTTAAATATTACGTTTTGTGGCTATAAGTGGAAACAATAAGTGTTGATTCATCAGCAGTGATACTTATCTGAGTTTAGACAGCTGATGTTACAAGTCCCATAATTCAAACAATGCAATGACTCATTTTGTTAATCACTCACTCTGTGACAAAATATATTGGAATTAGTTTCTTGTTAAACAGTATATGTTCCCTTGAGCAGTGAAAGCATTATGAGCTGAACATGACTTTACCACCTGAATGGTGAAATTCCTTGAATGAGAACCCAAATCAAATTTCTGCCCTGTTGAGAATTAAAAGTTGTCTTAAGCTGTATAGCAGACGTTTGTGGTATGTAAATAAAGGATTGAGATCAGATGAGAAAGAGACTGAAACTCTGGTCGCAATGAATGCCATCAATATGCAACTTCACTGTTTTGATAGAATTTTGAATAATTGTTTCGGCATCTAGCATGCATGAACAGTCAGGGTTGTTTTGGGATGTGCTTGTTAAGATGCAAAAACATCCTGGGTAAATAACAAAAGCATATTAGGCAGTCGGTTAGGCAGTCTCTAGTTGACACTAACCAGCAAGAAAAAGAAATCTGTTCATCTACTTTATTTCAAGTCCAAAACCAAATACAGCTGCCAATATTTAAGTTGATATAAATGAGGGACGATGAATACAAGTTGCATCAAGGAAAATTCCAGTAGGATGCTAAGAAAAGAAATTTTGCAGTGAGGGTCATCAATACTGGAACAGGTGCCCAGGATTTGAAATCTGCATCTTTGGGGATAGTCGGAACTTGGCTGACACGTTCCTGAGCAACCTGCTTCAAAACTGAAGTTAGCCAAGGTTTGAGCCATGGTATAGGAGGGGACTGGAAATGAGCCAGATGACTTTCTGAGGTCATCTTCCCAAACAAAACAATTCTGTGATTTTTTTGTAGGGAGGTGCAAAAAATGCCTTAATGGTATCTGGATCACCTTTTTTCAAACTGCTGCCTTTTCTGCATTAGAGACATAATTCAATTTATATCCTTAAAAAGGTAACATAGTTTTTAAAGATAGTATCCAACTACATAGAATACTAGCTATTTTTTAATATAGACCTGCTAAACTCATTATTTGAATCAGACGTGATAAAAGGTGGAGTTGACTAGGTATTTTCTTTCATCTCTAAAGCAACTTTGATTCATATTTAATGGTAGACTTCTCCACAGTGCTGATTTTCTTTCATGTTCATTCTTTACTCAAATATATATTTAAATGGAGGAATTATTTCTTTCTCTTAGAAAATAGCTTTGAAAGCAGAAGCAGCGTTGACTTACTGTGGTCATACCTGTAACTTCGATTCACATGCAGTATTAGAAATTTCCTATTTAATACTTACAATCATATTGTAAGACCTGAAAACAAGTGCATAAGCAAAAGTGAAACCCCAAAAGGGGATTACTGGTATAGTGAAACTACTGAGCTAGAACGCAAAATTACGGATTATGTATAAATAAAGTGATTCATCTGGTCTTTGAAACTCTGAACAACTGATAAGGCTAACAGACCATCTATATTGATTTTCTAGTTCTGCAAATACTTAATGTGCTCTCTGCAGGAAATAGTCTAAGCTGGAATTAAAAAGAAAATGCTGAGGCAATTTTATCATGGTAGGTTTTTTTAATAGACATTTATTCCTAGTGCAACTACCAAATGCATGCTTGCATGCAGTTTGGAGTCATTTTGTACAAATTTCTTCGTAGTCAAAAACTGGGTGAGCAACAATCTATAACTGCTACTCAGGAGACTCTAAAGGGGAGAAAAGGGAGAACTTCTGCAAGAAGATGCATAGTATATGGGGTAAAAACTGTCAGGCTGACTTGAGGATGAACCAAGATAAGATTACCTTTAGTCCTTTCAGTACTTAAGTCCTTCACACAGATTGCAAAATTGGTCGGTACTTCTATCTTGTGATTATTTCAGTCTGCACTTGATAAAATATTTTAGTTCTTTTTCTTTGGATCTTGTCATGGAGCAAGTAGGGCAGTTGAGAATGGAATACAAGCAAAGGGGATGCAAAACTTGCCTTCCTCCACTTTCAGCATGACAAAGTTTTTAGTACCTTGGCTATACATCCCTATTTTTTTCTGTGAAAATGTGGGACTGAACTTTGAAAGTTTGTTTGAACTGAGCTGCCCATCCAAACACTTCTGACTACAGTTAGTATTTATAGTGCCTATTGCTAGTAATTTTGCTGTGTAGCAAAACTGAAAGGTTTGGTAGCGTTTTCAATAGCTCAGCCAGTAACCAAAATAGCAATGTTGGGGTGAATGAGAAGCCTTTTAGAAAATGACAAACTTGGTGAAATAATTAGGCTATTTCCACATTATGCAGACACAAACTATAGTAATTCTACTGTTAAAATATTATTTATATAAGGAGTCCTTTTGTGTTTCAGTCTAGTTATGTAAGAGAATTTCTTCTAAGTTGTCATTTTATAAAATGACATTGTTATTCCAACTTTCAAAGAACTACCAGCAACTTAAAGGAATTTCATAGTTATCTGGCTGCTGGTCATTTAGGGAAAATTACAGAATGGAAGGAGGAAATTACAGAATGGAACAGAAAGAAATACCAGTTACTAAGAACTCACAAAATAGAATGAAGAGTTTTAGCCATCCAGTTATTGATGGAATTTTTACATACACTGTTGAAAAATAACAAATCAGAAAGCATCTGCTATGTTATTGTAAAATCCTTGTTAAGTGATTTTGTCTTGAATTATCTTTCAAAATTTCAAAATTTCAATTTCAAAAAGGATATAGAAGAACAAGAAAGAGCTTCAAGAAGACCAACAAGAATGATAAGATACAGAATGCTTCCCATAATAGGAATGTGTAGGTAGCATAGCATTTTCCACTTACACAAGACACAACTAATGATATAACATTATGGAATCTGTAAGTCAAGAATGGCATAGATGAGTTTTTCATTGTCTCTTGCTGTAGAAGAATTATAGCACTATCTAGAGGAGAGTGTAGGTGAAGGACTTTAAACAAACAGAAGACTCTTCTTGATGCAGTAGGCTGTCAGTGTGTGGGACTTCTTGCTGCATAAAGTCATGGCTGTTAAAAGTTTACATTGTAAAAAAAAAAAAGTAGGAATAATTAATTATTGAGATGAAAAACCCCACTGAGAAGTGTTAAAGAGAAATAATAAAAGCCTGTCTGGCTCAGGAAGCTTGAGGGAGGCCATTGAGGCTCCTGGCTTGTGACACTGGTAAGCATTTGGTGTTTAACTTCTGCAAACAGAGGATTATACTGTTCCATCAAACTCACATACCTTATTTAATAAAAGTTTATAATTATTATTCTAGAAGACTTCTGGGGAAGAAAAAGTGCTATAAATAAATTAAAATGCTGAAGTAAAGTTTTGCAGTGTTGCGTCCTTTGCAATTCTGGTGGAGATAAGGTCTTCAATTTCAAAATGGCTCTGCTACAAAATGTCTCCTCAGCCTTGAGT
Organism: Aptenodytes patagonicus; assembly: GCF_965638725.1. Lineage (NCBI taxonomy): Eukaryota > Metazoa > Chordata > Aves > Sphenisciformes > Spheniscidae > Aptenodytes > Aptenodytes patagonicus. Next base: position 5,263,977 of record NC_134957.1, read on the forward strand.
CAGATAAACTATTTCTCTTCTACACGTCTCTCACTGTTACGAATTCTGTGATGGTCCGGGGTGTTACAGAGGTAGCTGGGCAGCAAGTACCTGGCAGCTTACTTGTTTTGTCCTATGCCTTCATCACTTCTCAAGGCTTTTCATTTAAGAAAGGAATATTGTTAAATATGCTTTCTTTTTATCCAAAGAAACATGAGAAGATTTGCACTGAGCTTCTTTTGTCCTGTTTTTCTCTCATGTTCTGCAGTGTTTCTTTTATTCTTACTTTAGGTGCCTTGCAGAAAAAGTTGGTTTGCAGATCTTCCTTCCAAACTACCAAGTAGAGAGCTCAAAAGATGAAAGCTTCTCAACTATTTAATAATTTCTATTTACTATTACAATTAAGTAGAACTACTTTTAAATTAAAAAGAAGATGTATTATAAGTATAGATACATAAAACATATTAATGTATTGACCTCAGTTAAGGAATCTCAAAAATTTTTAATCTCCATTTAATAAAGCTGAAGATACTTGGTCTCACTTTGAGAATGAGAACAATGTTTTAAATGATTTGTACAGCTTCCATCCTTACCAAGTGCAACATAATGTAGAAACAAAGATTTGGACTTGCAAAGAGATCCTCATATTTTCAGTCTCCCCTAGAGAGACTATCTGAATATGATGTTACTTGGCATGAATTTTTATTATAATAATGTAAAGTTACTCCTCTAGGATAGATCATAAAGTAACTTGCTTCTTTACAGTAGGTAGATGCACAGTATGATTCATCAAAATTGCAAGTTCTTAAAAATTCCTTCTCTTTCATTTTCAAACTTTAGTGGGTGTTAGAGAAGGTGGGAGCTGTTATTCTGCACAGTATGAACCTCTTGGAAATGCAGGCAAAGTGGAACAATTTAGGGCTGGCTAGGTTAGCTGCAAACCTCTATGTAGGTGGTAATTTAATCTTGCTTCTTGTACTTCCTGCTGATCCTTTTTTGTTGTTGTTGTTTCTGTCTTTCTGTCTTTCTGTCTTTTTTTCCCCTCTGCTTCCAACATATATACTGACTAAGGTGAAACAAATATCTCCTCACAGTTGACCTGAACAGAGGGCCATGTCATTTTTTGGATTCAGTCTCTGAGTATGACTTCTGTTAAATGAAAAGACTCTGTAATGCTGTCACAGGTAATGTTCTGCAGTTAAATGGCAAGGTATTCAGCACAAAAAATAATTTAAAGTAAGGAAGAATGGTGCTTATTCTGTTAAATGACCAAGTGTTTAATCAGTGAGAAGTTAATCGTTTTGAAAGGAACAGTCAAGGAAAAGTCGGAGTGAGTGTGCAGAGCATGAGGTGAATGCCTTCTGGAAAGATGCATAACATGATAAACTCTTTTTCAAAACTTTCAGGTGAAACTGTTTAAAGTTATGCTTAGTGAGAAGTGTGATTAATAAACACCAACAACTGATACAGTGCTGTTACCCTATGTCTTTTAAAATGTGTGTTTGATTGTCATAAAATTAAGGAAATTCTAGAGCTAGTAATTCTATTTAATTGTTTGTGTTGAAGTTTTTATGGTGGTTCGGATGTATGTTGGATACATTGTAACAGAGAGTCTCAATTACTTTCAAGCCTCCTACCTGAGAAACAAATTTGACTGACTACTTAGTCTTTCTTTCTTTGATTTGAATTTTTTTTTTTTTTTTTTTTTTGTCCTGTGAAAACTGGAATTTTGTCACAAGTAAAATTTTCCCTGTTCCTGTATGGCAAAAGAAAAGAGCAGGGAACTTCAACTTTTCCTCTTAGCATCAGTTGATAGAATGTAACAGCTTAAATTTGTCAACTTGGGAATATGGTAAATCTTCATCATGTGCATTCTGATGAACCAAAGGTATTTACTGTGTTCTTCTCCTGAAATGATGTTGTGGTTTAAGCCGGCAGGAAGCTAAACACCACACAGCCATTTGCTGCCTCCCCATCCCCAGTGATGGGGGAGAGAATCGTGGGGGGAAAAAAAAGTAAAATTCATGGGTTGAGATAAAGACAGTTTAATAGGACAGAAAAGGAAGGGAAAATAATAACAGGCGGCCAAGAAGGCCAATGGCATCCTGGCCTGTATCAGAAATAGTGTGGCCAGCAGGAGTAGGGAAGTGATCGTGCCCCTGTACTCAGCACTGGTGAGGCCGCACCTCAAATACTGTGTTCAGTTTTGGGCCCCTCACTACAAGAAGGACGTCGAGGTGCTGGAGCGTGTCCAGAGAAGGGCAACGAGGCTGGTGAGGGGTCTGGAGAACAAGTCTTATGAGGAGCGGCTGAGGGAACTGGGGTTGTTTAGCCTGGAGAAAAGGAGGCTGAGGGGAGACCTCATCGCTCTCTACAACTCCCTGAAAGGAGGTTGTAGCGAGGTGGGTGTCGGTCTCTTCTCCCAAGTAACAAGCGATAGGACGAGAGGAAATGGCCTCAAGTTGTGCCAGGGGAGGTTTAGATTGGACGTGAGGAAAAATTTCTTCACCAAAAGGGTTGTCAAGCATTGGAACAGGCTGCCCAGGGAAGTGGTGGAGTCCCCATCCCTGGAGGTATTTAAAAGACGAGTAGATGAGGCACTTAGGGACATGGTTTAGTGGGCATGGTGGTGTTGGGTCGACAGTTGGACTCGATGATCTTAGAGGTCTTTTCCAACCTCAATGATTCTATGATTCTATGAAAATAAGTGATGCACAATGCAATTGCTCACCACCTGCCAACCAATGCCCAACCAGTTCCTGAGCAGCGGTCACCGCCATCCCGGCCAGCGTTCCCCCAGTTTCTATACTGAGCATGACGTCCCATGGTATGGAATGTCCCTTTGGCCAGTTGGGGGCAGCTGTCCTGGCTGTGCCCCCTCCCGGCTTCTTGTGCCCCTCCAGCCTGCTCAGTCGGTAGAGCACGGGAAGCTGAAAAGTCCTTGACTAGTGTAAGCACTGCTGAGCAACAACTAAAACATCAGTGTGTTATCAAAATTATTCTCATCCTAAATCCAAAACACAGCACTGTACCAGCTACTAGGAAGAAAATTAACTCTATCCCAGTCGAAACCAGGGCAAATGACCACACAAAGAGCTGTCAGTAAGGGCATTGTTTTATTTTATGTTGCATTACGTTTGCTTTTGAAGATAGACTGTTGTAATGTATTTATTGTTTTAGTGCTGTTACATGTGGAATAAGTGCAGGTCTCTTAAGCTGAATGTTTTGCAAAAACTAAAAAGCAAGTATGGAATTTTTATATTTTTTTGTATTGGTACATATTATCACTGCCACAGTTGTCCTTCTAAAGCTGATGAAGTTAAAATGATCATGCTACTCAGATTGCTTATTAAAGCACCTTGCAAAGCCATTTGCAATGGTTTGATCCTAAACTTTGGGTAAAACTGCTGTAGCTTATATTTTTTTGTAATAAAATGGCATAATCATGATGCACAAGAGGAAGGGAAGTACATAGACATGACCCTACACTGTAGGAGTTTGTCGTTTCTTCTTTAGCTTGTAAACAGTGTGCAGACCAAGTCTTACTTTTCTGTGTGTGTATCTCACACCAAACTGACTTGAATACCTTCTCTGATGGAGCTTTTTTCTCACCTGTTACCAAGGCCCTGAGGTAGCTCGCTTTTTGAACTGCTGTGGACTTCCTCTTGTTTTCTCTCAGAGCACAAAAACACCTCCTGCAGCATCTTTTCTCTATGTATGAACCATAGCCCTTTTCTGGCTGCTCTTACAGTACCCACCCCCATCCTTGCTCTGCAGACACAAGGGTAGTTTGGTGTACTCCAATTAGTCTTCCAAATAATTTTTCTAATAAAGCCCCCCCCCCGCCCCCCCAAGTAAAACTTGTTCTGTGTGAATATTAGTTTAGGCAAGAGCTAATAAGATTAACTTGTATGATTCATCAACGTTAGGTTTTTCAGATTTGTTCTTTAAATTAGAGACTGTAAAAGAATTTTCAGGGCTGGTTGTAAAGGCTTAAATGTTCTACCTCCGAAATGAATGAAATGCAATTCAGTCTCCATTACTTTTATTCATTTGAATCTGCCAAGACAGGAGCCAATTAGTGTTACAGATGATGCAAGCAACTAGGCTGAGACCACCAAAGTGTTCTATGTAGATCAGTGAAACATCCTGACTTCATAATGACCTCCTGCCACTTCTAGTGATGCTGTGACTGTACAGCTAGTTTTATAGAAGTGAGAAGCTCTGTGATGCTGTTTTCTTCCTAAAATTTCCAGCTTTCAGGTTCCTTGGAGTTAATAGGCTCCTAAGTATGCCTAGAAAAGGAAAAGTTTCAGAAAGTTTGCAGATGGCTCATTATAACATTGTTATCATGACCCCTGACAGAGTATGAATAAAAGAGCTCTACTGTCTTAAGATCAGTAATAACTGGTCACTTAAAACAGTTTACTATGAAGTGACTTGCCACTAAATATTTACTACTCTAATTTTCCACTTAATTTTTTAAAAAAGTCAAATTATTATACATTTTCCTCAACCTTTATTGCAAAGATTTGAAACGGAAACTTTTTTCCTTACCGAATAAATATTCTTAATTTTTCCTCCCTTTTAATAATTTTAAGGAGAGACCATCCCTGATAGCTGCCATTGTCTCTTACACCTCTGTTTGGATGGACAGCTAGGCTACCTTTCCAGACTCTTAAACTTAGCGAGAAGTCCATTTTTCACTTGGCCAATTTATCCTCATGGCTGAGAGTGACCTTATTGTTCTGTGCTTCCATTCAGGTTATATTGTGATGTTGGCACTGTCACAGCTTTCCTGTAGTGGTGTAGAAGAAGCACAGTTCTGTGTTTTATGAGTGAGCAGCTGCTCAAAACCCTGTTGAAGATTAACCTTTTATCATTTGTTGTAAGGTGACTTACATTTTGCTACTGCACACAAGACAAGTTAGTGTTACTATTTCAGTGTTTTTGAGGAGCCTCGTGACATCATGTAGAAAACTTGCACTGTAACCCAGTACATCTACACTCAGGATCATGCTTTAGTATCCCTGAAGCACTTCTGATGGTGTATCTTTTTTGTTAAGATGGAGTGATTTCTTTCTTCTGTTTCCTGCTATTTAATTATCACTATTCCTGTTTGGTGTAAGCCCTGAAGTGGATTTGTGTTTCAGTGATAGAATGAGGGCAGCAGTGGAAAACTGCACAGACTTTTTTTTTTTCTCTGTGGACTTTATAAATGACCACATGCTCGATATGGAAGCTGGTTCTGTCTAGAATTTAAAATCATCTGACAAGAACCTGTAGAGCTTAATTTTCTTTAAACTGTTAAATGGAAATCTGAACATGGGGAGTGTCTGTGGAAAGGGCATTATATGAAGCACTTAGCAGCAGAGTACCTACAGATTCCGCAGCTGATAGATTGTTATCTGCCACAATTTAAAATCCTGAGACCAAATAAAATTCTAAATGTGGATTCTTATTCCTGTGTGCTGCTTGAGCAGTCTTTGCTAAATTGTTCTGCGCATAATTTAATGTTCATCCTTTTAACTTTGAAGGCATATTGCCAACAAATTACTCATACAGTTAAAGAAAAAAAAACCACAAAACAGTGAGTGTAGCCCATAAATAAGCTACACAATCTTACTTCCCTGTCTGGGTTTTTCAACAAATGATAAAGGGTATACTCTTCAAAAATGCATTTACCAAGAAGAAACCTGTCAAATCACTTCTAGTACATACAGCTATGGCTTTTAATGACTGTTGCAGTAAGCTTGGTAAATCGCTTTCACTCTATTTTAAACATGTTTATACTTAAGTGTTGTTCTTAGTGTAAATTCCATTGCTGTCTTTGGTCCTGACTGGTAGTTCTTAGCATTTTAGGTGGAAATAATGCATGGGAGTTGGAAAGCAAGTTTAGTAAAGTGAGAACCATCACAAGTGGTGTTTATTATAATTAATGTGATATGAGAGTATACACAACAAGCAAGATATCATAATTAAACCATTCGTTACAAATTGTGGAAGATGTTTACTTCAGGGCACAGTGCTTTTCTTTTCCTAATGATGAAGGACTCATCACTGGATGGCCATTTGTGCTTGGACTGAAAGTTAATCTATGTTCTTGTTTTCATTATCATACTGAGATGAGGTATTCACAGCATTACACATTTTTTTTATTATGTCTCACATTTTACTGTTCCTCTAAAAAGACACTTCAATTACTGATTATGTATTTGTGGGTAAATTTCAGGCTAGTATTCCTAGAACCACGCAATATACATCTGAAAGTGAATTTCAATGCACAATCCCCAAAATATCAGCCTTTCCTTTTAGGGGCTAAGCAGACACCCAATAAAAGTTTCAGCACCTCTAGGTGTTCTGTAGGACTGGATTATCCTTAGCATTGGAAGGTATTTCCCAATGTCTAAACAGAAAATCCCTTGCTGCAGTTTAACCCATTGCTATCTATAATGCACAAAAAGAATATATACTTCCTTTTTGCAGCAACCTATTATGTATTTAGGCAGTTATCATATACTTCCTTTTATTGACTTATCTTTCTTGGAAAACAATCCAAATTACAAATTAGTAATTAGATGTCTTCTCAGCATTTTTATAATTTATAAATTTATAATTTTGGAGAATTGCTCCAAAGTAGTTCACTGTGCTTCCATGTTGCTTGATGCTTGTCTGGCTGCAGTGGTTGTTGGGAAACTTGAGACTTGTTCTACCATGTACCAAAAGACTAACTACGTTTTAAGGCCTTGCAGCCTCTTTGAGGTACCTCTTGTGTGGTTATGAAAGTAGGATAAGGAGATTTTCAGTGGTTACTTGCATAAGACTCATTTTGAATGTCAAAACGGAAAAAAGATGCTAAGTATGTGGGGGACATTAGGATACAGAAGCAGCCCCTTCATGTTGAGGGGTAATTGAATAAAAAGGAGAGAAGGCAACATCAGCGTGAGCCTGCTGAGGATGTTGTTAAGGAGGAAAAGTGGAAGAGGTCAACATATTTGGGTAGGTTCATTTAATGGTTTTATGCCTTATTTATATTAGATTGAATTACAAAGTTCTGTAGTCTGGGTATTTTTTTTCATTTATTTTGGGGGATACAAAGCTGCATAAATGGAAGAAGAGAAAACATGCTTGGAATCAGTCTGATATCTCAAAAAACTTGACAAGCATAGATCAGAAAGCAACTGATGCTACAAATATTGTGAAAATAATATTACTGGCTTCACTGAGTTTAATATACGTGTAGGGGAGATCTCCAGCACACTAATAAAAATACTTATTTTATGGAGAGAAAAGTAGCAAAATAAAGGAAATGGTTTCTCTCCATTAAGTACATTGAAAGACTTTAAGTATTTGAAATGGTTTTGAAGCATTAAGTAACATACAGGCAAAATATGCTTTAATGAAAGTACTTATCTCACCTCTCTTGTGAAACACATTTCCGTTTAAAAAAGATTAGTGCAAAAAGATAGTCATTCAGAAAGACAAAGCTTAAAACCTTCCTAAAGCTTACACATTTCTCGAGTCTTGTTGTAATTCTTCCAAAACCGCAAAATAGAACTCGACAGAGGCAAGATACTAAACTACCTTGAAAAATACCAAGTGATGCTGCATATAGAGGAAGATGAAATAAAACTGCAATATAGAAATTCTATATTGGCTGAGATTAGATGTTGCTTTCAAAAGCTGCATAAAATTGAAGCTATTAGCCTATATTTGTGTTTAAGCAGTGGAGTTGTAAAGCTGGACAGTTACAAAATTGTTAATTATAATCAGACAGGTAACGTTACATATTATAGGAAGATGGCTCAGTTTGAATACAATGTTTGAGGAAACGTTTTAAAGAAATATTAAGAGCTAGAGTAATAAAGCATTGGGCTGTTGAGATATATAGGTATTTGTGTCAGCGTACAGAGATTATGTTTGCAACTGGGAGCAGCCTTTTTTTTCCAAAAAATTACCATCGGGAGCTCTAAAACATGTTAGTTCCACTAACATATTGCCACTTCTTCCCTCTTCGTAGAAACTCACAGGTTTCTGTCATTTGTTTGTAGGTATTTTTCAGTGCTTGCTATTATTTACTGAGAAATCAAGAGGAATCAAAATTATACATAAATGGCTATTAATACGTGCTCAGATGACAAGTCTTTTTTTTTTTTTTCTCCTTACCCTGTAGAAGTTTTCTTCTGAGAATATGGAATAAATGAGAACTTCAAGCATTTGCTTCTTCTAACATAATGGGGCTTTTAAGTTATCACCTAAACGACATGAACTGCTAGAGAACTGCTCTCAGGGAATATAAGAGCGTCGCTCCCAGTGACGACAGTGCTGCCAGCAGTCTGAAGGAGTGAGGCAGGATACGTGGGTGTCAGTTGTAGGATGAAATATTTTTTAAGTAGGGTTTGATTTTTTTTTTTTTAATTCTGTCTAATGATGTCCAGTGGGGTTTGGGACAGGGGCAGTTGGTGTTTAGATAACTACTGTCTAAGAATGCCATAGGTGTAGACTTTTGTCATGATCAAGTTAAAAATAAATAAAAAATACATATAGAATCGTTTACAACTGGAAAAGACCTTTAAGATGATCAAGTCGAACCATTAACCTAGCACTGCCACGTCAACCAGTACACCATGTCCCTAAGCACTTCATCTACTTATCTTTTAAATACCTCCAGGGATGGGGACTCCACCACTTCCCTGGGCAGCCTGTTCCAATGCTTGACAACCCTTTTGGTGAAGAAATTTTTCCTCACGTCCAATCTAAACCTCCCCTGCCGCAACTTGAGGCCATTTCCTCTCGTCCTATCGCTTGTTACTTGGGAGAAGAGACCGACACCCACCTCGCTACAACCTCCTTTCAGGGAGTTGTAGAGAGCGATGAGGTCTCCCCTCAGCCTCCTTTTCTCCAGGCTAAACAGCCCCAGTTCCCTCAGCCGCTCCTCATAAGACTTGTTCTCCAGACCCCTCACCAGCCTCGTTGCCCTTCTCTGGATACGCTCCAGCACCTCAGTGTCTTGTAGTGAGGGGCCCAAAACTGAACACAGTATTTGAGGTGCGGCCTCACCAGGGCCGAGTACAGGGGCACGATCACTTCCCTACTCCTGCTGGCCACACTATTTCTGGTACAAGCCAGTTGTGACCCAAGTGCAGGAACTGGTGCTGAGCCTTGTTGAACCTCATACAATTGGCCTTGGCCCATCCATCCAGCCTGTCCAGGTCCCTCTGCAGAGCCTTCCTACCCTCAAGCAGATCAACGCTCCCGTCCAACTTGGTGTTGTCTGCAAACTTACTGAGGGTGCACTCGATCCCCTCATCCAGATCACTGATAAAGATATTAAACAGAACTAGTCCTAATACTGGGCCCTTGGGAACACCGCTTGTGACCGGCTGCCAACTGGATTTGACTCCATTCACCACAACTCTTTGGATCCAGCCAGTTTTTTACCCAGCGAAATGTACACCTGTCCAAACCATGAGCAGCCAGTTTCTCCAGGGGAATGCTGTGGGAAGTGGTGTCAAAGGCTTTACTATAGTCCAGGTAGACAACATCCACAGCCTTTCCCTCATCCACTAAGCAGGTCACCTTGTCATAGAAGATCATCAGGTTAGTCAAGCAGGACCTGCCTTTCATAAACGCATGCTGACTGGGCCTGATCACCTGGTTGTCCTGTACATGCCGCATGATGGCACTCAAGATGATCGGCTCCATAACCTTCTCTGGCACCAAGGTCAAGCTGAGGGGCCTGTAGTTCTCTGGATCCTCCTTCTGGCCCTTCCTGTAGATGGGCGTCACATTTGCTAACCTCCAGTCAACCGGGACCTCCCCAGTTAGCCAGGACTGCTGATAAAGGATTGAAAGTGGCTTGGTGAGCACTTCCGCCAGCTCCCTCAGTACCCTTGGGTGGATCCCATCTGTCCCCATAGACTTGTGTGTGTCTAAGTGGTGTAGCAGGTCACTAACCATTTCCCCTTGGATTAACGGGGTCTACATTCTGCTCTCTGTCCCTGTGTTCCAGCTCAGGGGGCTGGGTGCCTGGAGAACAACTGGTCTTACTATTAAAGACTGAGGCAAAGGAGGCATTAAGTACCTCAGCGTTTTCCTCATCCTTTGTCACTATGTTTCCCTCCTTTTTTTTTTTTTTTAAGTATACGATCACACGCACAGTACTTCAGACTTATCAAGAAAATGTTGTTCATCTTCGGACCTGCAAATACAGTGATACTTTGCAATTGTCTTGTCTTTCCTAGAGGCAGGTCAGCAAGGAGAACAGGCTGAGAGGACAAGAGCCAACCACAAGGAGAGAGAAAATTGTTTTGTCAGGCAGGAGAAGTGGGGAGACGGGGACACAAAAGTTCAAGCTGTACATGGAAATGAATGATAATCGTGGTTTTAGATTATTGCACTCACAATTCCTATAACTGTCTATTTTCCCACTAAGTTCTGATGCCAAAACAACTTGAAATGGTTCTCTAAAACTATCTTCACCACAACTGACAGTTAAACATTCTTGTATGACTAGAGTCCATGGGAACATCTTTTTGCCAACGATTAAAGTAATATCACCCAAGATAATTAATGAGTTTAGGGTAAAAGAGATATCTTATTCCTACTGAAAAAAGTGTTATAGTCCCATTTATTTTACTTACTTTTCACTTTTTACAAGTGCATACTGAATACACAATCCATGATTCAACTACCATACTTGTTTTCAAGCTGTAAAATCCTACGCAAAGCCAATAAGTACAAAAATATGAATCTTAAAATTGTATTCTGATATTTGTGTTACAAACTTTAGAACTGATAGACCTGTTAAACTGAAATATCAGCCTTTCAACGGCAAGCACTAGCTATAAGCTGAACTATTTCAGTAACTGTAAATGTAATAAAAATCCTCACGATGAATCTCTGAAAAGTTCATTTGATGAAACTCATAAGAAATACACTGAATTCAAAGGAACGAATAATCCTGCATTACTGATAAGAGCTAACTAAATTTTTTTCAAGTGACAAGAAGAAGCCATGTTTTATTATGGAAGTAACAGTGCAAAATAAAAGCCCAGAAGAATATCAAGATCTCTGTAACTGAAGTTCATTCTTCTGAACTGATAAAAATGCTTCCAAGTTGAAAGTACATTGAAGAGCCTTTTCAAGACTGTGCATTTGTTCTTGTGGCAGTGTAAGTGTTGCTTAATTACTGGGGTATTTTGGTGGAAGGGTCAGTTTGTGACTGTGAATTATCAGGATTTATACTTCAGTCTGACAAGTAAGCCACTTGGGTCTTATGGCTAGCTCCTCAGTCTCAGATGATGAAAAGGATTATTTTTAAATTGGGTCAAAATTTCAACATTGAATCTTTTTGGCCACAATAGAGAAGAAACAGATTCTGCTTATTTGACCTAATTAAAGTGAAGAAAAGTATGTAATAATTCCCTGAAAGCACTGGAAAAAGGAGGTGGCTACTTATTTCAGAAATGCTGAAGGTGTGTTTGTAATTCAGAGAACCAAGGATTCATGGTAGTGTGTGACGGTTAAATGTGAAAAGGTGCAGTTGTAAAGGAAGTGTATATTAGCATAAAGGTGTAAAACAGTTCCTTTTCTTCATGCAAATGCATTTTTATGCAGGAAGCATGGAACAATGCAGTAATAACTTTTCTTAGCAATACAAGATTAGTGAATGAAGCAGATTAATCACAAGCATTTTAGTTACTTTTAATTATGTTAGCATCAATTGTCAATATACTGCTGCAGTCCATCCAGATGGCTGAATCCCGTGCTTAGTGTTCTGCTGAAGGAGGCTTGCTTTTTGCAGAAATTGTGCCAAGATTCTCAAAAAGTAAATTCAATTCTGGAGATGTTCCAGAAGGCAATCAAACTTTGACTATGTGACCATTAGCAACTATTGTGGTGAGGTAGGCGTAGCTCTGTGCAGTAAGACAGTGCAGATGATATCCTTGCATTTGGGGTGGGAAGGGAATGCTTACTTGAAACTAGTTCTAATCTGGTCCTGTAGATTCAAAAACCTTATAGTGATTAGGATACATCAGCCGTGTTACTTGAACACACCTTCTGGTTTAATTTCATCCAAAAGGAATCCAGATTAACATACTTAGATAATTTCAAGATGTGAACCAACGTGTGTCCGCTAGCGGGAATGATGAAGGTACACTTCTCACTGCCGTGAACTAAATGGGAATGTGGATGCACCAATCTGGTAAACACACTGATACCTCTGGTGTGTTAGACACCTCTTTCCATGGTTAAAGGCATGAATGGTAAATGCAGTTGTTGAAGTTGTACTAGTCTGAATCTGTGACACCAGCATAGATAACAACACTCTGCATGTCAGCCACTCGTTTTTCTAAATGGTGCACCTGCTGTCATAGTAGTTCAAGTAAAAGCATCGCTTGTTCTAGGTGTATTAGTTACGATAAAAATGTTATGGGCAATATGTCTTCCTGAAGCGATCTTGCTTAACCAAGCACTATTTAATCTAGCCCTGCAGAGTAGTCATGTACACATGATCACGTTTCAGAAATCATCCTAGTGAATCAAGTCAATGTGCTTACTAGCTATTTTGTTAACATGTTTAGCTTGGTACGTGGTTGCTTGCTTTTTCTGTTGGAAGAATGTTTCTTAATGGGTCATGTGGAGCTCTGTGAAAGTGAGTTGGCCGTAGATGCAGCTTAATACCATCTTAATAGCAGAGATTTTAACCTTCTGTTGAGAACATGTTCTCCTTTGGTTTATGTCCTTATTACATATCTAGATAATTTTCTTGGATTTAAAGGAACAAAACATATGAATAAACACATTTCTTTTTTATGCTTCTATTTACTTTACTAGTTATGATCAGTGTGGCTAGTCTCAGGTCTTTGGTCTTAACCTGCCTTGGAAACTGAGAGCTAAGGTGCCCCTCTGTATTCTCTAATAAGGTAATAACTGTCCACTGATGACGGCTCCATCAACCTTTTCTGTACCTGTTTTCTTCAGTTAGGCAAGTTAAGAATTATCAGCAGTGGAATGTTCTTGTTTGCATTCTTTTTAGTTCTCTGTAGCAAATACTAAATGTGCCTCTTTCTTCCTGGGAAGCATGTAGTTCTTCCCTGCTAATGAGATTTCACACGTTAAAGCATACTGATAAGAGCACAGTACAGCTAAGATTACACATCTAAAGTTGTTCTTGTTGCTAGGAAGTGACGAACCTGCTATCTAATGTGCTGATTTTTCTTCTGGAATTATCCAATGTATCCTGTTAAAGTTTTCCTAAATTTAAGCCATAAAATTAATTTCTCACTTGTTAGGGCCAAAATCTAGAGCACATTAATACTTTGAGTGAGCTTAAAACAATACTTACATAGTTGAATTAATATAAAATGGTAAATATACTCATTTTTTGGTCGTACACACGAGGTATTTTCCCTCTACTGTAGTATCTTATCTGCAACATAATTTAGAAGGTAGTTCCGATTGCTTTGCTGATTTTCCTTAAATGTCAGATGATTTTGGGCAAGCTCTCAATTTTTCTACCCTATTCCCCAACTTGAGGATTGTCATCCCAAATCTTACTGCCTTTGCAGTGCAATTTTTCCTTAGGAGGTATGATTTTGAGCACAGATTTTTGTAACAGTGGGAATTATTATCTGTGACTAATAACAATCTCTATGGAGCTTGTTATACAACAAAGACTGATCATGTGCTTGAATATATTCCTGTGATTGCTTGCAGCTATGAGTAGCTTAAATTTCTGTAAGTTGCTGCCTTATCAAAATAGGTGTGGTACTGATCTTTTTTTTCCCCCCTACTGAAATAAGGTAAATTATTCAAACAACTGCTATTTTAACTCAAGTTAAATAACACTTAGATGAACTTCCATGCAACAGTCTAGAAAAATGTAAGAATTAACAGAGGTTAAGGTGGTCCTTGAACTGTTCTAACAGAATTTTAATTGTCATTTGAATGGACCCTTATATAGCTAAACTGTGTTTCTAAAAGAATATTTCTTAGGAAGTGCCCCATAGGTGTGAAAATAATAAGATACCAGTAGAGAAGGTCTTACTTGAAACCCTTCCCCCCCCCTCCCCCCATATTTATTTATTTTTAAACAACTCTTATTTGTTTGGTACAAATATTCTGAGAATTAGGTACCCTTCTTGGCACAGTGTGGAGGTTTCTAGAAGAGTGGGGGCTTTGCAGGAAGATCAGAGTCAGGATGTTCTCTCTGGTGATATGGCTGCATTTCATATTCTAATGCCCATTCTAGAATTTGTATTGGAGAAAACTTGAAGGCAAGGTAATCTGTAGAAATAAAGAGTATAGGACTGGTTGTAGTGTAAGCATGAAGTTTATTACTCATCTTGTTTTCTGTTGATTATGTAGGTAACAATATTTACTCCTTAGCTAGTCGTACTATATATAAAATAAAAAACAACAATCAAAAAACCAAACCAAACAACCAAAACTCACAAAACCCAACCTGTGGATGGCACGGTCCGTTCTGTCATGTAAACAATCCTGTATTAATTGTATTGAAAACAGAGCTTGAAATGGTAACCTCTTGAAAACAGAAAGCTTTCCTTTCATGTAGTTATGCTAACTGATTTATTAACAACTGCAAAATATAGCCATAGCTTGATCAGCTTTTACTAGCATTGCTTATTACTCAAGGAATGCTGTATAATTGAATTAAGTGTTGTATTTTATAATATCATGGCTAAACTATAATTGTCAGGTTGTCGTTCTCCCCCCACCCCGCTTATGGTCAGATTGCTCGTGACATGCATTGCTTTGGTATTTCAAATAGTAAAACTGGATTTCATTGCAAAACTATGATGAAGTGTCTCTTACAGTTATGTACCATGAAATGAATTATTCAGGTCTGTCTTCAGAATAATTCTAAACTTTGGCTACTTTTGAAGGAGATACTGATTACTCTTGTGATGGGCCACCAATATGAGGTAAGAGAACATACACGGATTGTGTAGTCTGAGTTCCACTGAGAGATTTGCCTGACCTTTAATTCTAATTATTAGTTTGTCTGCATAAAGGTTCTTGCAGTAGGTACTCTGGTTTCCCTATTCATAAGTGGGAAGCATCAGTCTTGTGGATATGTTACTGTAGTATAGAAGTTACAGCATGATACTTGAAAATAAGTTGCTGCTTTTTCAGTATTAAAAAAAAAGTAGCATGTTTCAATGCATCTAGTACATTATGGCATGCAAATTTGTACAAAAGGTAAAAACTGCTGCTTTTGATTTGCTTCTATTAAGTCAATAATAAGGATGTAAAATAATAGTGTAAGTAAACAAAAGATTGTTACTCAGGAGCCACAGCTTAGATTGCAAACAAGCTGTCAGTAATGATAGCCATAAGGAACTTCTATACTAGGTAAGCCCAAGTGAAAATGAGGATGCAGTAGGCTGTTACTGGGGCCATGTGGGTTTTCTGTACAAATTGTATGTGATGGATTAAATTTATTTTTGAGGGCCTGGAATAATGAAAAAGTGCTTGCTTACTTGTTCAGTAACACTTATGATCTTGTTGACAACATGTTAGGGGGAGGAAAATTGGATGCACACTGACACTGCCACCTCATTAGGTACCTAATACTGTACTGGGAGGTAGGGTCGTAGGAATATGTGTTCTGCTGAGGAGGATGGGGAGTGCAAGCAAAGAAGGGAAAGTAATCAGGAAATTGAGAAGTAGTTTCAAAAACTCTGTAAGGATTTGATTGCCATTTGTGTACATTTGAGTTCTGTCACTTCAGAATATAAACACAGCATGATTATTGAGAATTAAAGTGTGTTCAGAGCATGGAGCAAGGTCAAAAAGCAGAGTGATTTGAATTGTGCAAATTAGACAATGATTTTGAGAAATATATAATGATACAGAGCTATCAAAAAATGGTAAGAGAAGAAGAGAGACCAGGGAAAAGGTTATAACTGTATATTCTTAACTGTATGAAGTTGTCAAACAGTAGAATAACTTAATTTTAATGAAGCAATAAGACTCCACAGAGGGTGATGAACAGTCAAGTAAATAATGTCAGTTTAATAAGGTTCTAAAGGTTGCAGGCCTTGTTGTAAAGCTAGATTTTGCTTCTCTCTGTATAACACATAATGGTCTGTTAGTAGCAATACCATTATGTCCTGGAGTACGCTAATGATGCAGTGAAATTACAGAACAGGAATGCAGTGTTACTGAAAAGCAACTATGAGGTCTAAATTTTGTAGCTCTCACCTGCAATGTGGTTCACAAAAAAAAAAAAAGGCGCAAAACCCTGAAACACAGGCACTAACCTGTAGGGGGAATAAACAGCACATAGCTGGTCTCTACTTGGAGGTGGGAAGGTCCTCCCTGTACTGTGATTCTGTCAGACTGCTGTATTGTCTAAGGTGAAGAAAGCTCTTCAAGCCTTGAAATTTTATTCCAAAGTAGGATGATGATGTGAAAGGAAAATTGCATGAGACACCAGAAAACAGTTACATTCATTAAGACGGTGAAAACCCATGGTGCTAATCAAAGTACCTGCTAAGCGTGTGCTAGTCATATAAGACTCTTTTGACATAAAATTAATCCAAGCAGAAATTCAGGTTTATGTGACCTGTGTGTCTCGTCGATGAGATCCCAAGCAAAAGCGCAGGGGAAGAAATCAAGTGAATTATATCCCATTACCCTTTGGCCAAATGTACTAATATACTGAATTACAGAATTTGAAGAAAAGAGTAGGGGATATTAGTTTCAGCAAAATTAGTTTTCAGCACTTTTTTGATATATATGCTGCTATGATGCAACTACGAAGAAGGATCTGTGCTCTACAATTCACTGGTCTGTCAAAACTAAAGTCTTAAAACATTTGTTAAGTTACTGCCATATGACGTGAACTCTTTTCAGACTGGGTGTAATACATAACTGAGGTGGCATTTATTTACCAGTATGTCAAGCTATGCTTACTTTAATTAGTGTTTCTCCTACTAAAAAGGAAAACAGAAATGTCCATAGTTTTGCCATTTATATTGATTCATAACTTCTAAGGTTGTGATTTCTGACTGAAAGACGTGATTATGTCCCATGTTACTATTGAATCTCTACATTTTTGTCTCATAGCCACAACTGAAAAATTCAGTCAACTTCAAAAAGCGCTTGGAACTGACTTCCCCCTTTGTTGTTTTAGTTCTGGGGTTTTTTTCTTTTGTTTCATCAACTCTGAGTTTTGTCTTCAGAATAGCCTCTGTTTCCAAGGGTATTCTGAAATATTCATGATATAGCAAAAGATTGCTGAAGTCAATTTTTAAAAAAAAGCAAATACAAACTTTTAAGAAATGAAGACAGGGAACAAGTTATTAAAAAATACATGTGAGTATCTGCTTGATATTTGGAAAAAAATAGGGATTGTTCAAGTATTGTT
Source organism: Aptenodytes patagonicus (assembly GCF_965638725.1). Classification (NCBI taxonomy): domain Eukaryota; kingdom Metazoa; phylum Chordata; class Aves; order Sphenisciformes; family Spheniscidae; genus Aptenodytes; species Aptenodytes patagonicus. Next base: position 5,281,357 of record NC_134957.1, read on the forward strand.
CTTCAACATTTCCTTCAAAAGAACTCACATTTTTAATAGTTTCTAATAAATGAAGAAATATTTCACAACACGATGCACTGTATTAAGACAGTAATTCTAAATCAGTGTTTTAATATCTGTAGAGATTTAATCAAAGGAGTTGAGTGGCATTGTATATATTGTTTCATGTAGGGTTCAAAATCACTGAAATCACAGTTACTTATAGCTGAAAAAAGTAGCTCAATGGTGATGCCTATGAATAAATGCCATGTCTTCTGCAAACATACATTCTCTCCTTAGCTTTTACTTCATAGTAGCATAAGCATGTGCTTGGATGGCTCTAAGATTTTGTTTGTTTTTTTTAAAAAAATCCAGTGATACTGAAGCTCAGTCTTTGGCTGCAATGCAATTAATCAAATGTTCTTTTGCAGAATGAACAGTGTACAGAAACACACTTAGAATGCAAAGAAATCTGTTGTGCACATTGAATTTAGTAGTTATAACTGAGAAAATAAAGGGAGTACATATCATAACAGTATTGATCATATGCTGTCAACCTGCATAATTCTACCTTGTGGTATTTCATACTTTAAAACCTTTAAAACACTAATGGGACACATACAGATCCAGCAGTGTTTTGCCAGGACTCAGTTACGAGGCATCTGCTGTGAATCACCCTTGCTCTAGTAAAGATGAAATCTGACTCTGTTTACCATCAGCTTGCACTCCTCAAAGTGACTTTAAAAATGTTGTTATAGGCTTCCATGTACGTGGTGCAGTGACTAAAAAACCTATATCTAGTGTGCTGAGTCGATTTTTTATTTTTTTAAATACTCTTTTGATTGCCTTTCCTGAAAAGTCACCCAGGGAGTGACTGATGCACAATGAGCACTGTCAAGCTCTGAAAGATAAGTTGTAATTGCATTAATGCAAAAGTGATGCCTTCAGTATGTTTGTCCTGGCCTAACTGGTTGAAATTTAGGAAATTGATCTACTTTCACAAGAACAGAGAGTCTCTGTTGACTTGCAGTGCTAACAGGAGATGAAGGCAGCAAAACTTCTTTTGGCTTTGCAAGACAGCAGATGAGGTGGATAACCCAGGGGAATACCTCTCCTTATTCCAAAGACCTTTTTTGCATAGATGCCTTGCAGAACAGTACTGTTTATGAACGTAGAGGACTGCTCTGACACTGTTATGGCTTGAGTTTCTTTTATTATGTGCCTATTTTGAGAATTTACTCATAGATGCCCTGAGAGTATTTGCTCTGCTCTGTGTCTGTTCTTTTGTGTTGTTCTAATTATGTATTTAACTTCCTTTTGTCCTTAAATCCTCAAAATGATTACACTTATATTATCCGTATGTCTTTTTAATTCTTTATTACACTGGATGATAAATAATCATAGTGTCAAATCATGCTTGTCTTAGTGTTTTTCAGCTGGTAGGAGTACTCTGGATAGCTAATTGAACTATAATATATAGGAAAATGTATTATAGATAAGGAGAACAATTGCCAGAAACAACATTATGAAATGTCTGTCTGTTAAAGTTGACTAGCTTAAATATTGATCAAGTCAAACAGAAGAATCAATGTCAGATACTGGGATGGATTTTAAGCAGCAGAATACAACTCCAGTTAGCATTATAGTTTCTCTCCCACCTCTTACATAAATCATTTAACTCATATTGGGCTCCAAACATAGGTCTAGTAAACTTCACAAAATTCACGGAAACTTGGTGGGATATTTCAGCTTACCAAGTCAATACTTTGTGAGAGGCCAAAGATCTACCACAGCATTCCTGATTTGTTCTACGCTTGTGAGATAAACTCTTCTAACCCTTCTGGTCCTTCTCTGAAGTGTTACCAAACAGCAGCCACACAGGCTTCTTGTGGTTTTCTGTGTTTGGGTTTTTTTCCTTCCTAATTCAGCATTAAACCAAAAGTTAACTTTTGTATTTGACAAATAAGTTCTGTTGCTGTGGAACACTTGGCTTCAGTGAATGTCCTCGTGTTCGATTATCTCCAAAATTGCATGTTGCGGGTTTTTTTCTTAAATGTTTTGCAGAAGTAGATTGCAATTCAGAAATGGAGGAATTCCCTTCTCTTTCCCCCCCGAGTGCCTAGCTGGGGCTTGTCAGCTCATCTGCTACCTACCACTTATGGATTTTTATTTTATTTTTACTTTTTACTCAGTAATACCTGATACAAAAATCTTAATTTGAAATAAACCATGAATTTGCCATTGCAGGTATTCCAGTTTGTTCAGGGGCAATAGTGTTAAGACTATAGGCACCAAATGGCTGCGTTGTTCTGCGGTTTTCTTTAACTCTGTTTTTCAAGCAGGATCAGACTGACCTGGTAAAACCCTCAGTGCCTGGTGGAGTAAGAATGAGAAGTGAAGCATCCTTTACCAGATCTCAGGCTGCTGAGGCTGGTGGCACTGCAACAGGGCAACTGCTGCTCTGAGATGCAAGTGTAGTCTAAGTCTGGCACTCGTCTGGCTAAGTCTGGCATTAGCAATCTCTGAGAAAGCCGGATATTTTCAGCTGAAATTTGTTTGTTTCTTGTGTTTTCTACCAGAACTTGAATGTATTAAGTTACGAATGTACTATGCCATATTTCTGTACTAATCTATGTACTGTGCTGGCTTTGGTATTTTGTATATAGTACAAAAAATAGAACCTTTTGTTTGAAATTAAATCTATTTGACCATATAATTAGGTGTCCACAGTTTTTGCATGGCCAGCATTCTAGTCTAGCACTAATATTAGCCCTTTAGTCATTTACGGCAATTTTTTGTTCATTTGTTTCTCTCAGGTAAATACTGCTGTAACCTACATGCGGTACCATCTTCAGTGTAATGTCATATATCTGAAAGGGGAGCATATCTGCTTGGTTCCTTTCAGAGATTCTAGATAAAAGGCCTCAATAAACTCTCCGGTGTCCTCTTCGTGTTTAGATATAATGACATAGTCTGGAGTTTCTTTATATTTGCATGCCTGAGAATGAAAAAGACAAAAGATTGGTTTATACAAATGTACATTAAAAAAGTTTCATAGGATGCAATTCTGGAGTCTAGTGTAATCCCTTCTATGAGTGTGTGGAGGGATGAGAGCTGGAAGGGGAGAGAACACAGGAAATGCATTTCTTCATCCTGTTCCCACCCCTCCCCAAAGGAAAAAAATACAACCCTGTTACCATGGAAGAATCAACATGATAGAGAACTGTTGGATCTCCAATACCATTTTTTTAAATCCAATTGGTTGCAGCTGTACTGAGAGGGAACAAATGTTTTGCTGCCTTTGCTGCCAAATAATAGATTATATTTGGAAGCATAAGACTAATGAAAAAAATACACTTCAGAAACCTAGTGATTGCAAAGCTTCAGGCATAAGAAAGGAAACTGTTCTTTGTAAAGAATACTGTGCTCTAAAAATTTAGGTTTTATTTTTTTAGATGCAGTGTTAAGTTATATAGAATATTGTTTCCTGAGGATTCAGTTTTTCACCATGGCAGTGATCCCAGGCTTCATGCTTTCTGCTGGCTATAATTTATCTATTTACCAGCAGCAGCCATCTGCTTGAAAAATCATTAACTCAAACTTGGGTGGAGGGGGACAGCAAGGCAGGAGCAGTGACTAGAAGACAGACTTGTCCTGTGGAGGGATAGCAGGCATGGTGTTCCTGATTCTCTTTGTATGTTCAGTACTGGTGGACAGCCGCCTTCTTTGTAGACGCATAAAAGTGACATGTCACTCAGGTACTACCATACAACAAACCCCGCTGGGGCATGAGAGCCTGAATTGCATTAGGATTTTGGTGTCTCAACAAGTGTGCTGTTCAGTAAGGGCCTTTCTCCCTGCCACAGCTTGCAGGATTTTCAGCTAACTTACTTGGCTGAACTTGTAGGTTTTGGCAAATCCAAAGGCTGAACTTGCTGAACTTCACTATTACTGAGTAGAGTTATCAGTATTTGGCTTTCGTGGAAGTTGAAAAGGGTTTGACGTGAGTCAGAAGCGACATGATCTGTAAGTTAACAAGTTGCTGCTCCCCAGCTGAGGTTACCTGCTCTGCACCGCAGGGTGACTTGTGCCAGCACTCTCCTTTTCGCATGTGGAACACACCTGGCACTGGTATGAGGCTTAGCTGAGGACCAGCAACTCTTTTAACTGTGGTGACTTTACCATGGGTGATCAAATCATTAGGTCACCTTAATGGTTTTATTCAGATCTGTAGAATCTGTAGTTTCATTATTTGAAATTGTTAGATATAAGAATGAAAAAAAGAAAAATAGTTATTCTATTAAGCTTCTTATAATCAGACATAAAAGTTAAGTCTATACCATTAAATCTTGTTAAAGTAAACAAGCAGTTTATCCATTTTTCAGTCATCTGTTCATTGTCACGGTAAAAACATTGTTTTGTATCTTTTAGAGATCTATAATTGCAGACCTGTAGCTTAATCTGGCATAGGTGAGTAGAAGCACTTTTTCAGTGCTTCTGTAAGAAACTCCTAAGCTAAATCAATAATGCCATATGATCTAAAGGAGAAAAGAAAGATCTTTACAACATCAAGCAAGAGTTTAGCAATCTGATCCGCGTTCATGGTATTGAGCGACTCATCAAATACCTGGGCAACAAGCAGTAATTGATTTTACAGTATCTGACCACCTGACATGAATGTATATGTGTAATATAGTTGAGTGGCATTCATGCAAACTTTTTTCTATTGAGTTGCTGGTAGCTGGTAAGATTTTACTAAAACATGCTGTGGTTTATGATTTTTTTTACAGTTGGTGATAAATGGTGTAGGAATTTAAACCCTCACCTTTGGAAATAACCATCTGTTACAAAATAGATCGTTGATGTCTCCTTTAGCAGCCTAATGCACGATGATACAAATTCCTGTTACCTATGACAGAGAGAGCTAACCCATGGACTCTGTGTTACTACACCGATAGTATCCTTAAAAAGCTACACGTTTCATCTTCTGTTGGGAGTATGTGGATCAGGCATTCTTAGAGTGATGTGCACAGCAGTGAAAATTGAGAAATTGGCTTCAGAGATCTAGAGAGCTTGGTAGTTGAAGGTCAAAGTTGCAGCCTTCTGTTGGTTATAAACAAAGATGGGATTAGCACCTTGCCAGTTCAGCATCTGTGGTCAAGCTGAAGCCTATTTGGCAGCGTGATTTTAGGTGGGTTAATAAAGAAAACACACACTTTTCTCCATAGTAATGAAGCATGTTTTGTACCAGATGTTGTTGGATATCACAAAACATTTGTTTATATCATTTAAAAAAAAATTACATTCATGGAAAAATGTACTTCTTTCACTCTTTTAAAAGCTAACGTATACCTGGATTTTTAAGCTTATATTACTCCTAGTATGTATAGAATTGTATAAAATAAAACTGTTAAAAATGCAGAATGATAAATAGAATCCAAAGACTTTTTTCTTTTTCTTTTTTTTTTTTACTTGGACGCCTATCTTGAGGCATATGGACGTTGTGATAGATTTTTCACTTTGGACAGAGAACTTCCTAAAAGGAAATTCAGATGCTGAAAGCTTGCAAGATGCAAATACTTGATTTGTTTCATCAACTATGAAATAGTATATTTTGAAATTAATTAAATTCTAAGTAGTGATCTATTGATTGTTCACAGGAATTTGAATTTGCTTAATGATATTCTAATTTTCCAGATATATCTTTGGCCCTGCTACTACAGGGCCTTTAGGCAAACACAGTCATAAAAACGCAGGTGTGTTTAACAGATATGATAAAAGTGCAGGTGTGCATAGCAGGTTTACCAAGTGACGCTTCTATAGACTAAAACAAACTATGTCTTTATAGGAGTTAAGAGGTAATCACTAGTGCTGTGGCTTTCCGACTGCCCTTCCTCCATCATTTTCTCTCCAGCTCCAGAGTGGCTGTGCCATTTTGTCAGAGTATGCTATGACTCATTTCCCCATTTTATTTTTTCTCGCAGATGGCATCGTTTCATCTCATGGTCTGAAAGTGACAAGTGACACTGTGGCACTGACTTTATTGTATTAGGCTGTACTAGCTGTGATGAATATATAATCTGTGTTGCAACTTTCTTTGTCTCTGCCTTACACAGCAGTGGGTGAAGAAAACACAGGGAAGCTAATGAAAGGCTTCAGATACTACTGCTGTGACTTTGAGCATGAAGGCAGTATCAGTAATATCATTATTGGTACCCGTGTAGTAGCACTGATAATGGGGCTTTTTCTAGTGTGCCAGGGAACATAGAGGCGTACAGCTGACTCACTGGCTGACGTTGTCATTTTGGCACACAAACAGTTTGTAAAATGCTGCCAGTTCTGTCTTACTGTGTTGGATCTCTTTGCCCAGAGCTTTTAAATTCCTTTCCAGAGCTGGCAGTTTTGGTGGAACTGTAACCTATGCGTCCCACAACACTTGACTTTGTAAAACTGTGAGACGTGAAAGTATTTGATGTGTTGCTAAAGTGAAAAATGTTCCAAAACCTAGTGTGAAAAGTTTATTCTTTTTATTTTTATGCTGGTGTTATGATAGGCAGGCACTGATTTTTTTTTTTTTTTTTTTTGGGGGGGGGGATATGTTGTGAAAGACCTTCCCACCACCACACATGCTATATTTTATCTTTCATCAAGATTTGCTGTAGCTAGCTGATACAGAAATGGTTTGATGGGTGATGAAACAGACCTACATCTGTGCTTGGTAACTGGGGAAATCCATTACAATGTCTCCACGTGACTGGACCTGATCTTGACGGGGGAATACCTGTACTGCATAGTAGAAGGGATGATAGATGGAATAGGACCTCAAAATAAAACACACGCATACACAGGTATCGCTCGGATTAATATCTGGCCACCATTTTTTTGATAATGTACATGCAGGCTTTATTGGCCAATAGTCTGGTCTTCAGCTCTGGAGCAGTTTTGCTGTATTTTGCTGTTCTTTCTACCGCTGTCGCTGGCGTGCAAGTCCTGAGAGCAATGTACTTTGGAGTCAGTACGAGAAATGTTGAGAATATTCACAGACAAAACATTATTGGCAGCACAAGTTTTTTTTTTTTATACATCTCCTTCTGTAACGACCTTAAAAAGTCAATTTTCCATCCTGAACAGAGTGTTATTTTTCTGAGCTTGCTTTCAGTTGAAAGGGACATTCTGTAGGAGTTCCACTTCCATTTGTGTGTTTGTTCTCTGCAGTGACTTTATTGACCACATGAAGAATGATGATTTTTTTTCAATAGTTTTTCAAGAGAATCTTCTGAAGCTTGGGTTGATTTGGAGAGGGAAGAGAGGTCAAGATAACAACAAAAACCTCTTCAAGGTAAATAAGCATATGTTCTTGCCCGTAGTAACATTTCTGTAGCAATTTCCCCTACGTAGTGAACTAACAAAGACCTGGAGTATGTTTTTTGAAGCTAATGATTTTAATAGATATTTTTCAAGCTTTTAACGCTCTATAGTGGTGATTAATTTATTAAGCAGGTCTCATAGCTTAAATTGAGAGACTATTCCCACAGTAGAATATAGGGAAATGAGGCACACTTCAGTGTTTTGGGGTAAGTGGAAATTCACCCTAAAGGTCAAGGTCACGCATGTTGCAGAAAATGTGCTTCTGAATTCCTGCCCTTCTTTGTCATGCAGGACTTCACTGTTTGTTCTGACTGGTCCCGTCTCAGGATCCATTTCTTGACACTGCTTCACATAGCAGTGACCAAACCAGTCAAGACCCAGCCATCACTAACTTTAAGGGACTCACTGCTGTTGAGAATAGCTTTCTCCCTGGCATTGTTTTCTTTGAGGAATTATAATTGGAGCCCTGGACCAATTGTAGAAGACTGGTGAAGATGAGAGGAAGAAAAGTAGCACACTTGTGTATCTATCTCCAGGAAAGATTTACCCTGCTTTATTTACTATTTAGCTTGGAAATAGTTACATGAAAACAGGAAAAACTCTTTTGTTCCAATTACAACGTCTTCTATGGCAACAGGACTTCCCTGTGGCTGAATTCCAGGGCCCAAAATCAGTAGAGATCTGCTAATTTCACTTGCTCTGTCACACCAGAATGAATCTGGCCATGTCTTGATGTACCGATAAAACTTCTCTCCAAATACATGTTTATTGTGAATGGAACAAAGTCTCAAGTGCAGCAAATTCAATTTACTTTGTTTCCACTTTATCTTGAAAAAAATAGCCTCTGCCTTCAGGTGAAATTTGAATGCAAACAGGGGAATGTTGGTTTGTGGTTTGTTTGGTGTTTTTTTTAAGAAAAAAGAAAAAAAAAAAGTAAAAAAACCCCCACCAAAACAAAACCAAAAAACCCCAAAACACCCATAAAGTAGAAATTAGGCTTGAATGCATATATGATTTTATCAGTTTCTTAAATAAGAAGGTCCACAGATGCAAAAAGATCATTTTGTCTGACATGTGTTGTTTTAGGAAAACGTAGTTGTCTTTTTTAGCCTTTATCCATCTTCCAGGTTGTAGGTCTCTTTACACTATCAATATTTTCACGTGTCCTGTTGCAGGGTACATGTTGACATTAGAATGAAAGTTTCAACTGATGAATCTGGAGTAACTAGTTAATATTCCATATACCAGACATAACATAATAAATGACTTTTTTTTAATATGTATTGCATTCCTTTCCAAAAATATAGAGTTAAAATTCCAACAGCTGTATTAAATTCTGCTAAACAGTTTTGTAAAATAAACCTTGTATATCCATGTAGATGCACTACTCGGATGTCGAAGATGTGTACACAAAAGTTAACCATACCAGAGAAGCACCATTTCATTACAGCTAGGGAACTAGAGCAGGAGTGAAGCTCTGAGTCCCCAGTGAGCTTTTATGTAATATTTTCTTTGTAAATCATTTTGAACTGTATGTGTACAGCAGTATTATTCATCGGTCATCTTTGGGCATAATGTAAACAGTTCAGCGAGAGTGCTGTATTTTCAATAGTTTCAAAATATTGGCATGGAGTTTAGGGGGAAAATCTCTTCCGCTAGTACAGGGAGTGCAGCATATAAAGTATATATGTATTTTAAAAAGTTACAATAATATTGAAAATAATAATATTACTATAGACTAATATTATTTTAGTTTTAAATATATGAGAGTTACGCATAAATTCATTTTCATACAAGACAAGTTTCTCTTCAGAGTGAGCAAGAAGTGCATCATGTATATCAGAATCATATTTGAGATTGGTTATAAGAATCTGGAATGATCTTGTTCATAGGAATACACCAAATCTAGCATTCCTGAACAACGACAGAAATATAGACAATGCAGACTTTTTTTTAGAAATCGTAAATGGGGAATTCACAGTTAATGTTTTCTTGGAGTCTGTGCAAACTGTTGCAAGAAAATGAATTAAGCTTAAATTAGTTTAACCAATTGAAAGATGACTTGCTTAATGTATTCCATTATCATGAATAATTCCGCCCTTTCGCCTGTAAAGTAGTAATAAATAATGAAAGAATTCAGATCATGGAAATTAGGCAATCTTTCTCTTTGTTTTAATAACTGTGCCTTTGAATCTCATTCTGACCTTTAACGAAGGCTCCATATCAACACACAGACAGCACGTGGCCATTGAGGGCAGGGGGTAGTGTTAACACCAACAAAAAAACCAGGATCATGAGGTAATGTAGTGGAGAACATGAGGAACATTTTATTACCTGATTATTGAGCCCTTCCTGGAACTTTTAAATTATTTCAATAAATAAATGCAAACAAAATAAAATTTGAGGAAAAATTTTTGTATGAAGAGCTGCTTTTAGATAACTGAAGAATGAAACGGATTAGTGAGTGCTTTTGTAGCTGGTTTGATGACATCATAGAGAATTGCAATTTTTTTTATTATTTCTATTATTATTTTTAACTGACAGCCTTGCATTCTTCCGAAGATGCTTTTGGTTGCATGACAGAAGAAACTGATTCCATGTAAGCAAGTGCTTGATACTTATCTGGAACGTGAGGATTGTACTGTTTGATGGTTTTGGTGATGTAGAGATTTGGACCCAAGACTTGAACCCACAGACGAGATGCGAGGGTTTTTTTCCACCGTTAGTTCAACTCCTCCTTTCTCTCAAGCTCTCCAGTTTAGCTTGTACAAAAAATATTCACTGGGATGGACAAAAACTGCTTAGACGTTTGAAATGGTTATGGCAACTGGAAATGCTACCTTTTTTTTTTTTTTAAAACAATATTTTTTCCCCTCCAACCTCCCCCGATACTGCTGCTAAAGATCTTTGTCCAAATATATAATAGAAACAAATTCCCAAAGTGTGGAACACACAATAAACCAGTTTGCTTTTCCAGGGGCTCTACCAGAGATGACCGTTCAGCCTCCTGAGAACAAATGACTGTCTCGATTAGCAAGCAGTAAGAGTAAATACGTAGACTAGAACATGATGCTGAGGACGGTGTGTTGCCAACAAGCTCTAGTCTAATCAGGAGATTTGCCTCAGAAGTGTGCTTCTCATACAAATGAAAATGGTAATGTGAACACACCCTTAATATGAAGAATGTGTATTTTAAGTAACTGTTTTAAGACTTTTTTTTTGTCCGTCTCTAAATTTTTGATCTCACAAGTCTATTACTGACAGCTTCTGGAGATGATTGCAGATACTGAATAGAAGATAAATTTGGTCTCTCCTGCATTTTTCAGGCAGACAGGAATGTCTGCCAGGCCAGCACTGAGCCAAACAGAAGCTGTGGCAATATGGGCAATACGAAACAGAATTTCAGTTAATGTTAGCATGCCTTTCAGTAGGTTTATTGACTTGATTTCTGTATTGTGCTAACTTAATCCATGCAGCTTCCAGTTGATTTGGAGCGATGACTGCTTTTGTCTGCAAAATGCTTTCCTGACATATTCCAAAACCTGCCAATAAATAGAACCATGGGTGAAAAGTGTGACTGCTGAATGAAAACAGTGGGTGAAAAGGTGATTGCTAGAGGTTTGGAACCCTAGAGAAAAGAAAAAAAAACAGATTAAAAGCATAATTAGACCAATACTGTGAGAAGATAACCAATTCCAGCTTATGGAAGGATGCCATTAGTCTTACCATTGCACAGCGAGACGACTTGGCTGATGAAAGTTCTGGGAGTGGGACAGTCCATTGTTTCTAAGATTAATTTGTTATTCAAGTTAGTGTATGTAGAGTATTCCTGATCTTATACAGGGCTGAAAACTTTCACCATGCATTAATTATGAAATAAATATTACTTCAGTGTTATGAACAGTACTTCGGTACTATCACCATCTCTAGGCAAAGACCCCGGCAATAGTCTTATGCGTGCCTCAGTTTACCATGATAATGGAATCAAAATTTACTGTACCCAAAGCAAGGCCATACATAAACCTTTTTGGAGCAGGGGTCTGTGGTGTTTATGTAGGTGATGCCACCTATGTAACCTTTTACTGGTGCCGCCATTTAAGAGAAACGATAATGTAATAAATGAGAATCTCCCCCCCAGCAGTTATTAGTGAACTGGACAGGGATTCTTTAAAGTATGAGATTACTAGAAAATATGAACTACTTCTGACCCACAGATTCATACTAATATTTTGGGAAACACCCAGAATGAACAGCATCATTGGTATAAATATCTGGCAGGAAAAAGGCTGTTTATTGTGTAGAAAAAGTACATGTAGAAAATATGTCCTTTGTGGCCTTGTTTCTTAATAGACATATACAAACTGTCTACTTCACTGTTTAATTGCTTTGAGCAACATGAGAAAACTGGTATTTTGCATAGCTAAATTAGTCAATTGAATTATGTGTAAGCATTATCACAACCGTAGTTGTTACTAATATTTAGAGGGGAGGGGAGAAAAATGGGCAAGTCAAACCTTTCTGCCTTTGAGGGCGGGGACCAAGCGGATGTAACAGAAGTCTGGTAAAATGTTCTGTTCAATTGGACTAGTGACAAATGACAGTTGAGTAGGAGTCATTGCAATAAATCTAGTGGGACAGTATTCAAAATATAGTCCTTTACTGTGAACACTTTATCAATTTCTCCATAGTTAGATGTAATGCTGAAATAAAACCAATCTATATTTGGAACCTTGGATTAGAAGCATAAAGATACTGCTGTTGTCACCATTTAGTCTTGGTAATGCCCACATAGTCAGCATCTGATGTGGTCAGAACTTTGAGATGAGTCTGTTCAGGTCTTTCCTTATAGGAAGCTCTTCAAACTTCAAAAGGTTTTTGAAATGAAAAAGCCAGATTTATTAGACTAAACATTGAATTACCTAACTCTTTAGATACATTATATAGGTGAGATAGAGCACAACCAGAAAAGATTTATAAATCTCTCTCTCTGTCCCCTCCTGCTTCCTCTCCTCCATCCTTGCAGGGCAGGTCCTGGCTCCAGGCCTGGTTTCAGTCAACTTGCTCATTTTAGGAATAGTGGCAAACTCCGCACAGGCTGGTCTAGTCACGGGGAAGTTTTTCCTTGTCCCTGCTGCGAAGCGTGTGTTTTCCCCTACCTTTCCCAGGGAGGGGAAGGCATGGTCCCTTCTCGAGCCGCCGGTTCTCAGCACCATGCCGTGACTTCCTTCCCCAGTAGACCACATAGTTTCTGTCATCTTATTATTCAGTTGTTCCTGACTAGAGGCCTGCCCCTGTGTCCTCCTTCTTTTCTTAGAACCTAACACAGACGCTCAGGACAAACAGAACTGGTTTAGTCCATTTTAACATTAACATCCATCTGCTGTTCAAAAATAAGCAGTGGACAAATCAATATGTAATGGATGACAGTGATCAGATACTGGAGATGCATTTTAAATTTAAAAAAAAAAAAAGAATTTGAAACTGACTAGACATTTTAGACAAAAACAGCAAAGTAAGATGAATCATTTTCTCTTCTAAGAGAAAAGATGCTGTCTACAGGGAGAGCCTGGCCTCACTGCATAGTAGGTTTGAACCAGAATGGAGAGAAGAGACAAAGTCCTCAGGGTGTGCTTTGGCAGAATTATGAAATAAATAAAAAAATGTAGTGGGTGGGAATACTTCTTTCTGTTACAAATGGTTTGAAACAGTCTTAGGTTTTTTGGCCCACTAAATACATAATCCTGAAACTAAGATGTTCTTGGCAAAGAACATGCTTCAGCTTCTGTCTTGTTAGAAGATGCTAGTCCTCTCAAAGCTGATTTATTTTAGTTTGGTGTGACATTAGCTGCAAGGCTTTTCAGCAGTACAGGCAGAATTTCGTTGTTCTGAGAGGAGAGGGTCAGGTGCATAAAAACCCTGCTGTGAAAGTGAAAAGGGTGAGAAATGGCAAAGGGGGGTAGAGAACTGCAAGGGAAGAAAAAGCTGCAGAGAGTGAAATTTCCGTTTTGCTGCTATGCACAGAATGAATGCTGCTTCTGCTTCTAGAAGAGAGCCCTCTTTTTCCAGCAGTAGCAGCTGCCCTTACGGCACCCTGAGCCTTCCCTGTTAGCAGCAGCAGCTGCCCGGCTGACACTCCAATGCTCCAATTTGGAAAAGGAGCCCTTTGCTCTTTTGCCACAGAGCAGCAGTCTGTTGCCCGAAGGCTTTTAATATCATCGTTCTTACCAAAGGTTTAGTGTAGAGATACAGAGGCTTCATCCCGGCCTCTGGAAGGACCGAGTCTTGGCCCGAGTCTCGAGTTTGTTAAGCAATGAAACCAGATACTTTATTCTGGTTTCCTGTTTCATCACCAACGCTTGTCAGTTCTCTGTTACAAAGGCTCAGTGGAAACATGCTCAACGATTCACAGCTGTGCACAGCACCTAAGGAGTGACAGGATTTCATTCCATAGCAGTTGTGTGTGATTTGTAACATTTAAGAGTGCTACATAATGACTTTATAATTGTGTGTGATAGTGCACAAAATGACAGAATTCTAAATTCATAATAGCTGTGTGTTTATTAGCTCGCTTATTATTTAATTGATATATTAGGGTTTTAGTAGTGTGTTGCTTAATCAATAAATATTGTGGTCTCTTAAATGAGTTACATCTTGGGCCTGCAATTAAAGAGGGAGAGTCAGACCCATAAATAGGGCTGTAAGTTGCTTGGGCTTAAGCTAGGTCTCAGAAAGGATGAATCCATGCAGATCACTCAAGAAAAGCATAGGTCTCTGAAAGCAAATGCACGCACTGGTAAATAAGCAAGATTAAAAATAGCGTATTTGTTCAACTCTCCAAAGAATTATGAAGAATTATGATTTTATAGTGGTAAGTGGGAACTCACTTGGGAAAATAGATGTTCCAGTTTTAGAGAATACAATATTTGTATGCTGATGTTAACATAGCAAACATTCTTAAGTCACAACAAAGAAGAACTGCATTTGCACTGTTGTCTCAATTTTGCATCAGTATCTTGGCACATCATGCAGATACTTTGAGCAGAGAATAATAGTTTTCTACTTCTATAGTCCAAGTCAAGGTTAAAGTGCAAATTCTTAACACAAGTGTTTCATATAAAATTGACTTGCTTCATTCTGGTAAATCTGAGAATAAACAAATTCTAGCACTAGCAATGCCTGTAAATATTTTGTTTGAAAGCATTGACATAATCAGAAAAAACAGGGCCGAAGGAAACTTGAGAGGTCACCTAATCCATTGAACTGTCTCATAAATCTTTGTCTCTGCTTAAAAATCTCTAGTGAAATAGTTTCCAGAATTGCAATAAATGGCATGATCCAGTTCTTCATTAACTTACAGTGAAAAAGAATTGTCTACTTCTGATTCATTTCCCTGGCAGCAGTGAAAAGTCACCATTCTTGTCCTATTCAGTGGATAGTTATGTTCTCCATTTACCCATGTAATTTCAAAGTAAAGATTTTTTTTCTTTTTTCCCCACAGAACATGTTTTCTAAACCTCTTAATTTCATTGCTGTGCTTGTGAGGATCTTGTGTGTGTGCAGATACTGACACTACTGGGGAAGGTGGGAGGATTGCCTCATGTTCTGCATATGACGTTCCTGTTTATATCTGCTGGTATTCAAACATTTTAGTGTTTTGTATTGGTGATTTTGTGTATTTATTTCTGCTCAACTCAAGCTAGTTCTCATTTTGAATTAGTTCTTTTGATTATTCTTACTGGAGTGTACTACTCTATCCAGTTTTTGAAGTACAGTCTACTCCTTCAGCAGCACTTCTCCCATCCATGCAGTCCAGTGCCAAGCCCCTTTTTGTGAAATGATGCAACTTGGGTGCTTACCTGTAAGTTGGAACCACTTCTCTGGAAGTGTTAAGAGTATAGATTGAATGTATTGTATCTGAACAAAGGGAAGATGAAAAAGGCTATGAATGGTACAAGTATCCTCAGTGTGTTTTCTATAAGGGAAGAAGGCATTGTAAATAGGCTAATGTATCATACGACTATTATATCATCCAAGAAAGGTCAGGCAATTATAGTAGAAAGCTGATCGATATGTATAAAGCTCCAAGAAATGTTTTTTGTCTTTAAGATAGGTGCAAGTTGAAAACTTGCTGAGCAAAAATGTTTAGAAATAAGGGCAATGGAACTGGCAGGAGTGTAGCTAGCCTAATCAATAATAAAAGGATAATCTGTCTTTCTTTGTGGTACACAAAGCAATAATCTGTTGTTCAGATTGATTAAATGCCTCAGCTCTGCTTCGATTATTAATCAATCTCTGAAACAGCTTATTGTGAGTATAATACAAAGTAGTAGATTAGGGATAGTAACGGCAGTGATATTAACAGGAAGGCGGGGGGAGTCCTTTTTTCATGATGTGAAAAAAGCTGAACTGAGGTGGGGTGGGGTTGTTTTTTGGACAGGCTTTCTGTTGAATACATATGAGTGGCTTGACTGCAGTGTCAAGTTGCAGAGCTCTAAAAGGGGGTCTGAAGGGTGAGTTTACACAAATCACAGTGATTTTGATCTCTGATACACTAATGTAGGAAGTGCCATTGACTTGACAGAGAAAGAACGTGAAATATGAGGACTAAGAAATCTGGAAGCTCTTGGCTAGAAAAAAACCTGACTAGTTACCTTTTGGAAACACGCTTTTGTCAGATTCATTCTTTGCAGGAATAACTTGTTTCATTGCTTACTTACACCCAAGCTTATTTGAACTGTGGGCTAGCCGAGGCTTTCAACTTTTGTGCTTTCTAAGTTATGAGGAAGAAAAAAACGCCCTCTTACGTATTTTGCACCCTATGTCTGGGGCTACGTAATTGCCAACATGGTTTCTTTCAGTAGGTTACATAGGTGGTGTTTTCACTTCAAAAGACAGGGCAAAAAGCCAAAGTTTGAATTGTCCAAATGGCTCGTTACTGTCTGAAAGGGGGAATTTAGGTTTTGCTTTTTTTTCTGTTTTTCATTTTTTACTTCTATTAAGAGGTTCAAATATACCTGTTTTACTGAAATTTATGAATCAAACTTTATAGAATGCAGAATCACTTAAGACCCTGAGCAATAGCCTTTGAGTTGGCCCTCCTTTGAGTCCAGAGTTGGACCACATGACTTTCAGAGGTCCCTTTCAACTTATTCTGGGACTTAATGATTCAATGATATGATGTGGAACAAAAGATACTTGGGATGTTAACCTTTAAATAGATTTGGTGCAACTGATGAGATTTACTGAGTTGATATTTATTTATTTTTCTCTTTTGGAGGGCTTCCTTTCACCGACACTTAGGAATCCTTGTAACATGAGCTTCTCCATCATCCCGTCTTCTCATGACTGCCAGTTATTCATCTTGGTTATCTGAATCCTGCAGGACTTGGAGGAAATAAATGGTTGTCCATGATGGGAATAACTCTAGTCTCAGCACCCTCTCTCTGAGGATTTACATATATACAACAGATGCATATTTGTTTGGTTCCGTTCTTTTAGAGTAACACTGAATACCCACAGGTTGTTTACAGAGAAGCAAAGGATACCGTTATGAAAATTGATGTTAGATCTTCTGAAGAATTTTCATCTTTTGAACAGCACTGACCTGCATGACTAACGATGCATTATGCTGAGAGCATAAATTTCATTGCATTCTCAATCTTGACTTCTTTCCAGTTGTGTTTTGGGTTTGGTTTTGGGGTTGGTTTGTTTGTTTGTTCGTTTGTTTTAAATGGTAGAATGAAATAATGAAGCTGGTGATAAAAGATGCCTATAAAAATTCTGCAAATTTATTGCTAAACAACATGGGTTGATTTTTTTTTCCATCCAGCTAGTCATTAGGCCTTTCCAACTGTCAGTGTCTCATATAATCTCCTTTAATAGCAGCACATAATTAGCTTTATGCTACAAATACAAATATCAAAATCTCGGGGAAGATAACTTGAAGAAACATATGTCTAAGCCAGCATTTATGACTTTTAGTCCTGAAGTCTGTAACTGTTGATTTATGTACATGAGCTTTGAACTATGGTGTGGAAATTTATCAATTAAGAATCCACAGGAGTTCTGGAAGGAAAGTACAGATGTCTCTCCAAACGGTAATATGTCACTCTTCATTTTCCCCCTATGCAGTCCTGTTCTCACTTCAAATATTGACATTCTTCTTGCCTAGTTTCTTATTTAAAAAAAGGTAATGAAAATTATAGTCTTGACATTGCTCTATTAGGAACAAATTGTCTCCATTTTTAATCTTCATCCAGAGCCCTATATATACAGTCTGTATATGTGTGCTTCACAAAAGTGTTTCCCTAATGGTTGTGTCCTGGTTTCGGCAGGGATAGAGTTAATTTCCTTTCTAGTAGCTGGTACAGTGTTTTGGATTTAGGATGAGAACAAAGTTGATAACACACCGATGTTTTAGTTGTTGCTAGGTAATGCTTACACTAGTCAAGGACTTTTCAGCTTCCCGTGCTCTACCGACTGAGCAGGCTGGAGGTGCACAAGAAGCCGGGAGGGGGCACAGCCAGGACAGCTGCCCCCAACTGGCCAAAGGGACATTCCATACCATGGGACGTCATGCTCAGTACAGAAACTGGGGGAAAGCTGGCCGGGGGGGCCGCTGCTCGGGGACTGGCTGGGCATCGGTCAGCGGGTGGTGAGCAATTGTGCTGTGCATCACTTGCTTTGTGTATTATTATTATTATCATATTATTATTATCATTTTATTTCAATTACTAAACTGTTTTTATCTCAACTCACGAGTTTTTCTAACTTGTGCTCTTCCAATTCTCTCCCCCATCCCATCGGGTGGGGGGGAGTGAGCGAGCGGCTGCGTGGTGCTTAGTTGCCGACTGAAATTAAACCACGACAGGTTGTTACAGGATCGCAGTTTTCTAGTGTTTTTGGGGGTGATTTTGAGGTGTTTTTGTTTTACTGCACATATCTGATAAATGATTTGTGTTTAAAATTACCTAGGTCAAATTGGTCCCAAACTCCAAAAATTTCATGTAATTCTGGAGTGTCAAAACTCTAAGTGTATTTCATACTTCTGCTTTGTGCAGGACTTGAATCCGAAGCTTTGCCTCTGTACATATAACATGGTAGCTGTTGTTAGGAAGGCCATTGGAGAGCATTGATGTTACCGCAACTAGGACTTCATCATAAAAGTATGAATTTCTGTCAGTTCTTTTAAATAACACCGTATTTGAACAGCTAGCTGTCTTCCAGAGGTGTTCTGGCTTGCATATGGGGTTGGACAAATCAGCTATTCCATCATAAAAAAGGTACCCAGCTAAGTAAGGGGCAGGATTTCAAACACTCCAGAGACACATTTATTGACTCGATCTAGCAAATTATTTGGTTCATGTGCTGCCTGGATCCCAGACACCACTTCACGATGCATCGATTAAGGAGTCCATGTGCTGAACATCAACCTCTGTATTCTGCTCTACAGTCAGCCAGAATAAACCGAACAGGACTTCAAAAAAAGTAGTACACCTTGACAAGTGAAAATTGTGTCTCCTGCCTTAAGGTTCTTTAAAGCTGGAAGTGTCTTTGAATTTAGGCTTTCAGTTCTTCAATAAAAGATCACAGTTCCTTTTTTGTTCTCTGGCATTGTAATCCATTTGAGGATTCCGTCAACACCCCTTTCAAAAACTGCGTAAACCTGTTAAGATTTGTAGGAGAAAAATCAATACAAGTTAACTTTTACTCATAACTTGAAGTTCACAGCCAGAGCTTCCTCCAAGAAATGTTTCAGTACTAGAAAAGGAAAAGCAGACATCTGTTTGTTTATGGTTCCCTATTGAAAGCAATTAGTGGTACTGCTATAGGGATTATTTTTGGCCTAGATTTTTGCTCGGGGGTTATTTTGGTTGTCCACTACTTGCTCTAAGTGACCAGAATGTAAGGACGTGTCCTAACTCTGACAGGATGGTGGGATAGATACCGAGAGAGTAAGTGCAGCACTTGAAATGTCAACTAGATGGGAAGCGTGTTGACTTCTCCCAAAAGAGATCTGTCAGGATTCATTGCAGGATCTATTCCTTACCTTCCTCCTTTATTTTTCTGCATCATTTAACCAGTGTTTTCTGTGGCAGAACTGCTCTGCACATCAGTGCTTCCCTTTATGTTTATTAATAAATAGTTGCTTCTTCTATACAAGATTTTTTGGCATGTAGTGGTGAATTTAATCTCTCTGGGTTGCAGACACAAACTAAAGACAACTCCCAGACCTTTTAATAAGAAACCAAAACCTGTTAATGATGCATGGGAAACAGCCTGTAGTTCAAATGGCGGCTCCCCCCTGCACTGCCCCCCCCCCAGCCCTGGATAAATGTAGTTTAATATTAAACTCTTTCCCTATTCTTTATGTTCATGTTTTCTGGCTTCTCTCTGGAACTTATTTCCTCCAACCCAACTTCCTCATACCTCAGACCACCTTTGGTCAAAGTGTTGTTTCGGGGTGTAGGGTGGGGGAAAGGGAATGCTACATTCTAAAGTCAACTGAAAAATAATATGCTAACGTACAAGAATAGGTGAGAATGTTTTTTATAAAGCTGCACTCTTAAAAAATAGTACTAAATATTTTGGCTGTTTAAATGTGGGAGCCAAGCTCTATATGCAAAGCTATTAAAATATCTTCAGGCCCTACAAAGCCCTAAAAGGACTCGCTTTCCAGTTAAATTTAACCGAGTTAACTCTTAATTCAACTACATCTATATTAAGAGAAACAGACCAAAGTTAAGCAAGCATTAAGGTAAAATTAAGCAGAAGGAAAAGGCAAAATTTGGCCTAAATGAAACACTCAAACTGCTGCAAACTTCACTTTCAATGCCTGCTGAACCACTCAACTTTCTGAATCACTACACTTTCAAAAGATATTATGACGCTTGCTTGTAAACCAACTTCTGTTGACTGAAGGATATTAAAAGCATTCTAACCATTCTGTTATTGCTAATGATAGACTTTTTTTTTGTTTAAATGCTCAACTGTGAAATGAAAATGAAAAGATATGCCCAATGCTATATCTTGAAAGCCTTGAAAATATCCCCAGAGGTCAGCACAGATTGTCACCTTTAACATAATTATAGATAATTTGAGGTATATGCCCTACCAGACCTGAACGGGAAGCGATAAATTGGATAACTTTCATCAAAACAACTGATAATTTAAAAAAGTACTTTTTTTTGTCACCCCCCTGCTGATGAGCAATGCCATGCTGGGGGTTTTTTTGTTATATATCTGAAACTCTGTTACATAAGTCATGTGTGCTCGTGGAATAGATTACTACAATACTTTGCTTTCTTTGTAAACACACTTGTTGAAGAGAGATGTGGAAGACTCAGAATGTGGAATTATTAACAGTCTTCTCTCAGGCAAGGAATCTGTTTTGCAGAAACAATAGGAGAATTACAGAGCTGAAGATGGACTGCCAATAGTTTTGCTGATATTTGATCCTGTGCTTTGTGGGGGGCTCATATTTACTGCCTGTAACTGCTGTCTGTTCCTTGTCATTTCCTTCGTGCAGAAGTCCTTCATTTTTATTCAGCAGAAAAGAAAACTTTCAGTAGTGTAGAGATGGTATGAAAAATTGTTATAATACAAGCATCCTTAGCGCTAGTTTGTAATGTGATGCTTTTCAGGCTTGTTCCATTAACAGTTCCTTAAGAAACAAAAAACCCTGAATCATGTTTCAAAACTTCATTCTAGTCTCTTTACTGATGTTCTTGACATTCTCTCTTACACGTGCAAAGTAGTTCTGCACAACTATTAATTGGATCTTTTGGGGAAGATCAGCAGAATTTCCACTTTTCAGCAAAACCAAATGGCTGTAACTTAAGGCTATCCTAGATCACTGTAAGAATAGCAACCATGGGAATTTCACCCTGAAGAATAAGGCCTATAAGAACCTTTATCTTGTGGCCGTCCCATGCTCATACATTTTGCCATTGAAAGAAACCTAGAGGAATGTATGCCAAAGCGTTATGTGGTGCAAAAAGTGGGCTGAAAGTAAGTAACGTTTATGTCAGTGAAAGTGAAAAGAAGTTTGGTTTTGTGAGATGTACATGTTCTAAGAGAATATTGTTTCATGAATTCCTTTTGCCAGCGTTGCCTTAATCTAGCAGAGCTGATTTGTATTACCTGTAA
This sequence comes from Aptenodytes patagonicus, assembly GCF_965638725.1. Lineage (NCBI taxonomy): Eukaryota > Metazoa > Chordata > Aves > Sphenisciformes > Spheniscidae > Aptenodytes > Aptenodytes patagonicus. Next base: position 5,302,852 of record NC_134957.1, read on the forward strand.
TATTGAGATTGGTTTGTTACTAGTGGCTGCTTCTGTATTTTTAAAACATTGGTTGGATTAGTCTTGTTAGTATCTCTCCACTAATCTGTTAGGAGTCTGCAGGCTGTTCTTGCCTCCTGCTGGCAGAGAAGGTTGTTTCCCAGCCATGCTGCTCAAAGTTCCTTTCCAGAGTTTACTTCAGGCACAGTCTAGAGGAACGGAGTATGTCAATCCACTGAAGAAACAAACAAACAAATGAAAAAATCTGCTGCCCTGCAATCTAAGCGGCATTGCTTTCCTTTCAAGTAAGGTGAAAGACCTTCTTCTTTAGGAAAATTATTTATCAGTCAGCTCTTTGAGGCACCTGGGAACGGACCCTGTTCAAGTTTGTCAGTTAAGAAATAAGCTCCTAGAATGATTCTGAGCATCTTTGCATGTTTCATCACAGAGTGGAGTCAGCTTTTCTGCTGGTCCTTACTGGCTTCTCTGAGATACCCGGTTATTGGATGTTTAAAACTTCAAGTGGAGTAAAACTACTGGAAGTACTAGCCAATACACTCTCTTTTGAAAAGTAGCTTAGCAACTACCAGAATTGGAGAGAGAGAGAATTTCACTCTTCTGCCAAAGAAAATAAAGGCAGAAAGAGAGGTCCTCGAGGAACAAGCAAAGTACAGGAAGGTTATGGAGGTGGGTTAGAATAAAGAGAGAGCATTTGTTTATGCGCTGTTTGGAAGTTCATTACTGAATTTGATACATTAAAGCCATTTTGAAACGCTTTCACCACTTCCATCCCACCCCCAAGAAAAGGGAGCGATTCAGGAACTTAAATAGAGAGTATTAGTTATACAAAAAAGATATTACACATCAAAATTCAGGAGTGTTGTGTATTAAACCCAAGTGCAAGACATGAAATTTTATTGTAAAGCTATGAAATAAAACTAGTTTACAGGTTAAATCACTAATACGACTTTTTTAGGATGTTCATCAAAATTTACTTACACATTTTAAAACAAAGAAACGTGTTTGTTGAATGACTGAATTTTCTGCTGCCTCAGAAGTCCTTTTTATTCCTCTTTGAAAAGTATTTACTTAATTTTTCTTGTTCAGTCAGGTAGGTATCATGATTGATAATGTAAGATAATGATTTTAAATTCTGTTGATGCATCACTTACAGCAGTAGTTGTTTGAAATCACTGTAAACAATCACTGCCGATAAAAGTAGAAGAAAGTAAAGACAAGGAAGAAAATAGATGTAAACATTAGTGGACTCCAGTAAGATTATTGATTTCTTTTAGATTGCTTGACAGATAAAATGGCGAAGCAAAAAGTCCAACTTCAAAAACATCACTTGAAGAAAATATGGGAATGTAGCAGGGGAGGAAGAAAATGATGAATGCTACTTTGTTAGAGAGGGGAAAAAATTCAATCCTTGTGCATGAAGTATTCATCATTTTCCTTTTTGTTCTACAGCCATTTAGTAAGCATCTGATAAACGTCCATTTAGCTGTAGTAGGCAAAAATCATGTTTAAAGTCTTGGTTCATGGGTCATCTTTCAAAGCATTACATCTTAATAGTTAAAAACTTTATCAGGTTCTGTACAACTGTTTAATGTCTGAGGCTGCAAGCAATTCTCAGAAGCAAGCAGTGAGGAATTTCATTCTGAACGGCAGCGCGTGTTGTAAGGAGGGTATAATGCATATTCACATCAGTGCTGGACAGATTTTATAAAAATGCCACTGGAGATACTGGTCTCAGAGGAGAAACACATTACTCCAAATACATATATTCAGAATAACAATGAAACTACCCTCTGAGGGTTTCTGTGATGTTACAGGTGAACTGTGAATGTTATTAAAAGGTAGGAAGGGAGGAGAGAACACATACTTTATAGTGTTAAGTCATGTGCAGGCTGTAACACATATACATAAAGGTGTTTCAGATGGAAAAAGGATGTAAGTGAAAATGCTACCTGTAAATTTTTGGACTTTTAAAAATGCAATCTTGCTTATTTACAAAGAATTCACAAGTTCTGTTTCTTTAAAAATTTGGTGAAAAATGAGGTGCCAATGAGAGACGGAGAGAGACTTTTGCTGGTAGGTGCCAACCTCTTTAACAACACCTTCAGCCCCCCCTACAAAATGCTCAGCTAGTCTTGAATCTCTTTTGTAGTCTCCTGCTTCTTTCTCTTATACACATTTGTATGCAAAGCACTATCCAGCAAAGTTTCTACTTGTTTCTAAGTTAAATTACCATAGCAGATTTCCACGTGTTTTTGGAGGGTGGCAGAGACAGCAGTTTTGTTCTCGAGGCAGGTACTGTTTCGTGAAAGATCTTTACTATTTATTACATCTGTCCCTGGTGGAAGATTGCAATTACTATCCTACTTCCAGCAACTCTTTGCCTGAATCATGACAGCTCTTAATTATGTGTGAAAGTAGAAGTTACATACAGAGAAATTTCTTGGAGCCAATTACCTAGGAGATATATTCAGGCTTAGAATGGTCTTCAGCAGGGCTATTCTTCTCGTGGTTCTCATTCTGTTGTTTTTGCTTCAGGAGCTATGAAACTACCTGACTTATGATACCAGAATTTGCATTGGGAAGGAATTTCTGCTCTCTCCTTCCCAAAGTTTCTCTCCCCCCCCCCCCCTTTTTTTTTTGTAGTCAGATTTGGTCCTGTCTATAGTTCTTCCTTCAAATAAGCTTCTTGCAGCCTACTGCTGGGTAGTCTACTGCTGAGCATACTGCTCAAGGAAACACAAAGAAATAAGTAACAAGCTTTCAAATTTCTGATCAAGCTTAATATGTCAAATCTTATTATTCAGCTACATAAACTTTATTACCCTTAAGTTATAAATGTTGCATTTTCAGTTTTAAGTATTTAATGGCAAAGATTTATTAATGTCTGTGCTTAAAGAAATGTATACCACAATGGTAGTCATGCTGGAGTTGATTTTCAAAATAATTTCAAGCCTGCAGAAGTTGACATTTCAAAAATGTCCTATTCCAACTCATACTAAATCCAAGATTTTAAAGGATGTCCAGCTTCGAGACATCTCTTTATTCGAGATGAATAAAGATAACTGAGCCAGCACAGATGTACAGCTTCCCGACCCAGAATAGGTAGGGTGTTAGGAACTCTGCCATTTAATATAGAAGGATGAAATTCAAGTCAGTTGTCACAGAAAGGCAAGAAAGGAAGTTGAAGTCCGGTCTCACTTATCCCACAGAAACACCCTCTTGGGCTGCTGTGACAGGACTTTGGCGCATAGTCCATCTTAAGAGATTTCTGTTTCTGTGGGAAGTTTAGGCTTTATTGTATCGACGTTTCCAGAGAAACTTTTCTCTGAAAACTTCCAGAAAGCTCTCAATGTCCTACAACAATTAAATTGTATTTATTATAGGTTGTTATTTCCTGCTCAGTCTCTCTTCATTCAGGGTTATTCAATTATGGAAGGTGACTCTGATTTTTAATAAGCACTTCTTAATTCATGTTTCACCATGAGACTTATGATGGCTTGAAATAAGCCTCATTTATTAAAGATAACCCTGACAGCACAAGGTAGGTTAAATTATAAAATGCTAAGAGTTTCAGGAAAGAGACGATCTTTGGAGATTGTAGTAGTAACTTGATTTTGTAGATTGACCATCGTCGATGACCGTTCTCTAATCAATGTGCTACAGGAAACACCTGCATGTGCGACGCTAGTTCATCTTTGCTTTCTGTTTCTGCTATTAAGCCATTAATATAATTGTCAATAAAGGAGCTGGCCACTTGTTGGAAAGCTTACATCCAAAGATAGTAGAGAATGTTCCTGTAAAAAGACACTGGTCTCCCAGCAGCATTAAAAGTTGGATTTCAGAAAGCCATGTAAGCATTTGTGCACTGCAGTTTTTCCACAGTAGGGCTAAGCATTACAGGGACAAGGTCATCCTGATGACCTCAGTGGAAGGGAACAGCCCAGCTGCTTGGGGGACTAGAATTACAGGGCTTTTTTTCTGCCTAATTAGCAATATTACTTTATATTTTGCACATCCTTTTGCATGCATTAGGAAGAAGTCTTCAGGGAGCTCATTATGTTACCAGCCTTGTAGTTACAGGCTTGCAAAGCTGTAGCTTCAGGGACGCGGGAGGTGCGTTCACTTGAAGAAATTCCATATCCAGACTGAAACACTGCTGAAGACTTGTAGGAACTCTGCAGGATGTCTCCTGTGGGGCATGCTTTATCCTGTCCTGTGTGTTCCTGCAGAGAAGTTGTCCAGATGAATCCTCCTTGACGTATTTTCACTTTGAGATAATGGCTGAGGGCAGAAATTGTCCTCATGTCATCTGTTAATGAGTCTCTAACCAACAAATGGGTTTGTGAAGAAAAAGGAGCCAATGAAACCTTGCTTATCGCCGCCTTGGCATGATTTTTCAGAGCCCAGTGCGGTTCCTGTGACTGGCATATTCTAGAAGTACAATTTAGTGTGAGAGCTTTTTATTTTTTTTCCTGTTTGGTGAAGAGAGGGTGAAGCATAACGTTCCCAGCACACTACTATGCTAACACACTCAAAACTGTGTTGCTGAGAGTAAGACAAGAATCTCTAAATAAAGGATATAGGACAAGAGCTTATGACAACACTTTGAGAACAATAGCATGAACATTTGTTGCAAGAATGTCTATCTGAATCCAAATTCATTCACTCCTCTCTGAGCTTTCCTCTTCTGAAGACTGGATCCTTAAATCAAATAAGATGGCACAACATACGTCATGGAATTATTTTGTATAACCGAGTTAAACAGTTCAAACTGAAGAAAGTATTGTGTCATTATTTTCTGGCCATCATGGAACTATGCTAGCAGCTGCTCCTCAAAAAGTGTGTATGTCTTTACCCAATGAGGATCATAGAGGATGTTCCTATGTGAAGTCCCAAATGTTAGAGTGGATCAGCACTTTAAGGAGAAATATTAATCAGAGGTTTATAAAAAGAGGCAATCAGAACGTCATGTACTTTCCCCAGTTGATGAGCTGTACCTTTCTTCCTCTCACCACCACCAGCTAAAGGATTTTGGATTTGTATCATCATTTTTGGGCACTACACACCTGGCATATACCCCATTACCTGTGGAAGTCGTCATTTACTAATGACATTTTCTAATGATCACAGACATAAAATGGTGTTATCAACTTACCTTTCACTGAAATACAAATGCACAGAACCCAGAATAACCCGGAATAAAAAGGACAGTTTCATTTTAATGGAACATAGTTTGAAAAAGAGTAGTTTTTAACAGTTGAAGTTTTGATTATAACTGCACTATGATACGGTGATACATTTTTAAACATATAGTATGTTAGCATACTTATGTAGTGTGTAGAATTAACAACGCACATAAATAGTAATTTTAACTAGATAATTTTGTCATAAGAGTTTTTCTTCATTTATGTAGAAAACTTGTGCAAATGAGAACAGAAGACTTGGTGGAGTTGTAGAGGTGTATGTCAGCATGGGATTTGTCTTCGTCAGTGTGAGCTGCCCCTTTTTGCAGCTTTCTATTGCTTATATCACTTCAGCCTCTAGCAAACTGAAGAATGCTCACTTTGTTCAAGTCTATTAGTTGCAAGTGACTTAATTGCTTAGAAAAATATCTTTGCAGGGCAAAGCAAAAGCAGACAAAATGCTCCAAGAGTGCAGAAGAGTAGACTTCTGACAAAAAGAAGAATGGCACAGAAGGTAAGCCGTTTCAACGTATTATTCTTGCACTACTTAATGTAAATAAAAGAAAACAGACCAATGCTAATTACGTAACCTTCAGTGATGCAAAATGTCTTGTTCTTGCAGGTTCAGGGAAAACTGTGTTGTGAGATTTGATTGTAAAATTTCTGAACACAAAAATGCATTAATTTCTGCAATGTACTAGATAGGTTATTCTAACATGTTCCAGCAAAAGACCTTTGCGGGTTTTTTTAAATGTTATTTGAATATTTCTTTCAGGATGGGTATTCCTTCTTCACTTCTGCTCTGTGGTTTGTAGGATGACAATGCCATCTTTTATAATTAGCATGTCAAAGATAGAGGGTAGCTGCCAAAATATAGGGTACAGTGTGTCCTGAAGTATTTATCAATCTTTATCCTAATAGCAAAGTGTTCATGGGCTACATGTACGACCGGGCATTCGCTTATGCTTACTTCCTGGGTTTTAGATTGCAAAACTGACTCATCCATAAGTGCTTTGTCTGGAAATAAAGATTACTTATATACTCATAAATCTGTAAAGCTCTTAATTACATGTTTATATGTAGTTTGTCTTGAGATAGGAGGACACTTGTTTTTATTTTCTAGCTGCATTACTACTGACCTGGAAGACAACAAAGGCAAAAGACCCTTTAATTGCTATTATTAGCACAACTCTCACACTGTTCAGACAGAATAATGTGCTGTGTGTGCTTCTGAAAGTATTTTCTGAATAACCTGCCTCGGATTTCAAGCCAAGTGTTTAGACTGGGACAGATGAATAAATGCACGTTCTGCTGGAGTGGAACTGCTTGAGGGTGTGACTGGCCGATCGAACCTTACAGCAAGCATTGCTGATTTCAGCCTTCCGTCACTGTCTTTCATGTCAACATGTTACCTGTGTGGAAAGTCCCCTGCTCCCTGCAAAGTGCATACTCTTAAGTTCTAGAGCTGTTTGGTGATACTCAGTAAGCTAGGATGCCTACGTTCAGTTAGATGCCAAAGAAACAATAGTTTTCATTCTTACAGCTATTATGAATTTTACTACTTTTTAAAATCCTTTTTTTAATGGATTTATCATGCCTGTTACTAATCCTTTCTGTCCACGTATGTGTCTTCCTCAGAACAGGTGGTAATGTCCTCAGTCATCCTCAAGAGCTTTTAAATGTCTAGCAGATTTTGGAAAAGTCAGAGGTGGATTATTTTTCCCTATCACATATGAAATCTCATCTCACTTCTTCAGAAGAATCCCTTTGTCACTTGTCAATAGCAGAGGAAATCATGGGATGGTCTTCGAGTCACACAAAAAATACCAGCTTCTAATTAACATTAATAATTTTAAAATAATTAAAAAACCACATTATTTTTAATGTCTTACCAAGCTACCAACTTTTTTTAAAGTAATTGCATAATAAACAAATTAATACTTAAAGGAGCAGAACATAGATATTCTCAATTTCAGGATAATCTAGATTTCTGAGTTCAGACCTGGAGGCAGAATTCAACTGCCAAGCCTGAAAAACGGTGCACAGACATGAATAACATAAATAGCATCCACAAGCAGTGTCTGAGACAGGCTGAGCCAGATCTTTAGCTGTTCTAGACTACTGATTCTCTGTGATAAGCTGTCCCAGCTGTGATAAGCTGGTATCAGCAAAAGTTTGGACAAGGGAAAATTAGTTTTACTGTCTGACTCTTTGAGAAAGAAATAACTAGGCAAACTCCCATCCTCTTTCCCCAACATATTTGTTTTCTCTGGCTTAGCCTTGACTGAATTTGATTTTTGTCTTGAGATTTTGATTTGACGTCACAGAAAAAAGTGCACTTAGAAGTAAGAGGGTGGAATTAAACTGGAATGAGGGCTTAAATAAACTTATTGCCGTAGATGCTTGGGAACCCTGGCAACCAGGGCTAATGAATGCATTCAAAAATGCTGACCGAAATACGTGTCACACTCTGCAAGACACTGACACGCTTCTGGAGCTGTGACATTAGGTGGTTCATCTTCTGATTACTGCTAACGGTTCCAAATTAGGTAATCCTTTAACAGAGAGGTCATCCCATGTGTACCTAAACAGCTATTCAAATAGGAGTACCTAATTACCTAGGTATTGAGCAATGGCAATAACTAGCATGAGCATAAGGTATATGGATATTTAACTCTTCATTATCTCCATTAAGGCATACGTAATTTTAGGTGCAATTTAAAAACTTTTTGTGTAAATCTAGTATTAATATTTATTTAATATCTCAACATTAATAAATTTGTATTTATATCTGATAAAAGGAAGCAAGCATATTCCTAATATTTAGGAAAATTAGTTGAAGTTCACAGAAGTCAGTGGGTAATCTATCTAGGAAGTGTAGAGGAAAGGCCTAAATTTCTGAAACAAAGCCTAGATCGTAGGATTTGCCAGGAACTAGCTTGCAAATGATTCCAAAAAGACTAATGTACTTATGAGGCAGAAGAGGGAAAGTGCAACAAGAGTAATGTAAATTAATAACAGAAGTTATGACCAGTTGTGCTATCTGCATTTATTTTGATATAAACCACAGAATTTCTGAGACTAGGCACTGTCTGAGCTATTGAGAACTGGCATGCCAAGAGTTGTCAGCTCTCTTTGTATTTCCAAAGCAACTTGTCCCAAATATGTACTGATGTCAGCAGCACAAATGTGTGCATAGTCAATTAAAATGCTTTTCAATTTTTTTAAATACTGTAAATTCTGCAGTGTTGTTCTTCAGCTATCACCTTCTAAAGATGAAAAAGCTACTGAAAGCACCCCTGTGTAAGACAGAATACAAAATGTCTTCTCATCCCAGTGACGCTTTGTGGTGACAGTTTCAGTGGCAGCAAAAACTAGAGCGTTAGTACCAGCGTTCGCTGTCTGCTGTGCTGCCTCGTTGGGGCCCAAGTTACAGATACAGGGTGGGTAATAGGTCAGCGAAACGTGTGAAGCAATGCGTCTTCCTGGGTGTGCAGTCATTTCCTAAAGTGAAGAAGACGTCAGACTTGAACTTAATAGTGGCTATTATGAAATATCTTGGTCAGCTAATGGCAGCAAGAGATTGAATGGCAACCTTGATATTCAACGGAAGAATAGTTTGGTTTTCTTATTTTGCTTTTAGCTGACTGCAAAAGAACAATCTGTTTCCAGGAAAGACTGTTGGAGGATTTGGCAAATGTTTGTTGGGGAGCAAGTCTCATTTCTCATCACAACTTCTTCATGTTTTCCCTTTAGACAGCAATATAGTGCAGTGCTGCAAGTCTTGCCCTGGAGAAGGATATCTTTGGAGGTGGTGAAAGAGGAGTCTCAGTGTCTACATATGCTTCACTTATTAGCACAGAAGAACTGAAATACTGATGTCAATCTTTTTTTCTTTTTAGGACTATAACTGACATCAGGAGCCCCGCTAACTATTTAGTCGGAAGCCAGATGGTCGATAAGGAAAATGCAAGTAGCAGATGACAATCAGCGCACGCACTCCCTTAGTCTGCCTGCATATACCCCAGGACTGAAAGATTCACCAATCAGGTAACACGCAGTATTGCTGCTGTAAGCTAATTATTGTGTTTTAGGAGTAAAAAATGAAAATTTGTTCTCATAGGGAAAAATAATTGCTACAACTCTTTTGTTTGGTCACAAATAATTTGATTTGGAGATGATCGACCTTAGTATTTCTGGTTTTATTAATATGACAGGCTTCTAACTGTTTAGTCTGTGGGATGTAGAATAGGTTGGGAAGCTGGTGAGAAATATGCTGTCACACGATGCCTGAATTATTATGCAGAAAAAATTTATCAACTTCCCTCCTCCAGTTTATCCTATTTGGAAAGACGCATGAAAAATAAATGGCTGTTTCTAGTGAAAGCAAGTGCTACTTCATCTAGAATAAGCATTCTGTCGTGAAAAGGTTCACAATATTAACCATTCTCCACTACTGTTTGCAATCGCTGCTTCTTCTCAGTCTTTCTCACTCTGCTGCTTCTCTGCTCTATTTTCATTTTTTGAACGTTCCTCATTTGCCTGCTAGCTTTTTTTCAGATAAGCTGGAAGGTGAAGAATGACCAGACAGAACTCAAATGCCATTTTGTTATGCTTAATAGCTGATTAAAAAAGAGCTGGCCCATCTCTAGTGTTCACGCGCAAATGCTCTCTCTCGTTTTTTTTAAATTGAGTCATAATTGCCTATGCCAAAAGCTGTCAGTACAACAGGATAGAAAGCAGGCAGCTCTTCTTAGTGTTATATAAAGTTGTCATTTTGGAAGAATGAGCAATGATAAAGAGGTGTTGCAATGCTTTTGCCCATTTTCACAGTAAACCATGATGTTCGTGTTGCTTGTAATGTTGATCTCTTTTCTAATAAATTGTTTCTCTTGTAAGGAAAGAATTCAAAACAAAGCAATAGGAATTTAAGCACAACACATATAAGGAAAATGGGGCTGGATTTCCTGCATGCAGTATAATAATGTATGAAAAGATTTAAGACTTTGACGTAAAACATGAAATTGAGTGTATTGTTTCTACCGTGGCAAGCACATTAGCAGATGCTAACGTCTAGCTGTACATTCAAAGAAAAATTTAACATAAAACATTCTTAACTCTACATATTATACATACAACACAGCATGCTGACTTCCTGTCCTGCTTTCAGCTGGGATAGAGTTAATTTTCTTCCTAGCAGCTGGTACAGTGCTGTGTTTTGCTGTGTTTTGGATTTAGGATGAGAACAAAGTTGGTAACACACCGATGTTTTAGTTGTTGCTCAGCAGTGCTTACACTAGTCAAGGACTTTTCAGCTTCCCGTGCTCTACCGACTGAGCAGGCTGGAGGGGCACAAGAAGCTGGGAGGGGGCACAGCCAAACTGGCCAAAGGGACATTCCATACCATGTGCCGACATGCTCAGTACATAAACTGGGGGAAAGCTGGCCGGGGGGGCCGCTGCTCGGGGACTGGCTGGGCATCGGTCAGCGGGTGGTGAGCAATTGCACTGTGCATCACTTGCTTTGTATATTCTTTTCTCATTATTATTATTATTATTTATTATTATTATTATTTTATTTTATTTCAGTTATTAAACTGTTCTTATCTCAACCCACAAGTTTTCTCACTTTTACTCTTCTGATTCTCTCCCCCATCCCATTGGGGCGGGGGGAGTGAGCGAGCGGCTGGGTGGTGCTCAGTTGCCAACTGAGGTAAAACCGCGACAATTCCCTAGTCATGTGTGATTTTATGGGTAATATAAGGCATAATTAATATCTGTAGTGTTTGAAATCTTAGCAGAGAATGCTATCACTGACTTCTGTAGTATCCACTTTTTCAAATGGACAACAGAATTCCTACTGATTTTGAGAACTCACTTCTTTGCTTTCTCATTAACATGCAAATTACTTTTAGGACAGTTATTAATGAAAATTGACATTGTATAATCTAGCTCTGGAGCCTCTGCTGCTTTTTAGTAAGCAATAACTTACTTCTAGCTCCCTGTAATCTACAAGGTAATGCTTCTGAAATTCTGTATTTCGTAACCGTAGCTGAAAATCAGTCTTCAGAGTTCCAGCATCTGTGGCAACATGTGCTCATGCATTAATTTGCTGAGTCAATGTTCCAGCTTTCTGGTTCACCTCTTTTACTGAGGTGATAACAGCTTTTCTAAAGCTGTTCTGCAACAGAACTGGCTGCTTTCTCAACCAATGATGCATTGTTTTGTATATTATGCTTTAAAAATTTCACAGGGGACAATCCGTCCCCATTAAATGGACATAACTTCCCGAGGTTGCTCATATGCCTCCTAGTGCTATTACTTTTCTGTTGTTACCTGACTGCAGCTATCAACTACATAGACACTATACTAAGAAAATACGTTCAGCTGACACACAAGCAGAAATCCTCCTGACTGTACATCTGCCTTATAAGTGCCCCTTGCCTTTATAAAATATTGAGCAAAACTAGAAATGGTGAAATTCTTCTGGAAAGCAAAAAATGCTAGAGTATAGAGGAGGAAGGTTTAGAGAGGAAATGTTAGATGCATGTGTTTACATAAACTGAGGTAGCACTTAGTAACTTAAATAGGAACACAAAGGTTAAGTGTGTTCTTATAGATGATAAACTCTCAACATGGAAATTATTCATTATATGCATGTAATAGTAAACTAGTTTTATGAAGCAAGACTGCATCCGAAGAGGCTGATTTGCTTGCAGCTGTAGGCTGTTTGTACTTCCTGTGTGTGTCAAGTAGCATAAATATTATTTAAGTGGTGGGATTTTTTTTTTTCCCCCCAGACAAGCAAAATGATGAAGACTAACAACTACAAATTGGCTATTTCTTTCAACTTTGTAATTATCCAGGTTATGTTCAATCATTTGAAATTTAGATGGGGTGTCTGGGCAAGTCACAAGGTTGGAAGCATAAGAGAATGGCTTCTGTGTATAATTAACCCCATTCCAAAAATCCCTAGTCACAACTAGGTCAGACTTAAGTAATTAATTACCTTTGGCATGAGAGCTTTGACATACACAGTAGTTTTGAAGATAAAGTAATGAAAATCTGGAAAATTTAGTAGCATTGCTGTGTAGTACCTGAGAGGAGGTGGATATTGGATAGCATTAATATGTTATCTCACTGTTACTTCTAAATATAGTTTAGCTTAATACTGTGTGATTTCCTAATGAGAGGATGTTGCTGTAACTCAGTAGTTTGAATTCCTTAGCACCGTTTCTCAAGATTTGTTCTAAGGCAGAGGTATTCCTTTGTTTGTCCTGGACTTCTGCTGTTTCCATTAGCAGCCAGTAGCCCATTTAATCCAAGACAACTTGTTACAGCCCCACACCTACCACTGTAAACCTCTGTTCCCTTGCCGGCTCCTTTTGGTGCCACAGCCACCTCACTGCAGACTAAGCAAGCGATGTCGGAAGATGAATATGTGAATAAACTTTGTCCTCCAACCTTGGCATTTTCCAGCTTCAGCCATCAGCTTTGTATTTCACATAGCACTGTGCTAGCTTGTCTGCCTTTGTCATGGAAATCTTCGTATTTGGGAAAATTACATAATATTCTGATTTCCAGTATGCCCTTGAGCTTAAAAAAGAAAAACAAACCAAGAAAAAAGAAGAAAGTTAGCATGCTATTCAAATCAGAATAGGGTAAAGATCTCATGAGTATTGGCTTGAAAGTGCTGTAGTCTATTGTATCAGTAGCAATACAAGAAATACTACATTCTGGGTATTTTTGGGTTCTTTCATCTGTCACATTTCATATTTAACCTGATTTAAAGATCTTGGAAGAAAAAGTAGATGACAAACCTCTCTTTTAAGCCATATCTGGTTTGTGGTTTGGTTGTTTTTCTTTTTTCAAGTTGGCTTCTATTTTTGATTAATCTTCTGAGCAACGATATTCTATTTTTCATTATACACATTTTATTCAAAATACTGAATCTGAGATGTTAATTCAAAGCCAGAATTGTATTATTGTGTTTATAATATAAATATATTATCAGTTTATTTATACCAGTGTCTGACTTTAAAATTCCCCCTATTTTTGTAGGGGTAATAAATATAAAGAAATTTTTGCGGAGTTCTGAAATTAGCAATAATGATTACGTGCTTCTTTATAGCGATAGATACTACATAAAGTTACGATGTTTAGTGCTTTATGAAAAAATAAGCATGCTTTTTATTTTGTAAGAGTATATAGAGTTAACTTTATTTAACACCCCTTTTTGTTTTTTTTAAGTATAGCTAAGATAGGAGATTTTCAAAACAGGGACTCTGGTAATGTGACTTACACAGATTCGACCTCTAAATGTCAAATAATGTTGTTGGTTGCATATTAAAGACAATTTCCTAAGCCTTGGAGGGGAAAAATGTTTCCATTCATGACTCATGTCCAGGCTAATGCTCTTATTTCCTACAATAATTATACAGTATCACCGTGTACGGACACAGGCTTTAAGTGTTTCTGAAACAAGCAGTGATTGAATAACACGTTATCTCACTCCCTTTGTTACAGGCGTTACCTAGAACTTAATTCCTTTTTATTCTGTCTGGTTCCTAGCTCTGTCTGAGCAGTAGTTTCCTGCATTTGTTGAAGACAAGTCAAACCTTGTACCACTAGGCCCTTGGCCATCTTCTTTGCTAGCTTTTGCATTCAGCAGCAGAAGTGCAGCTGTGTGCATGGTTTCCATCTCACCCATGAATATTCTAGGGCTGAAATCTTCAGTTTGGGGGAAAAAGAGAGTGAACTTTTTGCCCTTTATCCTGTGAGAATATTTGACACGTCCTAAAATAGCAGACATGCTTGAGAGTAAACTGAAGTCACCCATCTGCCTTGTTGCTTTTATCTGAAGGAAATGTTTCTCAGCAGCTTCTTTATCTACAAATAAATATTTGGTAGTGCTGTGCTTTGGTAGTGTTCTTCCTGTATTCAAATGAAAACAGCAGGAGACACACAAAGAGAAGGGGAAACTATTTGTCTCCCCATTAACAAAACAATCTCTAAAGCTGCATGTCATTTGTGGGGAGGGCTGGGAGAAAATGAAGGTGTGATTTGACTTGCACAATACGAAAACATTTCGGAAACAGAATTACATCTGTAACAAGGAAAGACATTAGGTCAGTTGATGCCATGGACAATTCTCTCTTTAAAACGAAGTATTACTGTCTTTCGGTTTGAGGGCACTTCATAGTTTCTATGTAGCTTATATAATAGAAGAGATAATACAATAACTGAAGCTTTTTTGAACTCATGCCATAACAACTAAAACTTAAAATCTCTACAAAAAGACTGTTTTCAGTCTTTGTGAAAATCTAATACTCTGTGCAGCATAGCTGATGGTAATAAGGGCTGAGAAGTTGTGAAAAACTCCTTTTAATGTTTAGTATGTTGTTCTCTATTGACAGGAGAATTACGTGGCAATTGTGTAAAAATTGCAGAGTTCAAAGAAAGTCTTAGATGGATTCAAGTTGCGTACACTCAAATCTTCAACATGTCGTGACTCAACGGGATTTCTTGTGGTTAGATTGCTATGCCCTCAAGAGGCATCTCTGCAAATCTGGCGGTAGCACAGCAGTATTCACAAGGCAATGGAAAATTTAAATCTATTTCTTTAAATTTCTCACTTGACTTTTAATGTGTTTTCCCCTCACCCATTTAATTCTTTTCTCTGTAATAAGTTGGACAAAATTATAAGTTAACATGTTTTTACTTGTAACTCTGTCTCTTTTTGGCTTGCATCAAAATAATTTTCTTAATAATGCCACAACCCAGAGCACTTGTACAAATTACCCTGAGAGATATGTGTTGAAATTGTTATGAGACTCTTTTGCATTATTTACATCATGACGTTCTGTCAGTGTACTAATACTCAAGACTGTTTATATTTCTGGATTTAACAAAAATGCAAATCAGGTGCACATTTCCCTAGGAATGCAAATGTGTCTAATGAGGAAAGACAACAAACTTCAAAACAAACAAACAAAAGAATAGAATATGGTAAATAGCTCATGTGAAAGTGGGGAAACAAATGTTGCTCAAATAAGCGGACTAGAGATACCGGGCTGTAATCCTTGCCCTGGGATTGTTTAATCAGCTCATCTTGAAGCTCTGACAGATCAATTGTTTCTTAGCAGGGAGAGAGCTGGGGAAGAATGGCAGCCAGACAGAGTTTTCCCATAAGAAGGCATGAAAACTTCTGGTTTTCCTCTGCGTGGCAATCTATAGAGCTGAGAGGATTGAGTTCCTCTGGCTGAATTTCTTAACTCTGGTAGAATACTGCTCCAAAGGGCCCCAGCTCTCTGAAATACTTTTTTTATATTGTACTAATTAAAACAGCTGTTTGAGTTCAGTGTACAAGCACAGAATGGGAATAGCATCATGGTGAATTGAGTTTAAGTATTATAGAAGGATTTGAATGTCCTTCAGAGAAGCATTCAGCTCAGATTTCATGTCAAAACATTCCCCTGATTTAGTAAGGATAAGTGATATCTTTGAATCATAATGCTCTAGATTGAGTATATATATAGTGGGAATGTTCTTTATTGTGCTGTGATTGTGCTATGCTTTTTATTATGCATTGCTCACTGAAAACTTTATCTTCCATTAAAAGCTGAATTCCATTCAGAAGTGCAATTAAACAAAATTTGCTCACTAAAATAAGACATCATTTATTTCAAGCTGGCTTCTATTTTGAATTTTGATGGCTTCCTGCTAAATATGCAAGCTTTCTTTTCTGTGAAATTAATTCAGTATCTAAAAATCTGAATTACTTGGTATTTCATTTTTTTATCATGTAACTTCAGCCCCCAAAGTACTGGTAAGCATTATATTTCTCAATTAACCGCCATCTTTAAGAAGATCATTATGGTAAAATTAGTCTGAGTTCTCAAAAATCTATGAATTCTGAATAGTGTATGTGTAATAAGTGGGGTAAAATGTTTTAATCAACATTCCTCGGTAGTTCTTTAACTGCATATTGCATGTAACTATTGCCTTTTTCTGTCTATTTTCAGTCTTTTAACTAAAAATGTGCTTTGTGTCTGTTATAGTAAGAATGTCAGTTGGATTCTGTACTGTGACAGCACCACATTCGTGAAGCCTCTGTCTCATTTGTCTCTGTCATTATATATCTGGTCTTGCTTTAACACGTTCTCATTTGTTTGTACTGGCAAAGTTGATGGGTAAGGATCATTAGTAATATAGCAAAACCACCTTGAAAAATGCTCTCTTGATTTTCCCATTGCTTCTTAATCTGTCATGCAGATACAGATATTGGAGTGCTGGAGAAAAGTTCTTTAAGCAAAATTTATTTCCTGATAAAATCTGTCCCAAGGTTATGCCAAATCTCCACATCCAAATGTCTACAAAAAGTCTAAAAATGACTTATCACTAGTATGTGCATGTGGTAATTCTTTGAAGACTAGAACATGCGGAAGGCTACTTTGGTAGCTTTGACTTCTGTTAACCTAACTTCCATCGTAAAGGAGAAAAGGTTTGCAACAAAATCAGCTGTCACAAAATTTATTTCTCATTTCTTTCCCAGTATTGCATTTCCAACAGCTTTCTACCTTTCCTTTCCTACAAGTTAACACCACATAGGAGGTGTTAGCTTTGTACTGCTTGAACTCTGAAACCATGTCTCTGGGGGAGTGAGGAGGCCAGAGTTACTATGAACTTCTGGTGCTGATGGTGAAAGAAAACTTGATATTCACAAAACTCTCAGTAGAAGCTGGACTAGGACTTTATTAAATTGACACCTCTAACACCTCTAATTGATACCTTGGCTAGGTCTCCAATAGAGCATGAGTTCAGTGACTTTCTTAAAAAATACTGTTCACTACATACACATTAAATTGACTTCTAAGTAGTGTACAACTGCTGTCAGTTATAATGCTACCCAGAAATCTAAACTGGCAGGTGCCCTTAAGTCTTGCCGATTTGGATGAAAGTTTTAAGTACTACCAGAAAATAAATGCACAGTGTATAAAAGCAATCTTCAAATGTAGTCATAACACAGAGGAGTAGTAGTAGTAGTTTGTGGTAGTGAACTTGTCTAGGGAGGAGAGAGCTTATTACTGGCTTTCCTTGGGATTTGTAACTTTTTTAAAAAGGACTTTCATGTCAGGAATTTTTTAATTGTTATATTAAAAACATCCTCCACCTTTCATGTTCCCTTCTTGTATTCAAAATGCTCATTGCAAATATAAAATAAATCAAAGATAACCAAAATGGAAGATGTGGACTGAAGCAGTCAGTAAAGAAAAAAATGAAAACTTTAGTGAACAGCTTACCTTTTCCTACTGTTTGAAAAATTCTTCTTGACACTATAGTTTTGTTAATTATAATTTGAAATTATAATTGCTTTTAACCGAGACTTTTTTACCAGACAGCTGTGTCCTTTGTGCCAGAAGTCAAACATGAAGACACACCGTGACGTACCACATTGTAAAATTGTCAGAATAAGACATGGATTTTAAAACTACAGGAGTCAACAGAAGAGATGAGCATCTTCTTTGTTCCTGTTTGTGATTATTTCAGTGTTTTTCTTTTCTATATAGCATCATCTCTTTGCTTGTATTTTAAAACAATTTTGTCTTATTGACAACTTAATGATCTTTTTTTTTTTTTGAGGCTCCATAGGGAAGTATAGTTCCTAGTTGTCTGCTCTCTTCTCCTTCTCAAGGACAGTGGGAACGACGTTTTTTCCTTCCTGAGTTTATGTTGCTCTCTTTTTAAAACTAATCCTTACCACATTGATTTTACTGGCTTTTCAGATTTTAAAAGTTTTCTGAAAGAGTGGAGAGAAAAAAGGCTATATGAGAACAAGGAGTGCATGCTATTTTGATTTCTTTATGAAATAATTATGATTTCTTTTTCTAGATACTTTCTGCCGAAAAGATTTGAACCAGGTATTTAGCAGCGGTAAAGGTAAACTCTTTGTGGATTTCATTTATGCAGGTTTAAAAAACCAGACATTACAATATAAAAGTTACTGAATAAAAACATGCACGTGAAGTTGCAGCATGACAGTTAACCTGGAAAGTTAATGAACAATAATTAGTATTGGAGAGCTGAGAGGCTGAACTAAAATCTTCTATTTTGAATTTCATGGTTAAGAGCTTGCTTTCACAGTTGTTTGAATTTTGTAATGTTCTGTTGGTTTGTGTTTGTTTATCTTTCTCCGTTTACTGCGAATGGATTCTGTTCCATCTCAGTGTTTCCTGTCATCGTGAACTATAAATATATCACTTTCCTCACAGTTTTGAAACTTAAAGGAATTCTGAAAATCCTTCATTCTTAGAGATCAAAAGCTACTGTAAACCTGTGTAAGTCAGCTTCGCTAGAGCTATTTGAAGTCGTATCGGTTGACAATCTACCTACCAAATCTCTTGCTTGCCTAAAATGTCTGAGAGCCAGTGTGAGTTAAGTAATGCTACAAATTTGATCATTATTCTTATTTTTCACCTAGGTATTGCCTCTGCTTCTTTACCCTTGATTCAGTTCTCCTCTGACCAATTCTACTTAAGAAGTAGAGGATGTTTGCTGATCCCACTGATCCCAAGTGGTTTCAAATTCACTCTTTTTTTTTTTTAAGGAGTCATTCCTCCATGTTTAAATGGAAGCAGGCAGGAAGAAGACAGTAGTGCTTAAAGAGCGCTATAGCTGAATATGTTTCCTTCTGAGCTCAGTTAACTTGTGATCTTTAATTTCAGCTGGAGCTTTGACTATGATAATTGTAAAAAACAAACAACCCCCCCCAATAGAAGAAAGTGACGCAAAGTTACCTAAAAAAGGCAAAATAACAGTTTTGCAGTAAGCAAATGAAAGAGGAGGAGAAGCCATGCATAGAACTTTTTCCTTTGTGCCTTGTCTTGTTTCTCTTAGTCTTACCTCTGAAGAGTAAGGATTGTTTAATATATTTTGAAGCTCCTTCTGCTGTAATCGCTACATTCCACTGTATTCACATTGCCCCAGTTTGTCTCAGGTTTCACCTAAGTCCGTCTTTGTTTCTACATGTTAGGGTCCCTGCGTGTAAGTCACATTAGTTGTTTGTAATTCGTATTAAAATGAGCAGGACAGATGAAATACAGAAAATGCAGAAGGAATCAAGGAGAAGCTCACAACGAAATGAGCAGCCTGTCAGTACTTAAAGGGGGCTTATAAAAAAGATGTCGGCAACCTTTTTAGCAGGGCCTGTTGCGGCAGGACAAGGGGGAATGGCTTTAAACTAAAGGGGGGTAGATTTAGACTAGATCTAAGGAAGAAATTTTTTACGCTGAGGGTGGTGAAGCACTGGCCCAGGTTGCCCAGAGAGGTGGTGGATGCCCCATCCCTGGAAACATTCCAGGTCAGGTTGGACGGGGCTCTGAGCACCCTGATCTAGTTGCAGATGTCCCTGCCCACGGCAGGGGGGTTGGACTAGATGATCTTTAGAGGTCCCTTCCAACCCAAACTATTCCATGATTCTATGAAATGGACTTCCTACACAATAAAGCGTTTCCCCTGACCCTGGTGAATGCAAAATTTTATATAATTAAAATTTTCTTTTTATTTTTACATTATGTAGCAGTTTTGAGCAGTACGTACCAAAATTACACAGAACCACAGAATGATGGTTTTCCAAGCAATGTACAAAAAGCCTAACACATTTTTGAGTGCAGTCTGCATAAAATCTGAGTTGTATGGATTTTCAGGGTAGTTCTCTATTCATTACACTGTATTTCAGACGTTTTATGTGACCCTGAAATGTTGTTTTTTTTTTTAAAAATGCAACTTTACGTTGGTATGTTTGTTAAGTGTGAAAACGGAATTGTAAATCTTCCCAATGTTGGGATGTTCCCAGTTTGAATGCCCCTTTTTTATTTTAAATGCTCTCTTGGGTTTCTTTCCCAAGAACTTGGGAGCACCTTGTTTTAAATGTAGATGAGGAACTCATCCAAATAGTTTTTTCTCAAATACGGCCTTTTATCGCTGGTTTATGTCTAATACAAATTCCTATGTGGATTTAGCCAGGAGATACGGTACTGGATTGTGCTGCTGTATCTGCCTGCCAGTATTGTTCCTGGTAATGACTGCAGTACAAAGAAAAAGTGCTGTCCAGAGCTTGAGCTTGATTGTACACTCTGTCATGGAGAAAGCCAAGGGAAATGCAAGCTTTCATTTGTGAAGCAAACAAAAACCCTGTATGTTCATTTCAGCTGTTCCAGTAAGAGCAAAATAATCTCAGAAAATTGAAAAGGAATCAGACTAGGCTTCTTACTGCTCACCCACTTTATGCCTGTCAGTCAATTTGTATGAGGAACAAAAATACTGTATGAAGAGTGTGTCCTCTGAAAAATACTTATGACATGCTTATTCCAGCTGATTTCCTTGCTTTATTTTATTTCATTTTGTTATCGAAAGAAAAGGCTGACATATTCCTCTGTGGCTTATGTGTTTAGGAATATTTAGGGTAGTCCCACTGATCAAGATTTTCATATTATACAGAATGTAATCAGCACAAAATTGCAAAAAGCAAGCCATCCTTCTATTTTGGCAATGAAAATGCAGAATAAACAACTCAAAATTTATGTCTTCTATCTATCTTAAGTACACGATGGGTTAATCGTTCATGAAATAATTGTTATCTTACAAGTATGACTTACAGCTCAAGAGAAATGAAAAATAAAATAAATACCGTGCTGTTATTTTTCTTTATTATTGGAAGACATTCCATGGTGTCAGTGCATGCAGGGAATGTTGGGCAAGTGTTTAAAGAGATTAAGCTACTGTTTGGGAAGGATTTTGAGAGAAAACTGGAAAAGCTATTATACAGTGTGCTACTTCATATTTTAGAAGGTTATAAAAACTTACAGGATAGGTAACAAGACTGAGGAAACAAATACTTTAATGCCTTCTGAACTACTAGGGTGTTTGCCTAAATAAGAGAGACATAAGCTTTTAATTTTTAATACAAGTAAACTTTCTTTAAGTACCACTTTTTGTGATATAGCAACTGCAGATCATAGAAAAATATGGCTGAAGTAAGCTTTTCAGAAGTCATCCAATTTATTCCCCATCCATAAGAAAGGATCAACTAAACCATTTATGATTAGTATGTGCTCTGTTTTCTAAATATCTTTGTTTACTACTTCAGTAGTTTTAATACCTCTTTTTAGTTAGGTTTTCCTGATTTCTAAGACATTACATTTGGTTTAGTGTCATTAGTGCTTGTTTTTCCTCTCCATTTTCTAATGGGCTGATGTTGTTGTCCCTGCCTTCCCCCCGCCCAACTTTTCTGCTTCCAATAAGGTTTTGATACTTTAGATTGCTTTCTAGTTTCCTCTGTTTTTCTCATCTCTTGCGTTTTCTAGCTTGTGTTATTCATTCATATTAAGATAGATCAAATCACTACAAGTTTTTGGTTGGGTTTGGTGTTTTTTGTTTTTGTTTTGTTTTGTTTTTTTTAATTTGAGATAAATGAAAAGCTCGTAACTTTATCCAAGTTGTTTTTTCTTCTGTTTCCATTCATCCACTCAGGAAAAGGCTTCTGTTATTAGAGGGAGTGCCTGCTGAATCTTGGACAACTTCACCGATGATACGTGCGGTGACACTAGTGGTGGGGGTGGGTGGGGTGTCTGCTGCACAAGCTTGAGTTCTGCGCTCTCAATTGCAACGTTATGAACTCTGTCTAAACGAGTTTCCTCCAATGTAGTAGTCATCTTCTTTGGCACACACCCCCTTTTTCTTTGTTAAAGTATAAACCAGCTCACCAGGTTCACTGCACCAACATGCAAACACATGATGGTTTGGACATAAAAAGGGAAATTAATGAGAACCTCAGGGAACTTTGCATAGGAAGTTGCGTATCTAGTAGGAGTATGCCTTTCTAAACTCTATCTTAAAGGGTACTTAGGCGGAAGAAGAAATGACGGCTAGAAACGTCCAATTTTTTATGCTTAAAAATCTTTTGCAACAAAAAAATGAACATTTCTAGCTACACGTAGCATCTGTTTTTGAAAAGAACCGGTCACTAAAAAGGAAGTTTGTTTAAAATGAGTCGTCTTTGATCTTAGAAGGAAATAGGAATTGTGGACAATGCCGTTATTCTTTTAGTGTCTCCCCCCCTTTACCCCCCAGTCAAATCTAGTTAGAAGTAAGTGTACTTTGTGGACCTTAATAATGACTGAGAAGTTCTCTTAAGAAAATCATGTGTCTCTACCCATCATTTTGTGATCTGTATGAGGAGGTATGTGATGGGCTAAACAGCAAGTCTAACAAACCAACAGAAGCATAGTGGAAATACGAGCAGAAGGTAAGGGTAGTTCTGTGGGAATGAGGCTTATTAATGTCGGGTTTCAAAGCCAACGTAACGTTGTACTGAAATGGAGCTATGAGAGTGTCTGAAAAATATGAGTATACTAATGTGAAAAAAAAAACAATGGAGCAATTCTTCTACTTAAAGGCTACTTTAAATACTTGTCTCTTAAAAGCAATGTGTCTGCCAGTCTTGGCATTAAAATTGGACGTTTTCTGTTTTATAGGTTTTATATTATTGGTAGCAATTATATTGTAATGACTTCTACCCATTAGTACTACGGGGGAGTTAAATCAACTGGAGTGTGCACTGGTAACAGCCATGAAGTCCTAGGTCACTGCCAGTTTGTTACAGTATTAAAGAATGTCATGGTGGGTGCATTTTTATGTCAGAAAGAGTTGCAGAGTTAAGTAGGATAACATTACTGTGTCAGGATAGTGGGAAAATAAATGCATAACAGCTGTTATTAGACACTGTAAGTACAAAATAAATCTGTTCCCAAGAACACCATTGTGAATGAAAAGAGAGATAGAGAATAATCCCTTGCTAGTAGCTTTTAGCATAGCAGGATAAGCTTCTTTCCGCCTTCTTTCTAATGTGTTTCAGGATTTCTCCAGATAGACTAGGGACTCATACAGAGGTTGTTACCTTGGCCAAAAATTCAGGTGTCCAGTCTTTATTTTGTTTTTACTCAAGATTCAGTAAACTGCAGGAAAATTAGTACTTATGGCAGATTTGCGTATTATTTGGTTTTGATAAAAATGTTGGTTTTGCCAAATCTTCTGGAACCTTCAGGAAACTGGAGGAAAAAACCCCAAGTTACTTATACACTTCTGTTCTTCTATTTGTAATTTCTGCTACTTTTTAATTGATGTCTGTGTGTTTCAATTTTTATGTACTGCACTGTTGTGCCTGATCCATTGCCTTCTCTGGTTTCCAGAAACTGGTATGTATGAACTTGCAGTAAACATTTTAAGTGATTAAAGCCCTGTAAAGGACAGTGAGTTGCATGTGAAAATCTCTCTTCTGAATTAGCAATAACATGGGAAGTATCCAAAATAAGTCAGTTCATGTAATGCATACCTTTGGGTTCCCAGTTCCCATGGGAATATGTCAGAAGACAAGCTATGTTATTAAGTTAACCAAACACAAATTTGCCTTACAATTTTTCTGTTCATTCAAATGAGACATGAATATTTTGTTTTCTAATCTGCACAATTACCCTGGAGCTCATGTTGCGATGTGTCAGGACAATGACAGCTTCCCCTGAATGACAACTCATAGCTATAGTGAAAAATGACAGCATTTGTAAACCAAGGTTGTTTAAAGAAAACCCTGAATTTTACAATACACCTTAAATATACTTATTTTAAAATGGATCTAACTGGTATGCTTAAATGGACTTATAATGGTGTATAATTTTGTATCACAGAATATAGAACAGAATACTAGCACCTACTAACATAATATTGTTGATAGCAATTAGAAGATGCTCAGAGACATTCTACACGTTCTACAATGCGATCTAGTAAAAACAAGTCAGTAGTAATGGGTCTCAGAGTTTGTAAACATTCACCTTAGTGGCAGGCTTTTTTATCATGCCTTTTGTTGTCACTTGGGCAGTTACCATCACTAGCCTTTTTTCTAATGGAGGCCTTTTTCATGTAGCATCAGCCACGACTTGTCTCCCTGAATGTCCATTTGTATGGAACTCTGTTACATATCCTATTTCATTCTGTTTATCCTTAAGTTTCTTTAATGGCATCCTGCTTAACAAAAAAGGTGAAATGAGTATTCTACGCTCAGGAAAGGAGTCTTGGACTGAGAGCTGACTGGGAAGCTCTCACATGATTTTCATCCTCATGAATGTAGCTAGAACTCTGAATATAAATGACCGTAAGGTTTGCTACGTATTTTAAATACGAGTTTTGGAACTTGAACTCATACCTGTGCTATACGTTGACTGTATTTAGTTCCAGCTCTTGGGACAAGGGATTGACTATGTAACGTTTGTATGGCAGCTAGCATGAGCCTCTATTTGTACTTGCAGACTAGGGGAATTGCTGCAAAATATGTATCTAATAATAATGTGATCCCCCCAAAAATAAGGAAAATAACTCCCAACATTGTAAGTGTTTTTGAACACTTTCAGAATGTTCAGAAAGTCTGCAAAATGTTCAGAAAGTTTTAAGGTGTAGTAAGGCAGAAGTCTTAACATAAGTATGCTGCACACATTAAAAAGACTAATGCTGTTGTCGTGCTGATTTAATTTTTCTTTTGTTGTATGAATACATATATATAGAGTACATAAAAAAATATCGGAGATGATATGAGTTGGTTCATAAAACCTTGCTGGTTTGCAAATCATTACGATATTTTAACTGCATGGCTTGGTTCTGAGTTAGTATCTGTAGGCATCTTGCATTGTATTATACTTTGGAATTGCATCTGAAACTTGTGGCTACACAATACTGTTCTGGAAACTTGGTATTTAAGATTGAAGGAACAGAGCAACTTCTACGTAAGATCTCTGGTACCGAAATTCTGGTCATGGTAACTTCTGTATCTTCTCCTTGGTTTAAATAATGCCGATGGTTTTGCCTTTTCACTGCACTTCAGTGGAAGAAGCTTTTTTTTAACTCTTTGCTTTCAGCTTACCTTCTTAGATTCTTCATGTTTATGGCCATTGATTTTCCTGAGATGTTCCTGCAACACCTAAGAAATTTTTCTCTAATTAATCAGGCCATATATATTTGGTACCAAAACCCAGAGACTTTGAAAGAAGCATTGCTTTCTAGAAAGCATCTATACATTTCATTTAGTATATGTAGTTATCCATGGTTGGTAAATATTTGGTATATTGGTAATTGAAGAAGGTCTCTATGAAAAGGTTGACTCTGAAAAGGATGATGATTTTGAATTTCCAGTAATTAAATGATAGTCAAATAATTTCACAAACATTAAATAACCTTAATGAATAAATAGGATTTCTAATGTTAAACAGTTAATAACTACAACAATCTGTTTTCAGCAGTTGAAAGGCATTTAAAATATTCCAATATTTTACTGTGTTTATGCTTAAATTATATTACTTAGGATAATAACAGGACTTTAACTTGTATTTCTATCACTTATACGCCTGTAAGATTTCCCACAGACATTTGTACTAGCCACTGTGGGACAGCTGACTTTACCTAATTACCATTCTCAAGATCCAGTAACTCATTTTCCCCCCACCCCCATGCTATATATACTTTTCATGTGATGGTTATAAAAGCTCTTATTCTGAGGACTCAGTAATCCATTTTTTAGTAGAGTTGGTTCAAAATGTTTTGCAGTCACAGATAGTATTGCCTGGGCGTTTTACATAAAGCAAAGCCGAGTTTATATAAAAGAAACAGAATATGTAATGTATGGCAAATAGTATTTGTGATCTTTCTGCTCCCAAATTCTATTACCTGAAACTGAAGGAATTGTTTTGGTTTTGTTTGTGATCACTAATTTACATTTTTCCAGTGTCCCAGGATAGCTGGTCATAAATGAATGGATCTACGTCTAGTGAGCCCAGCAATTATTGGAACTACTTTAAGAGTGTTTTTTAGAATTGATGACATGACCGAGACTAGATGATAAAACATCTAATAAAATACTGTATCTTCTTAAGAAAAATGTAAAGTTAATGTCATATAACATTTATTTGATGATAGATAACTTAATGTAAATGCATGAAATAACTGTCATCAGCTACATGAAGATAAATAGCTTTTCCTGAACAAGCAGGTTTTTCCATATAAAATGCTACTATTTTAGAAGTTTTCCCCATTTTTTGCCAAATAGATTTTATAATGGCCATAAATGGAAAGTGTGATATGTCTACTTAAGCATTACAGTATTAACAGAGGGCATTTTCTTGTTATTTTATTTAATTGAAATCAATGACATTTTTACCTTAAAAAATTGTTTTATAGCACTGTCACTTGAAAGCAATGCTGTTTCTTCCATTTCCCCACATATGTAAAAGTCAAAATGTGTGGAATCAGGTGCACATGGATTGTCAGCATGTGCGTGACGGAGACAAGAGGCTGTCTTGGCAATGTTTGAGTGGAAACGTCAGTAAGTTCATTCTGTTCCGATAACAGCACTACCACATCACAAGGATTTGTCAGGAGAAAAGTGTCCATAGCACGTTGTTGGTATAAAAGAAAGGTCAAATAGTATTATCAAAAACACTTAAAAAAATATTATAACAGTTTCAAGGTTTTTCGTTGGAAAGTTGGAACTTTCCAAGTTGAGTTGGAAAGTATTTCCCCTCATGCACATGTAGAGGGTGTAAAATGAAGATAAATCTTGTAAACATGAAAATTACTAAGGATTTTGGGCTAAGATTAATTAACTGCCAGGCAACTATTTCATATCATATTTACTAAGTTGATTTGGGGTCCAAAACAAGTTATCTGAAATTTTTACGAGAGGTGTAGTGGATGTCTGCATTTCATCTGACACACTGATGTCCCACGCTTAATGAAAGTAGCATTTCTAGTACATCAGTAAACTAAATTAATCTGTATTCATGTAAGGAATTAAAAGACTGTCATGTCTTCTAAGTACTGACTATCCTGTACATGTTTGGACATCTCCTTACTCTTGGTACTCCTGTTTTGTGGAGAAGCAGTTCTCATTTTGCTTTTTGTAGCGAATAGTAATTTAACAGATATTAGCTGGCAGCATTTGAAAATGTACTTATTTCTCTAGATCTCTTACTGTGACTTTTTCTCCTCAGCCTCATCAGAATGATCACGATGCCAAATTTGGCCTCAGAGAGCACCATCTTTTTTGTTAGAAACCCGACAGTTACTTCAGTGTATTTGTAAGGATGCTCCTTATATAGACTATCTTCCTCTCTTTCCTGGCTCTCCTCCTTTAGCTAGCCTTTGCTTTAACTCCATAGCAAGCAGTCAGTCATCCTAAATACCATAAATAGTTATACAAAATAATGTTAAAGTTCCCATTTTACTGCTGATACTGAAAAACATCTCCCTGTGAAACACCAGGAAAAAACATACTTTCTTTTGTCACTTAGCTTTCTCATTTAGTGTCTTATGGAAATGTCTGAATGTTTGGGTGTGGGACACCCTGTGTTTGGTAATCATAGGAGTGGGCCCAGCACCAGGGTAGCCGTTTATTCCTGTGTGTGATTATTCCTAACTTGTTCCATTAAAACAAGTAATGCAATTGTTGTTGATACACTGACTAGAAAAACAACAGCTGCACGCTGTTTCTTCCATGCTGTTATGCGTACTGACAGTCCATGTGGGTGTGGTATTAAGGCTTCATTGGCAGATGTTTTGGATGACTTCAATATTCACAACTGGCAAATCCTCAAATGAATTATGGAGGTCACTTCAAATGAATTACATTTCTTGAAATAAGCTTCTGTCAAAATCTCAAGTGGCTAGGTGGCATCTTCTGAGCAGCCAGGCTAGTGAAACTTTCACTCACTGCATAGCAGTAATTGTCTTGTATAAACACGTTGGGAGTATCCTGAATAAGGCCTGATTATATGTGATGAGTTACAGAGAACACACTTTGTTTTTAAGCTGCATATGCCTTTTAATTTTCCTCATAAGAAGATATACATGAATGTACAACTCATTGGATTACAACTTGAACGGTATTTTAATATTTGTGTCACTTTAACTGAAGGTGTCATCACTGAAGTACTGGCACCTACTAAGCACACTCGTTAATGATGCATAGCTTTCTGGCTTGGCT
Source organism: Aptenodytes patagonicus (assembly GCF_965638725.1). Classification (NCBI taxonomy): domain Eukaryota; kingdom Metazoa; phylum Chordata; class Aves; order Sphenisciformes; family Spheniscidae; genus Aptenodytes; species Aptenodytes patagonicus. Next base: position 5,331,114 of record NC_134957.1, read on the forward strand.
GGAAAGAGATTTCACTGCTCCTGCGTGAGTACAGTTCTATTGACTCTTTAAGGCCAGCTGATAATAAGTAGAACATTGCCACCTTTTGGTCATAAAGAAAAGACATACGGTTAAAGAAGCAGTGTTATTATGCAAGTTGGGGATGCTGCAGCAAAACTACTTAATAGTATATTCATTTGTAATGTAACTGCTCAGTAACGGTAGCCCGGTTCAGTGGAGGTTGTAGGCATCATTTGCTTTGATTGTGTGTATTTCATACCATGGTATGTGTTTAGAGAGAATATATTATGCTACATGCTAATTATGTTTTCCTGAGGACTGAATTACATATGCATTGTGAAGATAGTATGAAGGCTACCATGGTTACCATTGTGCACCCAGCAACTTATTTTATACAGTGCCAATTAAGCTGAGGTAATGCTTGAGAGAGAAGAACATTGAACAAGGAATGCTAACGTGTCAGCTGAAAGGTGGAAATTAGATAGAAAAGCACAGCTTTTATTGAAGATTGTATGTCAGGGTTAGCATTTATAAATGAATCCACCTGTAAGACTAAAACCAACAGTTCTGTCTTACATAAAAAACCTTATCTTGCTAGGCCTAATCGACACACAGCACACACTGCTGCTTTTCAAGGATATTCTCTGAATAGTTTTTTCCCTTCTCATGATTTTAACGCCTTATTCCTGCAGTTCAGACTGTAATTGGGGATTATTGCTATGTGAGAAAGAGGGTGCAGTTTCATGATGCAAAGACATCTAAACCCAACGTAGGTTACAGTTGCTAGGGACAAATCTTATGCCTCTGGCCAAAGACTTCCAGATGGGAAGGACTGAGCATAGTACAGCTCTAACTCTTTCCTGTTCCTGACAGCTTGGTTTTGCTCAAGTTATGTTGCTGACATGGCTTCTTAGTCAACTTGTCCTGTCAGCGTGAGGTGTATGGCAAAACTAATGTGCCAGCCGTACACAATGTATGGTTATAATTCTTACACGTCCTTCTTCACATGTCCCTTTTTCATTGGGACAAATCATTTTAGTAGACCAAGAGAATCTAGTCTAGAGGATTCAGATCCAGATTCCTCCCCAGTTCTGAATACAAAACACTGCTGCTGTAATTTCTAGATGAGAACTTTGGGGAAGGGTCAAGTGAAGACATTGGATAAGCTCCTGACAGAATTGCAAATTTCCTGCTTGAATGTTTTCATTAGATTCCCTGTACCTATTTATATCAACACAGCATAAAAAGCATTACGAATATCTACAGAACAGTGCTGTGTAGTGTCACGGCCACGCATCTTGATGCTTTTTTTGCTGCCATAGCAATCTTGTAGAGTTTTGCTGTTGATTCTCACTGCAGCAGCTGTAAATACCTAGCAACAAAGATCTAACTTAGCCCTAATGAAGCAAATCACTTAAAGATTGACAATATCAACATTTTAAAGCTGTTTCAGAATAGGAAGGTGCAGACAAACATTGAGATGAGTTTAAAAATCCTTTTAATCCTTAAATTTGATTCTTACAATTTTGCAAATTGTTCAATGCTACATCTAGCATTGAACACAACTTTTGATCTTTAGAAGAAATTCTGCCATTTTGTTTGATTCATCAAAATGCATGAACAGTTGGATTTAAGTAAGTTAACTTAGCTAACTTTATACTGAAACAGATGAGGGAATCCTTGCATCATCCGTTCTGCTGGCTGAGCGACATCACGTTCTATGGGGCCGGCAATTTTTGGCAAAAGGCAGTAACTTTGTCTTCTGCAGATGTTCCAGTAGTGACTAGTTGCCCAAGGCAGAAGCTTTGATGCCTAAGTGATGGAATGTTTATCTTAAAAACTAGAAATTAAGCTACTAAAATGCCTAGGCACCCTTTCCAAGTGTTACTCATTAACACAGGTCATTGGCTTATGTGACCAAGCTGCAGAAGGCAAAGGCGGGGACTGGGAGAATGAAGAGCCACCCACTGTGGGAGAACTTCAGGTTTGAGACCATCTAAGGCACCTGAAGGTGCACAAGTCCATGGGACCCAATGAGATCCATCTGCGGGTCCTGAAGGAACTGGCGGATGAAGTTGCTAAGCCACTATCCATCGTATTTGAGAAGTCGTGGCAGTCTGGTGAAGTTCCCACTGACTGGAAAAGGGGAAACATAACCCCCATTTTTAAAAAGGGAAATAAGGAAGACCCGGGGAACTACAGGCCAGTCAGTCTCACATCTGTGCCTGGGAAGATCATGGAACAGATCCATGGAAGCTATGCTAAGGCACATGGACGACAGGGAGGTAATTCGAAACAGCCAGCATGGCTTCACCAAGGGCAAGTCCTGCCTGACTAGTGGCCTTCTATGATGGAGTGACTACATCAGTGGACATGGGAAGGGCTACAGATGTCGTCTATCTGGACCTCTGTAAGGCCTTTGACATGCTCCCCCACAACATCCTACTCTCTAAGCTGGAGGGGTATGGATTTGATGGGTGGACTGTCTGGTGGGTGAGGAATCGGTTAGATGGTCGCATCCAGAGGGTAGTGGTCAACGGCTCAATGTCCAGATGGACATTGGTGACGAGTGGCGTCCCGCAGGGGTCTGTATTGGGACCAGTACTGTTTAATATCTTCATCAATGACATAGACAGAGGGATCGAGTGCACCCTCAGCAAGTTTGCAGATGACACCAAGCTGAGTGGTGCGGTCGACATGCCAGGGGGACGGGATGCCATCCAGAGGGACCTGGACAAGCTTGAGAAGTGGGCCTGTGTGGACCTCAGGAGGTTTAACAAGGCCAAGTGCAAGGTCCTGCACCTGGGTTGGAGCAACCCCTGGTATCAATACAGGCTGGGGGATGAAGGGATTGAGAGCAGCCCTGCCGAGGACTTGGGGGTACTGGTGGGTGAAAAGCCGGACATGAGCCAGCAATGTGCGCTCGCAGCCCAGAAGGCCAGTCGTATCCTGGGCTGCATCACAAGAAGTGTGGCCAGCAGGTCGAGGGAGGTGATTCTGCCCCTCTCCTCTGCTCTGGTGAGACCCCACCTGCAGTACTGCGACCAGCTCTGGAGCCCTCAGCATAAGAAAGACACGGACCTGTTGGAGCGGGTCCAGAAGAGGGCCACGAAAATGATCAGGGGGATGGAACACCTCTCCTGTGAGGACAGGCTGAGAGAGTTGGGGTTGTTCAGCCTAGAGAAGAGAAGGCTTTGGGGAGACCTTATTGCAGCCTGTCAGTACTTAAAAGGGGCTTATAAAACAGATGGCAGCAACCTTTTTAGCAGGGCCTGTTGCGACAGGACAAGGGGGAATGTTTTTAAACTAAAGGGGGGTAGATTTAGACTAGATCTAAGGAAGAAATTTTTTATGCTGAGGGTGGTGAAGCACTGGCACAGGTTGCCCAGAGAGGTGGTGGATGCCCCTTCCCTGGAAACATTCCAGGTCAGGTTGGACGGGGCTCTGAGCACCCTGATCTAGTTGCAGATGTCCCTGCCCATGGCAGGGGGGTTGGACTAGATGACCTTTAGAGGTCCCTTCCAACCCAAACTATTCTATGATTCTATGACTTGCAACTATATTATTACTATTTTTCATTAAAAACTGATTTGCTGTACATAGTAAAGCACTTCAACAAAAGTAAAAGTAAAGCATTTTCAACAAAATTCCTTGCTAAAATAAAATACTGAGTTTCAGTAACTTTTCACTCTTTAGTGATAGTCACTTTTAAACTGATTCTACAACATTCTTAATACTCTAGTAGTTGGACTGAAGATGCTTAACTCTGCAGGATTAATCACTGGACTCCTTTTACCATATTATATAATGAACATCTCTCTTGCGATGCTTTGAAATGTAATATGGTTGGGAGTATCTGTCTGCTAGATGTAAATCAGAAATTTTTTTTGCCTGCTTTATCAGAGCCTTGAAATTCATATACAACTTTCTTTTGTTTCTAAGAACATGGCTTAATCAATATTTTTGCCAAAGCTTCTGATCAGAATTAATTGTTCATTCAAGGGGGTATAACAGAGATAAGTTGCAATGATTTATGATAACCAAACATAATTAAGTTTCTTACAAAAATTGTTATATATCATGCACACATTTTCTTTTTCACATGAGGAAACTTTCTTCTAAGGTATTTTCAGAAGAAATTTCAGGTTACTAGCCAAATATTTTGGAAAATTATTAGCTGCTGATTCAGATCCTATGTGTTAATCTTTGTGTTGCACTAAAAAAAGGAGCTGCATGGATGTGTAACAGAATCAAGGACATTTCTTCGTATCTGTTGAAGTAAGTTCACATTTAATCATCAAGTTCTTGGCAAAAATATTTCTGCAACCTGTGTCAGTGGAATATATACAAGTTTAGAAAGGAAGTTTATATAATTATCTCATTATCTAATTTCAATAATAAAATAATTGAGCTGTCTAAATACCTATCAGTGGAAAACCAATGGAAATAGTAGATCAGTAATTATGCATAGAAACCTTAGCTTTTCATTCTGATGAAATCTGCCTATTCTCTGAACTTTTCTTCCTTGGTGAAATGGTTGCTTTCTATTAGTTTTTGTTATAATGCTTCCAGTTTGTGATTTCATTTTTTGGGGGTGGTGGGGTGTGGAAATCATATAAGCCTTTTGCAAGTTTTCCTTTAGCAGCAGCAGCAACAGTTGACTTGTAAAGAAAACCACTGTACCTGACCAACTAAACAACTGAGGGCTCCAGGTAGGTCAGTTGTTGCCTTTGCTTGTAGGGCTGGAAGCGGCAGTTATGGTAGCAACATATTTCAGATATTGATACATCAGGCAAAGTGGGTAAGGTTTTTCATAGCATCTGGTTCTTTGGATGGATGGACACACAGATGGAGAAGTTCTGAGTGACTGAATATTACTGAGGTTATTCAGCAAGCTGGCACAAATTTGTTTCTCTGCTAGGAAGCCTACAGTAGAGCTGTAGGCCATTACAACTGAAAACCTGGAACTAAAAGGACAGAAGGTAGTAGGGGAATACAAGGAAAACTATTTCAATTAATATTATTTTTAGAAGATTAACTTTTAAATTAAAATCTTAAGATAACTAGTTATAGAGGAAGTCTACACATTAACAAAAAGTAGGAAACGGTATAAAAGCAAGTTACTCCATTTACAATCCAAATGAAAGTATATAAAATGTTTTTTTTGCAATTTATGATACTTTTAGAAATTAGGACTCATCCTACAAACACAAATCATTACAATGAGACCAACAAAACAATAGTAGTTTGCTTGACAGTAGCTGTCGCAGGATAGTGTCTGCTAAATCATATTCAAATTAATGAAATGTTGAATGAGTTACCTGTTGAATAACACATTGAATTACCCTTTTGAAGAAGGATATCCATTGCTTCTCATGGTGTTAGCTTATCCCTCCCACCCCTTCTGCTTTACCAATTTATAAATTCCCTGATTTCTGGCAACTTTTGTTTTTGTACTTAAGCTGTATAATTTAGCATAGTAAATAGCTAAGACTGGCAAGCAGTGTGTAACTGATAACATATCCAGCGATTTCTTTTATGTTTTGGGGTAATTGTAAGCACAGAATAAAACTGATTATTTCAGCATATGTAGCAATAGTCACAAAAGTTGGTTTTAATTTTAGATTTTGTCTATAGTCAATAGAAAGAGGATGGTACTCTGTATTGGTTAACCTCTACTGAGGATGGAAGGAGCCAAGAACTACCATAACTACACTTACAAAACATTCCCATGAATCTTGGTTTTGTAGCACATTGTGTGACAGTGGAAAAAAAGTTGGATTTGTACATTGCCTGCAAGCTCATCACTTCACTGTTGAGTATTTTATTCATCCATTCTACATGAATGATGCTGTTTGTTGTCATGTTTGATTGTTAAGACTTTTTACAAGGTCTTTTAAGGCATAACTCCATTCGGAATAACTTTAAGGTTATTCTGTCCTTAAGGCGGAAGTAGTAAGACTCTCTCCTATTTTCACTGAAGCGTATGTAATGTAGACAAAGACAGTGTTTCCAATGAACTAAATTCTTCAGCGTGGAAGAAAAAGAGAGTCCCAGTGAGCCAACTTTTGCTCATTTACTCCCTGCAGAGAAATGACATTTGTTCCCTACAGCATTTTCTCTTGAGAGGACCAGTTATTGGCTTATGTCACAAGTAGTCTAGGTTCCTCAGTGATATATTCCTTAAGGCATACATAGATCACTTTCAATACTCAGTGATCCAAATTCAACTCTTATTGATTGTATGAATGTGCTGTGGCTGTGAGAACAGAAATTGTTCTCGTGTATGTGTTAAAGTTCATCTGGTTTTCTTTCTGACACAGTGCTGCTAGGTGTTTCTTCCACTATATGTTGTGTGTATGTATGTATATACATATATATGCTTATATGAATAAAAGGCTTCAGTGGCCTTTTACTATTAACTGGCTGGTCTTAATTCTACCCAGCCCCCTGCCACTGATAGACTTGCAGAATCTGTCTAGAGAATCAGAATAGCAGAGGCTCCCCTTCTTCCTTTACTCACTGCAGCTGATTTGAGGGTAAGTAGCAGACAATATATATAAATAGTAGACAATATTACTAACTTTTTTGTTGCTCTGAGGGTGATTAAAGCAACCAAATTCAAGACATGTTGAGGGGAAAAAAATTACAATGAGAAAGTGCTGTAAAATTTGATGGAAAGCCTATGGGTATTTCCCCACATCCCTTATATCTCTATTATTGGAGTTCACTGGTGACATTAATTCCTTATTTTTTTCTTCACTCCTAGAATAAAACTTATATTCTCTCTCCTATGGAAAGTTTTAGTATCTTCTGCTGTACTTTGCTTTTTGAAGCAGCCTTTGCTGCTATTAACTGTATAAGAATACAGTAAAATAATTAAATGCGCTGGTAACTGTTGGGGTGTGCAAGCCTCATTAACTTAGCTTGGACTGTGCAGCTGAATGTCACGAATGCATATAGTATGATACAGTCAGCCAGAACTCAGCATTGGCTGGAACTAGCATTTTTATTATTGAGGTACTTCTGTATAGCAATACAATTTTGCCAGGATTGGGGGGCGGGGGGGGGGGGATAAATTTGAAAACAATCTCAGTCAAAGAATGGGGAGATAACCCTCTCAGGAACTTACTCCAGCCTGGACTCATGGCTTTTTTAGCCTTCCTGGTTAAATATATTAAGCCAACTGTTCTGGTGCTTTACACGGTACATTAAACAACTTAATCATACTGTCCTCTCTTGCATTAATAAATTTAGCATTTGTATTCCTGAAGCAGCTGTTTTCTTCTCTTGCTCTATTTCAGTTCTTCTTCAGAATACAAATTCCAGCTTATTTCCATTTTTTCCAGACCTAACACTTTAAAAGTTTTGTTTTTCTGTTTGGTTTTTTTAATCCTCTAGACCAAAATTTGAGTGCTTTGAGGACCACTGTTATATTTTTCCAATGAATATTCCCTTTTTTGTTAAATATTTCCCAGTATTCTTGAACATCCTTCTGGAAGGAAGGTGTTCTGGGACAGTGTCTTTGAGACAGAAGAGCTTGTTCCCCTTCTTGAATTTTACTCAATTGCTTTCATGCAGAACTAATTGCCATGTTTTCACAGGTAAGTACTCATTCTGGATGCACCTCAGTTTTTACACATCAAAGAATAAGATAGACCATAGAGATGGAACTTTTAAGATGGAAATTAATAGGGTCTATGCTTTGTCCTTCTGAAAACCTCAGATCCAAAATATCATGAATTTGGCAGTTTCAAGTTTTGGTCATAGTTGCAGATACTGATCAATCCCACCCATGGCTGCAGAACTAACTACTGTACAGTGAAGTCTGCTTCTCTTTAAAACCTGAAAAAGATTGCTTAAAGGAGGTAAGTTTAAATCTCAGGCTTTAGATCAAATGATTTAAAATGAATATTGCTTATCAAGACTTTTTTTAAACTCTGGACTTGTAAAGGCTATCAACGCTGTGGGTGCACAAGAAAAGCTGAGAGGTGGCACAGCCAAGACGGCTGACCCCAGCTGACCAAAGGGGTATTCCATACCATATGATGTCATGCTCAGCAATAAAAGCTCGCGGTAAGGAGGAGGAGGGGGAGACATTCAGAGTTATGGCATTTGTCTTCCCAAGTAACTGTTACGTGTGATAAAGCCCTGCTTTGCAGAACAGTGGTTTGGGAAGCCTCACCTGATCCATCTGAAAATGCCATTGCAAAGATCCTTGTGACAAACTCCTGTTGCCACCGAGACAGTGACCAACCATCCTGCTAAAGAGATTTGATTCTACCACGTAAGTGTTACTGTATGCCGAGATGATGATTAGTTTTATTATTATTATTTATTTAAACAAACGGTCTCTCTGTGTAGCAAGGGGGAAGCGTAGGATGAAGCAGGGGAACCATGTAACAAGTTAGAGATTCATTTTGCAGTACTCATTTGCTTTAACCTACTGTAGAAGTAGACTGCTGACTAGACCTTAAGCTTTTGCATTTCTTATGTGTATACTACAGTGAATGTTATGTGGCAATGTCTGAAAGTGCAGTATATCTTAAAACAGGAGGGAGCAATTTAGAAAGAATTGCTTGTACTTTTTTAGGTTTTAAACACGACCTTTCCTGGGAGTTTAGCATACTATTGTCAGGCCAAAACATCTTTTTAACACTGTAGGAATTAACACGACATGTTCCACAAAGACTCAAGGAAGCTGTCTAAAGTTCTGATATTAGTAATGCTTGAGAAAAAACTTCTGCAAACACTGCAGGATACTGCAAATCGCAGCACTGGAATCTATTTTATTTTAGCTGACTACCATCTAGTGCTCCACTGTTATTTTTCCTCAGATCCTGCTTTTGTGTACTACACAAAGGAAAGCGTATGTTTTGTTTTATTGCCTTTACTGTGCCAGCAAACATGCAGAATAAGAATGACTGATATTCTGTGAGATTTCTTATCTTTCATGATATGATTTCTTTAACAGCCATTCTTACTCTTTTCCCTACGTACTTTTGGTGCTGAATGCAATTCATCACATCTTTTTTCTTACTGCCATTCTCTGCGTTTTCTACTTTTTCTGGCTTAGAGGACAGCAAAGTTGTAACAATCATTGTTAAGAAAAGGAAAGGCAAAATGAGAGCTTTAATTATTGTTAATACAGAGGTATTTTATCACAGCAGATATTAACAAACCTTTAATAGAAATCTACATTTTCTTTTATCAGGTCATTATTAAGGAAAGCCTTGGGTCTGAGGGTCTTTCTCCCCTTCTCCTGTCCCTCCCCCCCACCCCCAAAAGGCAGGGGGCACATGCATGAATAAGACACAGAGAAGATTTTAGTTTTGTCCAAGAAGGACCATACTTGGAAATGAGGGACTGGTTTGTTATTTCATTCTGCTTGTTAATTCCTTGTTTCCTGGGCTGAGAATTCCCATAAGGATTCCTATAAGTGGTAAGGTTTTGATGCTAGCTGTTGACGGGACAACTGGAACACCTCCATCAAACTTACTTTACAATAAGCCATTTCATAACCATAATTTCATAGTAAGTGTCAGTTTGTTGCACTGAATTTTGCTATTGATAAAAAGGTGAAGCATTTTAATTGTATTATACTACTTATGGATCATACTTTTAACAGGACTGAATTGATGTAGAGATTGTCATAGAGGGAGAGTGACAGTGTTTACACCGAGGAGGTTAAAAAGCCCAACTTCCAATTATAAAGTTGCTTTACTGCCTTAGGAGGTCATTACCTATATAAAGAAGTTACAGCGAAGAGTTGGCAATGAAAAGGAATGAGTTGGAGTGATTTTTATATAAGTCACACAGCAGGTCAGCAGTAGAGTGAGGAATAAATTTCAAGTCTCGTGAGTCCCAGTCCAATGTCTTTGCAGCAAATTCTGCTGTTCTAGAAATCTCATTACTTACTGAACAGACCAGAAGAATGTAAAAGTTGGGTTACACACACTGTGCCAGTTGGCAATCACTGTGCTCTGTTTATAAAAAAACCCAACACTATATTAAATCTAATTAACCTTCACCTATCTGATTACAAAAAAAATCCATGAAAGATAAAATGTCATCTATACTAGCATTTTATGATCTCTTCTGAAATAAACACATCTGGAATCTAGAGTCATGGGAGAGTAGTAGCACTCACTGGCAGAGACAGCAATAGAAATGTATCAAGTACACTGAAGACTGTGTCGGGAGGGATGATTCTGCACGCTTCTCAGGTTTCCTTGTTCTAAAGATTTGGGAGTGTTCTTTTTTTAACTGGGGAATATTGCCTATTTTTTTTTTTTTAAACTGGCTCTATTCTTTGTTTCAAAACCATCCCTTTATCTTTTCAAACAATTTTTTCTCTTTTCCCAATTTTTTTTTTCCTTTGCCACCTGTAAATCACTAGAAGTGTGGTGTTTTGGTTTGGTATTTTAACCAATGTTCAGAAACCAAAAAAGTAACTTGTGATTATATTACTCTAACAGTCTGCAAAGATAGAAAGTGTTGTAAATATGTCACTCTTTATTTATACAAAAATTATACACAGGTTCACTAAAATAACTTTAAAAAATCAGCTAAAATTATTGTTCCTTTTTACAGACTTACAGCACCTAGTCTAAAGCACAGCGATAGAAAAGCTTTCATCATAAGCACTTACTTGGGGAAAAGATCTGGCAGAGACTGGGTAGATTAAGAAGAGTCTAATACAAAATGTAGAAAAGCTTGTCCAGGTTTCATTAATGCCATCTTCTCACTTTGTCTCTATTCCCTCCCTGAAGGCCAATCTGTAAGTGTAGATAGACAACTGCAAAGTAATTTGCAGCTGGCTCACAGTCTGTAGAAAAACATCCCAAATATCCAAAGTTTACATGGAAAAAATAATTTTAAAATCACTTCTACTACACCACCAAGATCATAGGACACTTCACAAGCAAACTAGGATAAAATACTTGATCATAGCTTAGACTACTCAAAAATGACGACTTTCTTAATTGGAATTGAGACACATCATTTTGTATCATATGACCCATATAAGGCTCTTTTTTTAAGGAAGAGCTTTCCCATGTACTAGTGTATCTGAAGATCCTGATGGCATAGATATTTTGATGGATACATTAAACAGCTGGGATAGAAGAACATGGAGAGTATTGATTCTAGTGCAGCTGGAGATGGCCCTAATCACCCACAAAGCATGGATGAAAAGAAACAGTTTTAATAGTTAAAGCATAGTTTAATAGACAAAGAGTTCTCTAACATTTCCTCTGTGCTTCCCTTCTGAGTATCATAATGAACTATGTTGACAGGTAGAGATGAAAACTGGGTTACTGTTTTGATAACCATAATTACTGGTGGTAACAGACATGACCATTCTATCAGTATGTTATTTCTTGCTTTGTAATGCTGTCACATATCTCAAGTGCAGCAACGTTAAGAAGTTTTAAGAGGAAGATGGCCCACAAAGATTTGAGATGTTAGTTTAAATTCAGATACTTCCTACATAATAAAACTACACACAAATGTACGGACATGAAAACTGTTAAAATTTATCACCAATAATATTATAGATGATTATATTTGGCACCTAGTGCAGAACATACCTGTGAAACAGGAATTACCATCTAAATGACTAAAACTCCCACAGAGATGATGGAACGTATTTATTAAGTAACTGACAAGCTGATAACAAAGACTGATAGAACTGTAACTCCAGGTTTGTCAATTTAAAATAACAATACTAAATAAAGAGCATACATGAACATAAGCCTTAGCTATTGTACTGGGCATATGTGGCAAGGTTTTGGTAGCTGGGGGGAGTGGTGCTGCAGGAGGGGTCTCTGTGGGAGGAGGTCAGGGTTGCCCCATGCCAGGGATGGCTGACTCCGCAATGGACCCAACACAGGATACAGCTGAGCCCATCAGCAAAGCTGGCGGTGCTCTGTAAACGTGTATTTACAGAAGGGCAGAAAACGCCAGAGAGCAAGAGAGAGGAGGGAACAAAAAGAGTGAGATGCAACAGAGGGAACCCCAAGGTCCGAGAAGGGAGGAGGAGGTGCTCCATGGTGCCGGAGCAGAAACGTCTGCTGCAGCCTGTGGAGGACCCTTTGTTTGAGTAGATGGATATTTGCTGAAGGAACAACGGTCTGTGGAGAATCCATGCTGGAGCCAAGGAAAAGGGTGAGAAGGAAGGAGCAGCAGAAAGAGACCTGTGTATACTGACTATAAGCTCCCACCCCAGCAGCGCTGCTCAGGGGGGTGGTGGTGGTAGAAGAGTTGGGGGTGAAGGAGTGAAGTTGAGCCTGAGGAAGGGGGGCGGGGGGGGAGGGGGGAGGAAAGGTGTTTTAATGTTTCTTACTACCTGAATGTATTTTGATTTGCAATAGATTAAGTTGTTTTTCCCCAAGTCACGTCTGTTTTGCCTGCAACAGTAACTGCTAAGCAATCTCCTTGTCTTTATCTTGACCCACGAGCTTTCTTGCCCGTGTTCTTCCTATTTCCACCCCTGGTTCTGCTGAGGGGGGAGTGAGCAAGCAGCTGGGTGACAGTTTGGCCATTAGCTAAGGCTAACCCATCACAGCTATAGACAATTAATGGTCAAAACTGCATTCCAAATTAGACTATGAAGGGAAGGAAGTGATAAATGCCTGAAAATGAGATCTTCCCACCAAATAATCACATGGTTAGAGCAACCACAGAAGTTAATCTACATTCCTGTAAAAGGAGTTGAACTATGGATTTGGTGGGCCATTAGTACATGAATTTATTCTGTGCCTACATTCTAAGAAATCAAATGCTCATCAAAAGAAAGGCATTAAAAAGATAATACAAGTCCTCTCCAAAGAAATGGTGCAACAACAGACACCTTTTCAGGATCACATCCACAAGGACAACTGCAGCCCTTTCCACTTGATGGTCCTCAGATTCCAGTGCTGTGAGTCATTCCCAGTTTGGCACTGCTAAGTCAAGCGCTCTGTACGCAGTGAATTACTGATTTCACTCCCTTTTTAAAGTGCACAAATAGCACTACAAAATATAATAAACAATGTAATTTTTATGTTTCAAACATCTGCATTTGTTTAACTCATTGCAATCATAAATTGCTACTCGAGGAATACATTCTAAGGGGCCTAACTACGCACTTTTGAAAAGAAAATGAATTAATAAAGTATTCATAGCTTTTTCCTTTATAGTCCCAGTGCAGTGAAACGTAATTCTCCATGGTGTGACACAGCTGTGTACTTTTCACAGTGATAATGGTGAATGGTAAAAGATGATGTTTGAAATACCTACCGACTTTCCTGATGAGTGGGTCTGAGTATTTTCTGAATCACCTAAAAAAATCTTGTTTCAAGAAGTAGGACACTGAAGCAAGAGTTACAAGATAATACAGCATATTGGTATTTTTTTGCGAGGGAGTGTAGAGAAAGATGTGTTTAATTAAGTTAAAATTAACCATCTAGATGCTGTCAGTATTAGTAGTAGCTTCTGACTAAAGAATTATGTGCTATTCTGAATCTAGGAAATTAATGTTGAAATGAAGTGATCTTGACTTGTGTTGGATTAGACAGAGTCAAGATCCAGAAAAATAAATTTCAGATACTCCTAAATTATGAATTGTATAGACAATTAGAGTCTGTAGATTGTTCACTGGTCCAAGAACAACCAACTCAGCCATACAATAATCAAAATAAAAAGGTCTCGAAATATTGTCTTGTTCCGTTTTAGTATCTTTAGGTGTCCACAGTCATTTATGTCCTACTGTAAAGCCACTCATAAAATAAGTAATCTAAGGAGTATTCATGAATCAACATCTAGTAAGGTATAATTCATATCCAGGCCTACTATGTCCAGGAGGAGTGTTGTCATTATGTTTAATTTTCTGTTTGGAAAAATTAGATTAGATTGGAATACAATGAAATTGGAATTGGAAACTCACAGTGAATCAGTCTATTATTATGTCAGACATTATACAAATGTCATGAGGAAACATGAAAAGAAAAGGTGGTTTGTTGTTTGGTGGTGGTTGTTGTTGTTTGGTTTTTGGTTGTAGCAAAGAACAGGTGTGAATGACATGTCCTGGAATAAATTTAGACTGGAAACTAACTAACTAATTAACTACTAGACAAATGAGGAAGTAGAATTACCTCTGAGGAGGATGAGTAAGAGCAAAATTCATTAATTTAAAATGAAACGTATCACTTTATGGAGGGTTTATATGATACAGTTGCCTACAGCAATGAAGCACTGTATTTGGTGGTCCAGGAAACACTTTCTGTCCCTATGTTTGTAATGATTATGCAGAAATTCCTCCTCAACTGTGGGTTAACAAATATGATGTATTGCCAGGCTCCTGAGGAGACTATGTTTATTTTAGTGATGCTTATAGGTATATGCAATGCCACCTGTTCTGAGATTATACTTTTACAAATGTTAAATCTTTCAGGTATTTATATGTATTTTCTTGGTACATTTTACTTTACTGTGGTGAATCATACAAGCTGCGTAACATGGAGCTTAAAACCAAGTGGAGGTTACTGCTGTGAGCTAGTGGTACAGATTCTACTTTTCCTCTACTCCCAAGGAAATTCAGTGCGCTAGCTAAGGCTGAACGCTGGGAAGTCACTGCTGTCACCGAGAGATCTGATGTCAGATTACAGTGGGAAAAGGTGGCGTTCAAAGACAGGGAAAATGTCTGGAGCATGTTCTTTTGTTTACTCCATCAGGAAGAAACTCCTTAACTTTAAAGAAACAGGAAATTAAAAAGAGCTCGGTTTTACCAGTTTTTATACACAGGGCTTCAACTATATAAGGCTTGGCGCAAGTTTGAGAATATAAATAGATTTGGACTGCAGCTGCTGTTTTATTTTTCAGTATTTTGTTCCAACTACTAGTAGAGAAGGGGTCCAGATATAATTTACCATTTTCTTATTTCTGTTGTGCTAGGAATTGCTCAACCAAACACTATATATATATATATATATATATACACGCACCTGGCATATGGAAAAGACGACTTCTGTTTCTGACACAGGACTCGTATTAAGCCTTTTGTCACAACTTCTGGAACTAATTAGATGGAAACATTTATTAAGATACCTAATTTGAATACTTTTCAAAGTAAAACAAGCAAATGCAATTTTCCTAACATTGTGTGTGAGCTACAGTGTTAAGAATGCAAATTTAGTGTTTTTCTTAGGTATTAAACAGCTCAACAGACTGACAAAATATGTCTGAACAATGGAAGTATAGCACAGCTTTATGTGCCTGCAGCCCCTAGTTATATAACTAAGGAGGCTTTACAGGCAGTCTTTAGCTAGCAGGCTAAGAAAGATAATTTCAGGATGTATCTTAATTCAGTATGATCTTGAGGAAGGGATGGTATATCAAATGCACATCTCTAGTGTCATCCCTGTGCAGACCATATTAGACATTACTAGATGAATTCTCTTCTGTTTTCTCCTTTCTCTTCTCATGGGAAGTAATCATGGCTCGGTTCTGTTTCCTGCCACAAACCAGACCACAGGTTTGCCAAGTAACTGTTCAAATAAGTATAAAGCAAGAAAGGCTAGGTGCAACTATTGTGAACAGAAGGTGAAAGGAGTGACACAGCCATAAAACAGCTCCTCTGTTATTAGACTGGCATGAAAGAGATGGAGATTTTTGCACATTTGCAATCTATGTGGCCCACTGAGAAGTCTAAAATACTAGCATAAATGCACTAGGCTTTAATTAATTATTCCTGCATCTATAGCTCCCAAAACTTTTCAGTTAAACAAAAAGATTAGAAAAAAAGCTTATTGCTGAAAATAAAACTAAGATTCCAGAAAAATAATGGTTGATCAGTGGTGCTGTAAGTGTTGTGAGTTTGTAAGTGTGTAATCACATACACACACACACTCATACACTTATGTCTAAAATAAAAGTTAAAGGCAAACCGTTGCAATTATAGTTGGCCAGGATTTTTTCCAAGATTAGTTTCATGAGAAAGTGACAAGTTATTAAAAGGTTTTAAGAAAAGGTCAGATTCTGATAAAGCTTCAGTAGGGAAGTTATTTCAAGTCCATCATGAATACCTGATAATGAGAGACCTAGCAGGCTGGTTCTTATGGCATTCATTAAGGGGTGAGAGAAGCAAGGTCTTAGGTCTGATATAGTGGCTATTCCTGTCTTCTGCCTCAGAAAACCTCAGGTTAGCAGAAATACAGAAAGTGAGTAAGGAAAAAAAAAAAAAAGTTCTGCATAGATGTCTTGCAGCAATCCATCTAGCTCCAGTCATAGTTTTACATGAGTGTAATCTCTCCAAACAGTATCTCACTTTCTGTCACTACCTCAGTTACTTACTTTACAACAGTTTTATTTTCAATATTGCCTCTTTACCAATGCAAGTGATCATTGTATGAATTAATAGGGAAGCACCCAGTGAAGACAAAGATCACTGAATGCTGAAATAGGCATACACGTCTTAGGTGGTAGTCTACTTTTACATTAACTATAAAATGCCTTCCCCTTCCCTTCTTTGGTTCATTCTGTCCAAGCAGATTTGCTCTGTACACGCTGAAGCTTTGAGTTCTGAGTGCTCTCAAGTTTTCCCTGTGGAATCAAAAGTAAAATCCATTGCCTTTGTGTCTTACTATAAAAATTCCTATTTGTGACCGGAGAGAGCACAACTATTTCATTAAGAATGTAGTCAAAGTCGAGTGCCCGCACAGAGTGGCTCAGCAGACCACTGCAGCAATGAACTATTCTCTTAGACGAGACACAAATAATAGATTCAGCTATAGATTTTTCTCTTATTTCATCTTTGTTAGATATCTTTATTTTCAGAGAGAATCATGTAATGCCTTTACACTGATAAAAGTCAATGCAAAAGTACTGGTAAAAGAACTCGGTGGTGTTTGAAAGCACCTACTACAGTTTGCCAGCATCCGAATTTTTGTCAGATGTCTCCATATATTTGATTTCTGCCTTTAGCAGCTGTTTCAAGTCAAAGAGACAGGCCTTGACTTGTATAAATTAGTACTGATTTGTAACTCAGTAGTTGGGATACATATGTGTTCAAACACACATAACATTCAATTCATAGGTCATAACAACACTGTGCTTAGCTTTTCAATTACAGAACTCCAGTCTCATTTATATGCAGCACAGTTAACAGTACTGCCTCTTTTGCTAGAGACAAGAAGAGGATGTCCTTCTATAAAAAAACCCAGAAAGTTATCTTGCTGAAGAAGCAACAAATTAAACCAACTTTACAGTATAAATGCCATATAGTCTTTGCATCAGAAGGACAAAATGTTGATAGGGAATACTTTGGGAGTTGTCTTAGGATATTACTAGTTAACAATAACAAAAAAGTCCACATGCAGATGCTGAAAAATATCCAAGACAGAGTTGTAATAGCATGCTTCCACAAAGGTGTTAAGAAGGCCATAACAATGTATATTTCTTCTTAAGTGAGGAGAGAAATAAATGCCATGATAAAAGCAGACCCAGGAGCAGACATTATTAGTCTTTGTTGCTGTTTGCATACTTAATTAGAATACAAAGCAAGACAAATAACTAAAAGCTATGCTGACAGTGTTATAGAAGTTTGTGAAAATGTCAGTATCAAAACTCATGTAGGTCTCTAGCCATGGTAGGAACAATTCTGAATTTGTAATGTTTTGTATCAGTGCAAAAACTTAAGTAGTGAATGGCAAACACATTTATAGCCAAACACTATCAAAAAGGTGTTGGATACCTACTTTCAGGATTTTAAAAATGCCCATAGGCAATGTAACTGATGGATGGATGCAATTTATTTTTTTAAGATGAGCTTAGAAGCTTTTTTTAATCCTTTACTGCTGATTCTTCATTCTTTCTCTCCACCTCTCTTGTATGTCATGGAACTCCCAAACTCAAATACAACATGAAAGAAATGTAAGTGTATGCTTCATATCTATGTAACTGAATAGCTGTAAAGGATTTTAAGGACCTCAACTCATATTTTTTGAATACCCAGACGATGGAGACATAAAATACATCAAGTTAGACTTTATAACCTTTGTCCCTCTCAAAAAAAACCCAAGAAAGCCTTTTAGAGTAAAGTGGACTTTGGCTGCAGCGAGGTTTGGCAAGTGTTCCTGACTGCCACAGTACATTTGTAGCTAGACTGACAGTGAAGATTTTCTAAACATCCAAGCATAGCCAGGTTTATCACGTCCTAGTTCTTGATGTTTGTAAATTAGTCTTGCTCCTCTCTCGTAAAAATCCTTGCAGCAGAACCAAGTATTCAGCAATTCTATGACAGGAGACACTATTATTTTGGAAGCACAACTATTTTTCTTCACGTGATCTTGTTGACAAGAGGAAAACCATGCTGGAGTCACTCAGAATGTTTCCTGCTACGTGACAAAAAAAAGCCCACTCTGTCACTTGCAATTTTAATATGCTGTGTTTTTGTGGAGGAAAGAACTTTATAAACTGACATCTCTATGCCACCTCATATCTTTGTATCTCAAAAATACTAAACTACAGGTCAGTTCTTGAAAGCAACTCCAGATCTGCTGAAAGGCTCAAAAATTAGCTTTTGTCCCAATTTTGACCACTCTTTGGATTGACATTCTTTTCAGTTTAAAGGTTCAAAATGCCTCAAACTGTTGGTGTAAGTTTTCCATTACAACAGAAGATAAAAATAAAGATCACCATATGTGTTGTATAAGATTTAAGCTCTATCCCTCTGAGTTAGGTTAAACTAAAATCAAATTGACATTGTTGCTTTAGTTTTAAGTGCTCTGCTAGTGAGGTCATGTTATGAAGCGTTACGATTTAAGACCAGAAAACAGTATTCAAACAGTATTCAATTCTATCTGCTTTCACAAAGAGAGAGCAGCAGAATTGCTATCTTTTAATTAAAAAAACCTAAACTATTTTAAAATGTGTTGAAGCTTTATGCAAGTGTATGTCCAGCAACAATGACTGAAAACCAACTGAAATTCAGGCGTTGGTCTTGCCCTCCCCCTTCCAGCAGCCTTCTCAAAACCTACAGTCCTTCCACAAATGTATAGTTGGCAGTCCTACCAGCATGCAGCGAAAAATGCCTATGATTCCATAAATAGCAAAAAAACCACAAAACAAGGCCCTAACACCCCCTCCCCCCCACCCCCAAATCCCACACATTTCTGCAGTGCAGCTAGAAACCTGCAGCCATCAGAATTATTACCAAGCTGTACGGAGTGGAGAGGGGGATGGAGTGGTATTTTTTGCTTTGAAGCACAGGACTTCAAATAAAAAGTTAGATCTTCTACAGTTTTTTCTCTTTTACATTTTTTTTTAAGTGTAGCGTTGTTTTCCAATATTCAAAAGAAAAGCTATTCTAAGCAATACACTTTCCATGGAAAGTACTGCAGTAATGCTTTTGAGTATAGATTCTGATTAAACAGTGGTGAGCCTTGCTGTCAGTAGCTTATTTGCTAGCCACTCTTCAGAGACAAACAGGGATTGTACAGCTGTGCTTTTCTTTAAAAGCAGTTAGTGACATATGAAAAGATTTGATTTGTAAATGTCTAAGGCAATAGACTTCATCTTTATAGCATACAGAGAAAGGAAGCATGAAGCAGTGAATTGCACAGCTGCCTAGAGAAGAACCACATTCTTTTCCAAGATCACCATTTATCAGACAGATGAACCAGGAATATTTCTGAGGATTGTCTCAATAGCGGTACAGAATATATATGCGACCTCCTCAAGCATATGCAGTTTTAATGAGTTTCCACCTGCCCACAAAATCTGAAGTTCTGCAGCCTCCCTTGCCCCCTGCTACACCTTTATTTCCACTTGTTAAAAACGCATCATTCTAACAGTATGCTCTAACTTTATATGGTGGGCTGAACCCACTACATAAAGAATCAATCAATAATCACCCTTTTTTTAGTAAGAATCAATAATCATCAGTAATCACACTTTGTTTTTAGGGTGTGGACATATAAAAATTCAGATATGTAAAGCTTTCAGTGTCAGGGAATATGTGATGTGAGGTATGAGGTAAAGGACAGCTACAGCCATAATATGCACAAACTCATAGCAATTTTTAGATATCTGCAGATACAAACAACAAAACCTGAGATAAAGAATCACTTGGAAAATTATTTATACTTAATAAACTTGCATATTTGGACAGTGGTAGCATGTTCTTAGTAGGACATATCTATTATCAGCTGTGAAGTGTTAAACGGAAGATGTTTTAAGGCATTAAGATGTTCTTTCTTTAACTTTGCAGATGCGTCCAATGCACAGCAATAACGGCGTAGGCGCCACTCTTACAATTCTAAGAAGTTCAGGCATTGGGGTAGGTGGGAACTCTATTTTTAGAAATGGTAAAGGATTTCAATCTAAATTTCAGTCACTCAGTTACTTTTATCCTATAGTGAAGTCAGTTATAGAAAACAACAAAGGAAATAAAATTATAGACAGAGCAGTGTTAATAATTTAAAAAATTATTTCAGTGACTAACATTGAAAAAATGTGTAAAACTTTAAACTGACCTAGACAAAGAAGATAACATTTTCTTTCAATAAACCCCTCTTAGATATTGATTGCTATTTCTCTTAGAAGTTTTGCTAGCTATCTTAAAGAGACTGTCCTTTGAGCATAAAACCAGTAGAGACCAACTGAAACACAGAACATTCTCCACTAACTTACATTGGACAGCCAGAACTAAAATATTTTTAGTGCAGCTTAGGAAGTCAGAGCATTCTGGAAATTGCGTACTCTGTTTGATCTTTTTACAGATAAATGGGCAGAAGACTCGGAAGAGCTAGCATTAATTTGAAAAATTGCTTTTTATATCCAGTAATAAAATATGCAAATACATAAAATCTTTCCCTATCCTATGTTTAAGTTATCTGAAACAACTCTCCATGTATTTCTTTAGATTTTAAGTCGGTTTTAATTAAATGTTTCATTTCTCATGAAATCAAGAGACACCTCTCAAAACTTCAGTCAAATATTTGAAGATAAATTTCACAGAAATACAAAAATTAAACTTTCATAAGTTACTCTTTCTTTCAAAGAAGTTTAAGCACCTAAGTTACTTAGAATCTTTAAAATATGAATCTTAGATTATGATATTGCACATGGAGTCCAAATTCTTTGGCAGAGTCACATGGTAAGGTGGTAAGAATCAGAAACATTTATTGTTTAAAGCATTCTCCATAATATGTTTGGACAAAAATGGAAAAGTTTTTTTTTTTTTTAAAGCATATCTTATGGGTTTTTCAATAAAGTATTTAAATACGCAGTTGTTTATCAAGGCTCCAATGTCCATTTCTTTGCTTTTGAGGGTTCAGTCAATATAAACACTAGGCAGTGAATATGATCTGTACTCTACTGTACATTAACCCATCTCTGGTTACTTTAAAATTTGAACAGGTTTAAGGAACTTATAGTTTGACTCTCACTGAAGAAACACAGCTAGACATTGGATGCTAATAATCCAACTCTTTCCATAGCAGCAGCAGCAGCAAAATAGTAAAACAGGTCACCATCTCTCTGGCAGGGGCGACGTTGGCAGTCTGATGCTTTTAGCAGCTAATTTGTCTACTATTGTCCAGCTCTAAATCCAGACTCCAGAAGATAATGTGGATAAATTCTCATTCCTATTTCCAAAACTTGATTCTACTGTGTTCTTTCCTGATCTTTATTCTGTCCTTCCTAATCTTTATTCTGCCACCTGCAGTCTGAAAGTCTCCTGGGTCCCCCGCTTCCCCCTCCTGAAACTTCAGACTCCTCTCAGCCCTTTTTACTCACCTTCGTATCTGCAGTCCTCTTGAATTCTCAACCTTTAACTTCCATTTCTAACATTTCTGCAGTTACTCTCCTCCATTCCACCCCATTTCTCAAGAGCCCAGTCAACTGCCAGTGCAAAAAAAAATGTTTTTTTTTTTCCTACAGTGCTGAAAAGTCTCAAGCTATGTCTACACATCACAAAAGGTCCTCTTATCTCACCACTTCTGTTGTGTCAGCAAATGCCATGAAATCTAAGCAATCTAAGCAAGCTTTATATCTCCATCAGGCACTGCTTCACGTCCTTTTCTACTGTTCAGCTCTAAAACTAATGTTCCCAGACCAAGGCCACACTAGCTGTTCCTTTTTAGGCTTACGTCCCTTACACACAGATCCTGCCGTATTACCATGTTCATTTCAATCAGTTATTTTTTTCCACCATGTCAGCAGGGGATTACCAAGAACACAAGCTCCCGGTTCTAACCAAGAGCCCTTTCTCTGCACCCCTTCTTCCAGCTCTAAGCATCATGAAGCAGCTGTTGCACTCCAGGATGGCATATTTCCAGTCCTTTCCCCTTCCAAAGCTGTGGCAGTTGGTGCATGCTCAGCTAGTGTGAAGAGGTAGTTCATTGATAGTCTGGACATGTAGATGCTGTGTGAGAACAGACAATATCCAGTCTGCTCAGGCAAAAAAAGTTGTTAAGGGCTTGCCTGCAATTACGCTGTACCTTTCCAAGAATTAACGAAAATTCTTAGTCTTGTGATTTAGAAAATGGGGATAGGTTTTCACAGGGTCAGCAAAGGCATAGTAATGCTAAAGGCCATCAAATTAAGTTTCTGCACCAAAGTCTAAGTTTTTCAAAAAGCAAAGGCTCAAGAGAATGAAGGGAAAATAAAATCCAAACTAAAAAAACCCAACAAAACAGCACTATACTACTTCCTGAGGTTAACTCTTAGAGACATCTGCAACTACTTTGGCTGAAATAATAAAGTAAAACAAAACATTAAAGGGAACGTGTGTGTGTGTGTGTGTGTGTGTGTATAAAAATCTAGAAAAGCCATTCAGGAAGGAAAAATTCACATACCTGGTTGGCAAAGTTATGAGCTAGTGAGAACTACGTTACTAAAAAAAGGATCAGAAAACCTTAACGATAGCCTTGCTGACATCCCCACCTAAAATGTATACACTATATCAAGACAGCCAGCAAAAAATTTCTTCCTAATGGGGCTGTGTAAAGTAGTCTAGGTCTTCAGCTTTTGTGAAATGGAAGCCTATTCACATTCCCAAATGAGGTTTTGGGGCAAAAAAACCCCCAACCCTACACAATCTCTTGTGTGTTTCCATGACAAGCAGCCTTTATTTGCATTATCTTTTCACAGTAAGCTTTCTGCAGCAGAATCATAACGACCCCCAAGGAAATGCATCAGTTATTCTGTCCTTAGAGAGTACATTTATTCCATATCATTGCTACCTTAAAAGAGGTTGCTTATTGTCCTCAGGAGAACATTTCGGTTGCATTACCCTGGCAGCGGCTGCTTCCAAATGTATTTTCATCCTCAGCAAGAGCCGATGATGATGCTTTGTTGATAAGAAAATCAGAAGAGTTTTCACAAACATTTAAATTCAGCTATACTAGAAATTACTTGTCGGCCTATGAAAGTATCTTTGAGAAGCAAAGCATCGTAGGCTTCTTTCTGGGTTCACAGAGGTTTGTGTTACTGGAAGAAGAACCTGAAAGTTGCTCAAAAAAGTACAAATAAAAAACCCAGCAACCTAGTGGGGTAAAACTGGGCATCCTAGAGCACTACTTTATCTGTTCCACATGCACTTAAGAAAGCTTAAGAATATCTTGTGCTTTAATTTTTTTTTTTAAATAATTATCAGTGCCATTCACTCCTGAGACAAAGGTAACTCAATAAACTAACATAACTCGGAGCAACCTGAGTATTTTTTACCCAAAGGGTATTAGACTGAGGAAGGATGGAAATTGAATCTATCCTTCATCCAAGTTGAATTGTGAGTGAAACTCTCAGTATCACTACAGCTTTTTAAGATGTTTGTTTTTAATCAACTTTATTAAGAAAACAGGGATAAACAACTTCAGAAAAGACCAAAACCCAAAATATTCTAGTTTAAAAAACTGTTTGAGAAGTATTTAGGGGGAGATGGGTCTCCCCTGCAAAGCATCATACAAATCATTGGCATAAAAATCCCTCTTTCCACTTTCATTACTAAGGCAGAAAAGAAAAGCAAATGGGAATGGCTCTGTAACCATAGCAACATTTGCCATTTTTCTTCCCCAAAGAATCTTTGAGGCACTACTATTTGGAGTCTGCATTCCGAGGATAAAGTTTATACCAAGGAGAAGAATAGAATAACTTTATTTTGTTGCAGTGCCTTATGACAACTTTTTAAATTTTTTTTTCTCTGAACAGAAGTAGCTTAAAAAAGAGGTCGCATGCAAACATAAGAAATGTAATTGCATACACATATTTTATTTTTCTTTAATAAGGTGCAAGACATAGTATGTAGCTCTCAAGAGATAGTATTTGGAAATTATTGCTATGCATGAAAACATACTCATTTAGAATGGCCAATTATAAGAAATTTGCAATAATGATAGGAAGTATGGAAAAAGAAATGTAGTTTTCATATAGTATCAGCTTAATCAGAAAAATGTTATTTTTCATAATCATGAATGTAAATTTCCTAGATACTGTTGCTTGGGTCAAATATGAAAAGCTTGCTTTCTGCTTCCCTTCCCCTTACTGGGCACGTATAGTCTCAACTTATATTTATTATGAAGAATTGTATTCACAGTAGCTTACGAGCACAGCCAATTATTTTACCAAAAAAAACCCCACCCTTCCGGCTTACAATTAATACTCATTGTTTATGAAAAGCCATACTCAGAAATAAAGATACAGTCATAAAATAACACACAAAGTACTTAAAAATATTGAAGGTTAAGTATATTCAAATTCTAAATATTTTAATCTGTGAGGCAATCTGAACTTATTCTTCCAGTATACCCAAACAGCTCAGATAAGCCGAAGTCATTGTTCAAGGGTTCCAGGAGATGCATTGGATCTCTTTACAGTATCTTGACAGGTAGGGGCAGCGAGAGAAGGTGACAGAAAGAGACTTACTCATTAAAATAGGTTCTAGCTATCAGGAGAAAGAATAGAGGAAGGAAAAGGACAGTAGCCTAGCAATTGCAAGACATGTTCAACAGCTTACACAACTGCTA
Organism: Aptenodytes patagonicus; assembly: GCF_965638725.1. Taxonomy (NCBI): domain Eukaryota; kingdom Metazoa; phylum Chordata; class Aves; order Sphenisciformes; family Spheniscidae; genus Aptenodytes; species Aptenodytes patagonicus. The sequence goes on from NC_134957.1 coordinate 5,356,118, forward strand.
ATACAGAAGTCCTTGCTCAAGTTACTTTATCTACATATTTCATTTCTATTTGCAAAGTGAAATAGTACAATAATGACACCTACATTACAGTCAGTAAGGCACTCAATTACCACCAAAATGGCAATCATAAAGCCATGACAAATACTGTCTATGGATCCTTACGTCCTGGGGCAGCATCTTGATAAAATCTTGCATCCAGTTTGCTTTTTCTTTATTTTCTTTTTTTAACATTTCTTGTTAGAGCTCTCAATTAGGAATGTTCTTCCAGGCTTAAAGTGTTCAAATTTATGTGATTTACTACCTAATAAAAGTAAAGCATTAGGATTTTATGTAAATGGTATGTAGCTCCCATGAGGTAGCTTCTCTTCAGGCAAAACTGAGCTACCAGTTTTTCTTTTGGATACATAAGAAGCTATGTATCCTTTAAGGACTAATCTATGCTATACGTAGCAAGATTTATTTGGATTTACATGAAGGTTGTATTGGCAACAAGAGAACTAGAATTCCTGAGATGTAACATATTTCAATGCATCATGCCAAATGAGGAAAGTATCTTTTCAAATTGTTATGAGAATATATCAGAAAAGAATACATGATAAAAGTCTGCACGTAGCTGATATAATTCATTTATCCTGGCAATTTCAAGCGAACTGAATATTTGACTTCAAACGAGCACAATCACATAGGCTGCAGCCACTCACAGAAGCAAAGAGAGTGTATTTCACTTTGGGATCCTGAGCTGGGCAAAGTGGATGTTGTAAGGATTGGCCAAATGAGCCCATTGACTATATTAAGGCTTCAACTACATCAGTAAAAGGAGGTTACTATCCCTTTTGATCTACTTCAGTGTGTTTCAATTCAAAGCTCACTAATTTACTTCAGGCAAAAAGTGACTATTTAAACTGTTCTGTCTGATTCTGTCCAAGACACATGAGAGAGTATTTGCATGAACTGCTTAATCAGCAGATTGCTGGTGCGTGACTGTAATCTCCAAAAAGAGGGCAGTGACAAGCAGCTGCAGCTGATAACCTTTTTTACTTGCACAATTACCTCTGGAAGACGTTCATCCACTTCTTTGCTCCCTGTGAGCACCCACTGGAAACAGAACAAAGATGAAATGAAGTTTTTGAGGAACCTCTAAGGAAGGTCAAGCTATCTGGCCTTCTGGCAAATCATCTGCTGTGTCATCCTATGTAAACCCTACTTCACATTGCAATCTCATCCTCATGGTAAGTAACAACAAGGTTACTGCAACTATTTGAACTAGAAAATGACAGACGTACTGACCAAAATCACTGTCCATGTTTGTTTGTGTATGTTAACAACAGGATTTGATTTTAGCAGGGAGGCAACAACTCTAGAAATATTGCTGATCACAAAAGCAAATGGTGCTCCCTTGCATGCCAGTAATTTACTGTGATTTTGCCATCACAGTTTTCCCCAAACCCCCACCTCTTCCAGTACTTTTCCCAATAGCATCATCTCTGCACTGCCCTGACAGGACGGACAAAGAATACTTTGCTACTACAACAGAATGGACTGTGCAGAGAATTTTTTTCAAGACAGAATGCTGATGGCCACTGACTCAGCTCTGCTCACTTGCTGGTAACTGGAAAGTTTGTGCAGTCTCTTTTGCAACTGCTGGCTGTTACATCTGCTCTCAGCCAACAAATTCTGTTTGCATAATGTCCTTGAGGTGATAAGCAATCACTCTTTCAATTATGCAACAATGGCAACTTCCATCATATACTCATCACATATCAGCTCATTCGTATCAGATCTTTCTTTTCTAAGGTTTATGATTCTTAACCCTTTCTGGTAATAATTTTCGCCCTTTTCCTACTCCATTGATTTTCCATAATGGTAAGCTCTCTTTTTCAAACCCATAAGACAACTTTTTGCAGGAATGTTAGGAAAGGGAATTCCAAGGTTTTAATCAAGAAGAGATAAACTCACAATATCATTATCACTGAACACTTTCAATTTATGAATATATTGCAGCCTCACGCAGTGTATATAAGTAACATTTTATTTATATTATTGATGTAAGCAAATAGTAACATGAACACAACTCACTACAGTAACTTATTTTCTTGCTTTTCTAACATTTAAAGCTTTAATTTAATTTAATGCTATGTAGGAGGCCAGGTATATGTGTATCTGACTTTTTTAAAAATAAATCAAGGCTAAGTATAAAGGCAGTTTTGCCACTATGACAAATTTCAGTAACATCTGAACAACTCAGGGATTTCTCAAACTTCAAATTCTTAATTTGGCTGAAAACAAAAATTAGTCCACGACTGGCCTATTTATAAGATTCTGGAAGTAATTGTTTACACGTGTAAAACATTTTAAAACTATAAACTGTCAGATTACATAAGAAATCCAAAGCACCCAACACTCAGGTAAGACTTTAGCAAAAAAGCATCTTTCAAATATAATTTATAGGAATATTATATAACTAAACTTATCTGAACCAAGTGATGTATATTTACCACTGAGAACTGAATAATCTAAATGCCAAAATCTGCCAAGATATCAGTTCCACAGCGCATGACAGATTCTCAGAATCATCCCCTTACTTTTTTTTCAATAAGAACAATTTTATACAAATCACCCATGTAAATCTTCTGAAGTGATGTCTATATAGCCTGTATGTTGTAATATGTAGAACACTGGCTGCATTCAAAAAGGCAATAATTTGTTGTTGTTGTTGTTGTTTTAACTTTATCCCTCTCCTTAATTTAAAAGAAGAGACACTAGATAAGGAAAAATATCACTGTTATTTGTGAAGGAGCTGGCATAAGTGTAAAACTAATCATTCTTAAAATACTATAGAGGGATACCAAAGGCAAAAAAAACCCCAAAACCCACCATGAATAACATTCAGGATATAAATTTAGCAGAATCAGAAAAAACCCACAATTGGAATATGAGTTATTCATTATATTTTATTATATGGCAGATATCAGCTAGCAGGAAAGTAACAAAGAAAGCATAGAGGACAAGACAAGAGTGCCTTCCTTCCTTGCAACAACAGCTCCTTAACTTGTAACAGCAGTTATTATGCTCAATTTTAGATGTGAAAGTTGACACTTAAAAACATTAATCAGATGGAGAATACTATGCCAAAATATTAAATTGTTAATTGAAATAATTCACTGCATGTAGAAAAGCCACCTACTGTCTTCAAACAACCTGTTATAAAAATACTGCTGACCAGGGAATTAAGTCTGCACACAAGACACAAGACACTGACACAACAGAACCTAATGGACTGTAAGGGGAACAATGCACCAGGTAGTAATGTTTCTACCTTGAATCTCTTTTTTTTTTAATCTTTTTTGTGCATGATCCAAACATAAATGACTCTATGACAGGTAGACACAACAAGCTATTAGGTCTATTGTGCTAATCATCTGCAAATTAAACTGCGGTAAACGCAAAGTAAGTCTGCATGCGAAAGTTGTTAAGACCTCTGTCAATAACCTGCATAAAATGAATTATACAATCATACTTCAGCACAAACTGTAATGACTACAAATTACAGCAGTAATTGTATTGTACAGCAAAGTGATTTGATTCATTGCTTACAAGGCATAATTAATAAGCTGAAATAAGATTCTCTCTATATTCCATCTTTAGAGTCTATTTTTCTGAAGAGTAGTTTGTTGGGATTTTTTACCCTACATCTCATTGCTCTGACTGCCAGAAATATTTAATGCCTTTTTGGGGGGTGAAAGTCATGAGCATCATCTTAAATTACTGAGGTAAGTCTGGTAGGGTCTGTAAAGAATCAGGAGGCATCACTACTCCCAGGAGATGAAATAAAGAGATAAACAGAGATAAATAGAAGGCAATCTTGTATGGCAGAGAGCTCTTTATGGGTATCTGTTGATGAGCAAGGGCAGGGAAATGACTAAAGCAGATTACATTTGCATTTCTGTTAGGTGACAGTTCATTTTCATTTCATTGATTGCTGTTAAGTTAGGATAGCAAAATAGCCTTTACTATTTCCCAGGGGAAAAAGAATTAGAAGGATAGGCCAGGCTAGGGTGACACCTCACGGTCCCAGCTTCCCATCCCAAACAAGAAGCAATTAGGTTTGGCAGAAAAGCCACTCTAAGCAGCCCCCCCTCTCATAGGGGGACTGCAAAGACTGAGATAACAGTCCAGTGGACTGGACAAAAAGAACCATCTTTAAGTCAGCCAAAACTGCTTGGCCTAAAGTTCACAGGAATGGCATTCTATCTTAAGGACATAAGCAAGGGCCTCCCTGTCTAATGTCAAGTCATGTGTACTAAGCTACAGAGTTGGCAGAACAGCACAGACATTTTTCACAAAAGACTGACATGTCAAATTTGGAAGCAGTATTGCACAAGAAACTGTAAAATAGAGAAAGGATAGAAGGAAAAAATCTTAACTCTCGACTGTAGACAACTTGTTAAAGGTTCTTGATAACGACAGAATGAGTGGAGACGATCATTAATAGCACACCCCTAAATCCTTTATATTATTGCCAATAGTTTTCTTAAAGCCTGCTTTACTCTGTTAAGATATTTTTTAAATATCAAGAGGCGATCAGCTAAGAATAACAGAGGAAGAGGGTAACGTATACAATACTTTCAGTTTGTGTCCTAGTGTGCATCTCTATTCATTTCAATCAGAGATTTTGTTGGGCTTTTGTTTTTGTTTGTGTTTTTTTAAATAAACGGTCTTCATTTTATAAGCCTACACTATTCTCCTCATTACAGAAGTTTTTTCAGTGACTTCCAGCTAGACCTTTCTGTTCTTAAGGGCAATATTAAATAACACAGCTGCTATGGAATGCAGTTATCCTCATCCTGCAGTCAAATGAAGGAAATTTGTGAAATCCAGTGTTTGTCTGGAAAGATAAGGCTCATAGAAACAAAAGCTTTAAGAGTTCTTTGGTTGCTATTTTGCTCAATAGAAAAAAGGCTATTCATTTATTATTAGAACACTCTCCTTAATCAAAATGCTGATTCACCTTACTCTTTAGTAGATTATTATAATGAAGATTATGAAAATCAGGAAAGCAGCCAGAACAGCAATCGACTCTATTTTGGAATAAGCTAAAGAACACCTGAGAGCTTTACAACTTTGTCCTTTGACATGATCTGGAAAAATAATTTTCCAGCATCTTCAAACAAGGATGTTGGTCACCAAAAGAAGCTATGTTTGTTTACCTTTATTTTTCTTTAATGTGTGCTTTGATAATGTTAACAATACTATTTTAAAATGTTAATATGAAATTCCAATGAAAAGACTGAATTTCTGAATGTTTGTATTTTTCCATAACAAACTCTGCAGTTGCACTCAAACAAGGAGAATAATCTGGATGTCAAATATTTGACAGTCAATTTGAGCAGAAGTATGTAACTGTGGAGCTAGGAATCATTTTTAATAATTGAAAGCACTTCATATTCATGCAAACTGCATATAAGAAACATACGCTTTAGAATACTTTTCATCCCAAGATTAAGGTCAATAAACCCTTAATTTTATAAGGATTCTTTCTTTTCCCCTCAAATAATTATCTTAAAAATGTATTACAGCTGTAGGTAATATTTTTATGCAAATGAAAGGTTTCTTTGTTTTCTTTTAAATAAAGACACTTCCTATTTAGAGATATGGTACCATCAATTATGATTTAATTGATCTCTCTGACAGAAGTTCCTTATGCATGTACAGTTCAGGAAAAAATCTTTGGCTATTGAATTTTGATTACAGCTGTGCAGTAGCAGGAGAGATGCATATTCACATAGCAGTTATTTTCTCATTTAAAAAAAAAAAAATTAGATAAAGAGGAACTAGTGTTTAGAATATTATTGCAGCTCTTCCCACTTCCACCCCAAGAAACACAGCTTTTTTCCTACCATTCAGTAAGCCAAAAACATAACATCCATTCACACATGCACAAAAAAAGTGAAAGGAGACTGGAACATTCTGATGAAAAAATCAAGGCTTTCAAGTAATGAAAATGAGTGTTATTATAAAAGTTGGCATTAGAAGGCAGTATATGAGTGCTAGACTCATTTTATTAAATATACATCTGAAACCCACTTATCTTAGAATATATTTTATCATTAATACAGAAAGCACATCCTTCAGTTTTTATACTTGAAAATTTAGACCAAGCATTTGATATCACTGTGTTCAAAGTTTTTCATTTATTCTCCCAAACACATACAGCCATGTTAACTTTCAGACACCAAACACAGAAGATAGATTGAAAATATGCAACTACTTTAATTATGAACATACTTAAGCATCTTGGTGATGTAGAAGAGTAAGTCCCATTATCTTACAGTAAATCAAGCATGTAGACACCTCAAAAAAAGCTTGTAAGGTCAGAAAACCTTTAAATGCAAAATTGTTTTATGGTTTATTAAAATTATCAACTATATAAGAGTGGGGGAAATATAATGTGTTCTCAACATGAAAACTACATCACAACTGTCTGTAAGCAGCCTGGCAAAGCAAAATCCCTGAAGTATATACATTTCCCTTATTCCTAAACAGGGACGGGCAGTCTACCTGATTTGATCAATCCTAAGTCTATTTATATAGAGACAGCAGTAAATGCTTAGCCATGCCATGGTAGTGAATACACATTGGTTACTCCAGAAAGCAGAAAAATACACTTCCATTCACTGTGCAGTGTTTGCTATACAATGTACTGAAAGGGCATAATTGAAAATTTAAATAGGAACCACAGAAAAACCTTCTAAGCGCTCTACCCAGAATTTTTTTTCTCCCACTTAAACGCAGAAGCATCATTTTCTAAATTCTGTACACTGTTTTTTGCAGGACTAAATTCAAATGTATAGGCTGAACTGCATGCACTTTTTTCCCCCCTAAAGTAATCTAATGTTCTAATACATATGAATTTTGACAGCAATGTAAGAAACCAAACAACCCCCCAACAAACAAACAAAACCCCCCAAAACCCCGACTTGAATTGCCCCTTCCTCTCAGCAGCTCCGCTTAGAAGTAATTGGCATAGGAATGGTTCTCCCCCATTAAAGTTTCTTCTTTCATAAAACAGAGATGAGAATCTCTCTGAACATAATTCAAATAATTGACTGTCTGCATCTATTTTTGTTGATCTATGTCAACACTGTAAAACTAACAGAGCTGTTAGTTAGCTAAAGCAATTGTATAGTACCAAAAAAGGCTATCCAAAGCAGTACAGTACATTAAATACTTGCTTTTATGCTCGTTACCAAAAAAGTATTTTCTTCTATTTCAAAACAATGCGGGTACCCTACAACACCAAAAAGAAAATCTACCTAAGGTAGATTTTAGACACTGTGACATACAACTCCATATGTTACTACTTTTCAGCTTCCAATTTTAGAGTAACGAAAAATCGAAGTTCATTGAATTACACCCTACAGACTTCTTCTAGGCTGAAATTCAATTAAAGAATCCATGAACTAGTATTTTTTCAGAGCTGCCAAAAAAGAAGTGTAATCAACAGGGTGGAGAACTATTGAAATAATGAAACTATATGTTTAACAGTTCTGAACCACAGTACTGGATCCCTATTATACTGTCAGCCTATTTTTTTGTGAGTACAAGCATATGTTCCAAAGTGCAATACAAATGTCTTTCAGTATGAAAACCTTAATATTCTTCTACTTTTCGCAGTGAAATCAGCAACAATTCTGATATACTCATCAACACAAAGAGAAGCTGTCTGTCTTTGTTTTTAACACCCAGTGATGGATATACTGCAACTATTTTCCATTTACTTCTTCTTACTTTCCAGGTTTTGCCTTGAATTCTATAAGCCTTAGATAACTATAGCTTATTCTAATGCATTTAATACTTAAACCCACAATGGTTCTTTGACTGGGAGGGCTATTTCTAAATCTCAGTTAAAGCTCACTTGTTCTGATATTTTGGGGACATTTAGTTGTTACATGTCAAAAAAAGAATGACTAAAAACACAACACAGTGAAGTCATCACAACTATATATCCCTCTCTAGAGGCAGATAAATAGGTCCATATTTTCTGCTTTCTTCCGTGTGACTGTACTATCCCTTGAGCACAGATTGGACCCTCCAAAGCTAATGCACTTCCTAAGGCATTATCCCCACCTTTCTCCTATGCTTCTGCCTCTTTCAGATCAAACATCTGTACAAGCGAGTCTCAGCATAATAAACCCCCTCATCAAGAGGAAGCTGCTGCACAAGCTTGAATTATTACATTCTCAGCCATGCTGTGAAATTAACATGAAGAACAAGATAGTATAGCACATCACTATCTAAAAAATTTGCATCTCTACTTGACTTCACAGATCACAGCATCTCCTAAGATACTGTTACTCTCCTGCCAATGTCAATGCCCATCTGTTTTCTGCACCAAGCTAACAATGTTGACAGCACCTCACGTCTTACAAAGTAATCATTGTGTTGAAGATACTTGGGTGGTGATAATTATCTCTGCCTTTTGCCAGCTTTTTTTTCTCCTTCATTTTCTTCATTGTTTTACAACAATTGAAAAGACTGAACAAAATCAATACAAAAATATACTACACTAGCACTAAACACTGGCCATCTAGTTGCACTGATTAGACAAAACTGATTCAGTTGAATTTGAATTTCATTGGGAATCCAAAACATAAATGTATGGAAAATTGTGGTGATACATGCTTTATTTTTACTTGTTTGCAAAAAAAGCCACAACTTTATCAAACATTATAAACACTTTCACTGCTGACAACCCTCTTCAAACATCAACTACTGTAATTTTCCACACATTTACATAATACTGGCTGATTAAGCTGTCAAAATTTTTATTACTGCTTGCTGCAGAAATCAAAAATAAAAACACAGCATTTGCAGTGGTTTGCCCTCATAAGATTTTGACACTAGAGCCTAAGAAACAGTAAATGGCTAATCTGAAGTGTATGGGGGAGTATTCTCCTTAATTACTAATTCTCTCATCCACACAGAATTTAGCTTCTTTTCCCCAGTATAAGATCTGCCCCAGTTGGCAGCAACCCACTTAACAACAACGTAAGCCATGGATCTGCAGTCCTGCCTGAAGAAGACCACTGAAGTGGAGACCCTCTTCCTTCACAACTCTTACTAAATTACAGGGTCTTTTACCCTGGCAATTTAATTCTTACAGGAACTACAAAGCCTCAAGGCCTGAATCGTCTGGAAACCTAGACAGCTATTACAAGAACTTAGCCTAGCTCTCCCCTGTTATTTCAATGTAATGTAATGCCCTTCCAGTTCATCAGACACATCTGTTCTGGCTTATATTGAAGTAGCATTGATATTCATCTAAAGATGCATATGGCAAGATATAAGTTATCATATGAACATACCATATTTATAACAAAAATTACCGTGTAATTATCATTGCTGCCTTTATGTTGCCATGCAGTTTCCTCTCAAAATAACACGTTGTCTCACAGCTTATAATTAAATCATAATTTCTGTAACTTCCACAATAAGACCAAAGTTTTGAAGTTGAAAGGGAGTTCTACAGAGAACTACCAGTAATACAGAACATCTATAAAGCCAAAGAAATACTCTGTTGTGGATAAAAGAGTAGTTTTAATTCCTTTCCTTTCTGTAAAAAAGGATAAGTACAAGAACTTTTGCTGCTGAACACTTTTTAATATATAATTTTAAAATATCACAGAAAGATAAAAGTGGTCAATCCATCCCCTATAAAATCATCCCATCTGGTTCCGATACACATCAAATTAATCCAGGCCAAATAAAAACCCACATATATCAGTTTAACACTATTCCAAAAAGGACTTTAACAATCCACAATAATCAACCATGAAAACAGCTGCACCGAAGCATCCCAAGTCACAAGAACTTATTCTTACAAATTGGTCTTCCTAGCATCAGCAACCAGTTTAAGACATAAATCAACTTTAGAAACACAATTCTAAAATAGGAACAAAGAGAAGTTGTCTAGAATGCTTGTATAATCACACAGCAAGAATTCTGACACTTTTCTTCTTAAAAGAACAGCTTAAATTGCCTCCAAACTTCCATTTGAGAACATTCAATTTCTCTGTTGTCATCTTCATACTCACTTAGAATAATTTTAATGGTTCAGAAAAAAAATGTGGTAAACAAGAATATGGATTTTATTTTTCTTGTGAAAAAGGTACAGAATGGTCAGCTGCACTGTGATACAGCAGTGTGCTTCTACCCTGATTTGCAACTAATCTGCTTTCCTCATTGAAGGCTGTCTTTTTATCTTAGACTGACTTTTCACAGAGGAATTAATGATACACTTACTATGCTTATTGTGAAGTGTTAATCTCTACACTATAAAGAGAAAAGACGGTGTTATAATTTAGTATGCCTTTAAGTATTTTATCTTCATCCAGGCTATACCTGTTTCTTCCCTTATGCTTCAGCTGTGCATTCTGAAAGTCAAAAAATAGTAGACACTTTTCATCCTTTATAGATTTGGTCTAACGTCACTGAAATTAATGCAAAACCTCAACTCTCAATTGAAATCTAAGCAAAACTGTACACTGTTATGTAAATATTTCCTTTGATCTGAAAACAACGAATAGGTCATTACCTGTAATTCTGTATCTGTCTGGTAAAGAAGGCCTATGCCATTCGAGCTTTTTGGTTATTTTTGTTGTTGTGTTAGTGGTGGGGATGAGGTAACTGGAGCTGGAAAGAAAGTGGGGATCATGCTGGTTATCTCGTGAATGCAACTATGTATCAACTTCTTACTCTTCATAAAGCTGAAATTAGAGTTACACCATTTCAGAAATAAAATCTCAAATTAAATACCATTTTATGAATGGCAAATTACTAATGCACTGATTTACACTCTGGTGAAGGTTTTGCTGAACCTTCCCATCTCTATAATCATAAAAAGGAAGCTAAAATTACTTTTTCATGACCAGAAGAGAACAGATGCACCTTACAAGAAACGTTGTCAGAAGCAATACTATACTTTTGCTCCTATTACTCAACAAATTTTGTGAGTCTTGAATCATTAAGAGTCTATAAAAACATCTTTCAGTGGAAACAGAAAAGCCCACATGATTTGGTTAATTTTAATTGTAGCAAGTTCTATTTATTTCTTCTGGGATCCACAAGAAGTAGAGGTTGAAAATGAATGACAGAATGTTCCCGTCAAAATGAAAGAGCTATCAGTTGTGTAATAAGGGCTCAGGGAACCTAAGCAATTATGTAAAAATCAAAGGCAACTGGAGAACATGAACAGTTAGTATAGGGAGTGAGTAGGGGCACTTAATGATATTCCACGCGTGAGGAGTCTTGGACAGTTATGGAATTTCAGGCAATAATGGTGGATGGAAGATAGGACACAATAGCACAAAGGAGTTCCAATGAGCTTCTATTAAATAACGGTCAATCAGGCTCAGAGGGACTATAAGAAACTTCAGAAGCTTATGATTCGTTTAGTGGTCTATCCTTATTAGGATATATCTTATATATATCTATTCTTAGCTTTATTATTAATATATGGCATCTATAAGATATAGATAAGATGTATATAAACTGTATCTATACAGAGTCTCCAAATTACATAGGTGTGTTTTAGCGTATCTCATGATACTGCATGCCCAAGAAGAATCCTTCATAGTTCCTTTTATTTGTTTCTTAGATGCTAAATAAAATGAAATAAATGGCAATGGAAGATAAAAGTTCTACATACTGTTTCCTTTCCTCTGAAACATGACTGCCTATTGAGATATTTCTGAACGTTACTCAAAAACCTTAGCAGTACGGTTATCCGGGCGCAAGGGTGAGCTCCATATATGGTTTGACAAACTCTAAGCCCAGTTACTACCATGTAATTCGGTAAAAAAAAACTTAGAACAACAAAGAACATGAAGTCAAAGTAAGCCAAAAGTCTCTTCTGCAAATAATTAGATCATACATTAGCTATAACACTCAGCTCAAAATTTACTGTGGTAATAGATCTCTCTCTGAGGCACGATAACAACTATTACGGGCTCACACTTACGTTTTCCAATTAGAACCATCTCTTCTCCCCCTTTGTGACAAGTAAAATATCTATCAAAGAATTAGGAAACTTCAACAAAACCAAAACAACATCTTTTGCCAACCTATTCCTGGTTAATATCAGTTCATATCAATTGGAACTAAATCATGAGTATGCAACATGCCAACTGACTTTCTCTCCTGATGTCAATGGGAGATTATAATTCTTGTTTGTACCTATTAACTGCTTAAACCTACCGTTTGCACGATGCCTGCAACGGACTTTGAATCTCCTGGATTTTCTAGGTGTGTAATCTAACCATTACACAATAACCAAAAAGGCAGAGAGCTTTCTGCTTTGGTCAGTCACCCTTCCAATTTGTATTTCTAAGAAGGTGATTTTTAATTGTGTGCCTAAATGGAAGACTGAAACATGTCAGCCCACAGAGGCGTTTGGGGCTTAAGAGTCCAGCCACACAGTGACACCGATTATAAGCTGAAGGCCATCCCCACTCAAGATACAAATCGTATTTCAAACACATCTCCTTTCACTTACCTGTCATCAGCTGCCTTAGGTGTCCCATTTAGCAAATCTCTCATTTGTATTCTTGAATTTCTGGTTTATTCAGGGCCATAACTCTTACTCTTGGACTGTCTGACATAATTGTATCCTGGTATCTGTTTAATTTGCATGTGAAATTCTATGCTCACAGCACGTAACGTCTTGTCCTAAGTACTATTTAAAAGTTGCTCAGAGATTGACTATTAGAAAAGATGAATTAATTAACAGAATACTAGTAATATATTAATAACTGTGAGGCAACAACAGGGTACTAATCATCATGTAACAATTTCAAATATTTTGAAAATAAATTATTATTGAAAAGGATAGTGCAATTCTGAGCTAAGTAATTATTCCTCTTATAACATCATTCTATCTTATTAAAAATTTTAAAGGGTGCAGAATATGGAACTATACTGCTCTTATACTGTGAAAACAGAGATTTTAAAAATTATTCATTGTCATGTCAGACTATCTGCCTAATGCCAGACAAATTCTGTTAACATCTTTCAGCCTTCCTCTCCCCTCCAAAATATTGGTAATAAAAATACTCTTCTCTCTTCTACCTTCTATCACACTGTACTGGAAAGAAAAATACAGGAAGAGGGACTATCTCTACTACAGTGATTTTATAGTGTATGTCTGTGATATTTAGTAAAGCAGGGCTCAACTTTATTTTTTATTATAAAAAAGGACAACGTTCCCACGCTGTAATACAAATAGTGTCAAAAATAACAAGTATATTTTGTCCTGGACTACACAGATAACTTCCACACTAATTTCACAGAAGTCAAGCTTTCATCTGAAGCCAGGCCTGCACTGCACGTTCCTTCATATCACCTCCAAACATTTCAGCCCTTGTGAATGGTACTTTCTGGAATCTCATTATAATAGATTATGCATGTTTTATATGTTGCCTCAGAGAACTGCATATTTTAATACACACACATCTCAACAAGAAATACTAGCTCTGCCAGTTTTACTTTATCTACCCTTCATAGATAATTTGCCTTCTGAACAGAACTGAAAAGAGATTTTAAGTTATTTTAATACAGGAAGAAATCCAGCAGCTGGAGCCAACTGTTAAAAAATCTGAAGTCCTATTAATTTTTAATCACATGTCCAAAAGGACACTGCTCTGTGTAGATTATACAGGCATATTCAAGTAAGTTTAGGAAAGAAGCTTCAGACATTGTTCTCAGAATAATTTTTAAGTAATGGATAATGATGTCCATGAAAAGATGAGTGAGAAAAAAATGCTAAGAAAGATCTATTTTGATCAACCAACCAACCACACAAGCGTGTCAAACACATGCATTTTCATTTCTCTAAGAACAGGTTCAACGAAGCATTAAAGAACATATTACCACAGAGACAGCTGTATTCTAGCATACCAAATCAGGAGACATACAGGTTACTTTCCTGATTTATGTGTCCCATAGCATCTTCCTGCAAAGGCTGAGTCCCATGATGGAGAGAGCAGACTAATTCTAAAGACATATGCTATACTTCATCTTTTCTCAAAATCTCAAGCCATTGTGATCATGGTAAAATCTGACACAGAAACTAAAAGATTTATAGCGCTAAGCCTTGCACAGCTTGCAAAGATGACCAAAGTGCCACTTATTTCATACACTTACTAACTGTATCATAAAAGCCAAATCAGTTTGTTTACAGTGATGAAACCTCACAAAAGTTAAATGGCAAAAGATCTTTATTCTAGATTTTTGACCTTTCTCTTTAAATTCTCAACACATAGGACATAGGATATAAAATCTTTATGTTCCCACTGCAGCTGGGATCTTTCTTCCTCTTTCACAGGTTTTCCTGCCAAAAAACTAATACTACTCACTGCATGCTTTTAGTCAGTGTTCACCAAAACTTAAACTGCATCTCAGAAAACATGATTGCTAAATAGCAAAATTTGTAAAAGTATCCCTTACCATCTTGTTAAAAAACCTTGAAATGACAAATGAAAGCTCCAGATCCCTTGGTACATGAACAAAAAGCACTGCTGGTATAGAAATGAAAGAAAATAAAATTAAAATAATGTTAAAAGATTTCAAGCAACAAGAATCCCAGCCAAGCTGAAAGCAAAGTTAATTTTTCAATAGTCGAGTCTATCACTAAGGATCAACACACATCTAGACAAAAAAGCAACAAGCTGCAGCTTATGTTGAAGAAGTTTAGTGGCATATCCTCTCACAAAGCAAAAGCATTCTTTAGTCCCAAAAAAATGTATAAAAAGAAAATGTGTGGTCCAAGTCATCACTCACAAAGAACATGGCTGAATCCACCTAAGACTTACATGGATCTTAAAGGCAGGGATAGTGACCTGTACTAGTAAATTGGTGAAAATATTGTTTACTCTGTTATTACCAAATTACTTATTATTACTGCTTATTAAATTAACAAGAGCAGATCATTATCAATGGTGGGGCAGGACAAGTTAGAGGAGTTCAAAATAGAAAATAAGACTACTTCCTTGGAATGACCTAGGTTCTGACAGTATCTTTCTTTGAGCATATTGGCATTACATACCTTACTTAAAAGTCAGAGATACTTTGAGAAAAGGAAGCAATGGACCAAGCTGCCACAGGAAATTGTACAGTTAGTTTTTCTAGGAACATTCCTATTTCTACTAAGCTACCTATTAAAGGAAAGTTAGGAATAATTACATCAAGCCTGCCATGATGCAGAACAATAGAACAAATGATGTGTTAGAAATACCTTTCAATCTAAATAACATCAAGAACAAAAAATCTGTTGCATTTCTCTGTGTAAATAGGATTGCTTATAAAGCTGAACCAGAAGCTGTATTTGCATCCCATACTATCATTATCAGCGCATTCCACTGATATTGAACTATCACTCAAAGTAGCCACTCTTTATAGAGTCTAGGAAAGCCATCAAGATTAATTTTACTCATTGCAACTAAAATAAACAAAATACACCATTCATGGGCACATAGGGCTTTATCCCGTTTTCACGATCCACTTATATACTGTTACCAAAAGAAAAAAATTAACACAGGTCCTTGGTTGTCTTGTAATTGTCCGTCATTTTACAGCCTGCACACAAGATCAGGGAAGAAACATACAAGAGCTACCATTCATGTGCATGTATATAACATTCAGGGAACAGAAATGATTTTATAAGCGTTAGCACACTCATGTGAAGTTCAATATTCTGTGTTTTCATGCTTTAACTCTGGCTAGATCAGACAGAGCACTGGGTGTAACCCGTGCCGTAGATACTGTATGTTTTCTATTGCCATTTAGTATCGGTTTGTTGCTTTGTACAAGAATTGAGTTTCTTCCCTCTCTATTCAGCACTCGTAAGACCGCATCTCGAGTACTCAGACCAGGTTTAGGTCCCCTCATGACAAGAGAGATTGCCAGAACTGGAGCGAGTTCAGTAGAGGGCCACAAAGATCACTAGGGGACTGAAGCACATGCGGTATGAAGAGAGGCTGAAAGGGTTGGGTGTGTTTAGCCTGGAGAAAAAAAGAGCTGGTGAAAGATGCAGCTAGTTTCAGTCTTCCACTAGTGAATGGGAGTTATAGAAAAGACAGACTTTTCTCAAAGGTGAGAAGAGATAATAGGTTAAGAGTCAGCGGACAGAAACTGCAACAATGAAAATTTTTACTGGTCAGAAGAAAATAATTGACAACAAGTCAATGGACAAGTAGGTGGTCACCTACTCGAAGAGGTTATGCAATCTCCACCTTTGGAGATACTCGAGACCGGACTGGAAACAGCCCTGAGCAACCTGGTTTAGCTTTGATGATAACCCTGCTTTGAGCAGAGGGTTTCACCAGGCAATTGTCAGAGGTCCCTTCCATTCTGAAGTATTCTATGGTTGTCCTCATTGCACACTATGTCCTGAAGTAATTTCTGAGCCCTTAAGGACTTTCAAAATGTCATTTAATGCATAGGGCAATGGGATCTCATTTCCAAAGGTATCTGAAATTAAGTTCAAATAAACTGAAAGGGTTTTTTAAGCAATACTATGAAAAAACCCCAAACATTAAAATCAAGTGTGATGATCAATCAGCAGATCAGATCCTCTTTCAGGTAGTTCTCTGTGATATCTTACTACAGCTTTTTTTTTTTTTTTTTTTTTTTTTTTTTTAGTATAAAACCTAAATACGAAATGGAATTGACAAATTAGTTGTTGCCTGTTCAGGCTGCATATAGGTATCATAGCTAAAAGTCATTGGTTTTAAAAAGCACTTTAATTCAAAGTGTATTACAAGACAAGCAAATAGTACAAAAATATAACTGGGGTTTGAGAGTTTTAAAATCTTAAACAAAAAAGAAAGCTGTGCAGAATACCACACATTGCGTGATAAATGTCATCACGAATCCCTAAGAGAAACAGAAAACTGGTCCAAAAAATCACTCTTTTTATGGCCATATTGTTACCCCTGATTGCTCTTGTACAGAAGAGCTTTGCAACCTCCCATTCACACATCTAACAGAAACTTCTCACCAACAGCACACACCCGCACAGAAGGATTTTATTGGGAAAATCGTCAACTAAATACAAAGTAACAGACAGCAGACTGTGAATTCTGGTTACAAAGAGCAGTAAAGAAGAATTAATCAGGTGTATTGACTGTTAGCTAGCTTAAATACCATTATTTTGAATAAATGCACTGCATGTATTCCTTCTTTAGGGAGTTGCTTCTAGTAACACCTCTATCTCCTAAAATACAGGCTATGAAAACTCTTCTAGAATACTATCCAGCCACCTCAGGACAAAACCAAATTCAGTATGAGATCTCATGTAACAGGAATATCGATTATAAAAAGAAACCAACAAAAAAATCCAACCAGTCTTTCAATACTTTGTCATGTTGCATTATCAGTCTTCAATTGTGATTCTCACAAATGCAAAGATAACATTGAGCAATGAACGATAAATTGAAAGAAACACTTAACATGTAAAAAGAGTAAGTTGTATGTCATACCAAGCGTACGGAAGACACAGTACAATGGAACGCTCCTGAAGGCTGATCTGTATAATGACGCATTATTATGACAGTTATCTTACCCACACAGATATGGCCCCTTAAGACACTGCTTTTTTTTTTTTTTAATCTTCCAAGAGTAGGTGAACTCTATTCTATGCACATTTGTCAAAATCAGGTTAGAGATTTTCATAATTGGCATTCCATCAGCCTGTCATTTTCTTCACTTGCAGTCAAATGACATTGAAAAAGGGACTGGAATACTTTCATATGTTTGAAAGCGTCAGAAACTCCTATTTCCACTGTAATCCCTGTAAGTGAGTGCCAGCTTTAGTGAGGACAAGCAACAGTGAATGCTACCACCTTTTCTGAAGAATGTTTTGGTCTGTACATAGGAAGTAATGATCATTAAGTAATCATTAAGTAATTAAGTAATCATTAATGATCAGTAAAAACAGAAACCCAACCTATATGGCACCATTCTTTCTGAAATTTGCTAATGCTGAAGAACCTCTAAAACAGAGACAGAAACAGTCATTGTATTTTTTTTCCACTTACAGCTACCTCAGTGGTTAATAAAAACTGCTCCCCCACTAGCTGCCTGTGGTAATAGCCTGGGAAAGCAAAACTTCAGAAAGACTTAAGATGTACAAAAACAAATCACAAGAACACTGTGCATGGAGGCTTGTGATTCAGTGGAATAAAAAAAAGTCCCTGAACATAGCTATAACAATCTCTCAAGACAACAACAACAATTAAAACCCTTTAAAATAGCTTTTACAGAAAGCTCTACAAGGCTTCTCTACACATACATGATCTGTACGCTAGCTGCATGAAAAATTGCATAAAAAATAAGGAATTGATTTACTCATGGAGAAAGGGTTTTTTTTGTGTGTGATAAACCACCTTAAGAGTAAAAGAATAAGCTTACAGATAGAGATTGCATCTACTTGAATTCTGGAAGTGTCTGGACAAATGGATGATTGGGTACAAAAGCAAAAGACCACCATAATAAAAAATTCCAGATAGTCTGATTTCACATTACAACCATCATGGTAGGGAGGACTAGCAACTGAAAAGAGAGAAATATCACCAGTTATCTTGATGTTAGGTGGTTTTGATTTTTTAAAATCAAGGAACTGTGTTGAAGGAGCTCTATGAGAAGGACAAAATCTAAGCAAATAGGTGGAATATTTCCTCCACAGTTCTGGAAATGGTACCTTTTACTTATTTTGTAAAAAGAATTACATGAGCTGACGATGTCCTTGGAACAAAATAACATCATTTTGACTTTGCAATTTACAGATGTTCAGCTAATGCCAACTTGCACTGCATAGAAAATCCTACCTGGAAAATAAGACTATTCTGTTCATTTCTATACCTTTATTTCATCTTGATTTGCCCTAGGTATTAGATGTTCCAGTGGATAGCATTAAAAATTGAATTCCATGTTTTAAAACTTCCCACAAGGTTTAGTTACTAGTGAAACCCATTTGATTGCTTCACTGTCTTACCCTAAAGTGTTTACTCTTAATTTTCATTATCTGGAACATTTTACAACTTGTGTTTTTCCTGTTGACAGGCAAGAAATACAAGTTGTAGAAGCATTCCAGTAAAACATGTTAGACATCACAAATATTATGTGATCAAGTACATCTTGGAAAGGATCATAGAAATAGATTAGAAAAACATAGGAGTCCTTGTGCTTCAAAGCTTAAAATGTCTGCAGGGATTAGGGAGAAAGTTTACCACTGCTGAGTTTGGACATATTCTCTTATCTGATCTCAAACTCTTTTGACAAAGCAAGCAAGATATAGCAATGAACTAAATGGACTGCATGTCAACTATAAACAATCCTACCAGGAAGTACAGTAAGCAAAGCTTCCCTTGACAGCAGTATAGTTATTTGGATGACAGGACCCACATGTAGTTCTGCTTTAAAGAAAAATTGTAATTATTTCTGGCCTTTTAATCTGGCCTTGAAATGACACAAGATGAGCATATTCAGATATACAGACAGATATAATATAATACAGTGGAGGAAGAAGAACAAACTAGAAATCCCAAACACATCTTTAGTTACAAATTTTATCTTTAAAGGTATGTCTAGAGTGTCTGTATGAAAAATGTAATTATAGTTCAAACTAGCAGCATTTTCTTTAGTTACTGAAAGTAACAAAAGGAGCCAGTGATAAAGCACAGCATGAAAAAGAAATACTATGAATAGTATGTACTTCATTTTTTAAATAGTTTCAATATATTTAAGTTTCTATACCTAAATCTAACAAACACATGGAGTCATACCCTAAGAATATCCTTTGTTGGAGTGTTTTCATTAAAGAATCTATTTTACTGTCTTTCTCACTCCTGCACTATTTTAGTCAAGTGAGTAGGAACATCTTTATTTCTAATTTTTATTTCCATTACCCTTCAACGCCATCAGCAGAACTATTGCTTAGAGGCTTTTCTTGCCAGCTTTATCAGACAAGTTTACTTAAGACATCGGTTTTGTTATAGGCTCTGAGCTTCAATCTGCACCAGTGTTTGTTCTCACTTCCTCTGCTCTGTAAAGCGTTTCTGTGACTATTTAATGGAATTATTATTTCAAAAGGTAGAATAATTACTGTTAGACTCATCCTTATCTTGAATACCTGTCAGCTGTCCTGAACACATTCAGCTTAGAAAAATATAGAATAATCTAGATTTTTCCCGTCCTTTGACTAGGATAAAATTGAGTGGTTTTCAATTACATTATGAAATATAGGTTCTTTAACTCCATTGTACTGAAGCCATGCGTAGAAGTGTGCAGAAGTACTTCAGAAGAGCCCTTTGGCTTTCACAAGATAATTTAACATCTGAAATGAAATACGTTAAAGAGCTTGTGCCTAATAATAAAATAAACCAAATGCCATCCATATCCTTAGAAGTTACCTCCCCTTCTCTAGGGAAAAGTTTCTAGTAAGAATAATCTTAAAAAAAGATTCCTTACAGTATTATTTTAATTATTAATTCCAATAAAATATTTTATTATAAATCTGCTAATAACCTATTTTTCTATACAACTGCTGAAAGTATGTTTTTGCATTATATTCTCAGAAAGTTGTGGTTAGTATTATATACTATGTGTATTTTATAAATACTGTTATTTTCTGCTGAAGTTGAAACATTTCATAACTTTTCAGATGACAGCAGTAAAGTTGCATTCAGTCATGTGCACTGAGATGACAAATATAGATTGAATTCATATTTCTGAAAGCCTTCCATCAATCATAGATGAAACAAATCCAAACCTTGATTCCTCCAATACCCCAAACTTCCAAATTCATACTCACGGTAATTATTAAATGTTAAGGAAAACTGGCCTTGAATTTTGGATTTAGATCGACACAGAAAAGGAATTCAGTAGCATACTGAAGAGCAGCTGTGAAATCACTTTCCTTCCTTCCCCAATTTATTTCAGTTTAAGTAAAATGAGTTGCATGCACATATATATATATTACTTTCCATCATCAGTATTAAAGAACTGCCTCCATTTGAGCACATAGTTCCTTTTCCCATCATCCCTATGACATTTTCAACAATAGAGTAAAACATTATTCCTGCCAAGGACTGCAGCTTGGGAGAAAGGATGCTGCAAGTCCTGAGTGACAATGAATTGTGCAGAAAAACTTGCACTGTGCCCTTACCATAAAGCAATCACCATATTTTTGTGAAACTGTACAGTTAAGTTAGTCTGTCTTTATTCAAGGAGACTAAAATAGAATTTATTGAAAAAGCAAGACAGTAAGTAGAATATACTCCACCTAACTAAATGGTGTTACTGGATATTATTAGTTACAATCCTGTTAGTTATGTAACAATCTTATACAGCATAAACATTTTAATATCCTTCTCAGCCTCCCTACTTCATTAAATGCCTAAAACATAGTTTGAACTGTAAGAAATTGCTTTCATATTACTTTCTAATGGTAGTCTACTCTGTTCATCCTTGCTTTTTTTGAGCTTTAAATTGTATAAGGCACTTCTTGTACTGTAGCCTCCATCCTGCATAGGATTTGACATAAATTTCCTTTTTGATTTAGAGTGGAATGGATAATTTTTTTTTGACTCCGCTTGGATTTTTCAGCTGCAATGTTGTACAAAGAGTCTAGGGGAGCAGGGGGGAAGAATGCCTTTCCCCAATTAGTTTTTTAACTTTATGTAGTATCACATGACTTATACACATCTTTCTCCCCATAATTTTATTAGATTATCTTCTCACATGATTCTGAATCACCTGTGCTTGCCATCTGATTTCTAACACTTTGATACTTATCTGTCTTCTGAAAAGCAATTCACCTAAGCAAACTCCTGTACATGAATCTGGTAAGGTTTTGTGAGACATGAAAATTACTTCATTTTTACACTCCAAGCATTTGTACTTCTTCAATTCAGTTTGCTAATACCCCTTTTCAGTAATTGTCTAGGTCATTTGCCTGAGGCAAAAGCATCATTACATCTCAGACGTTGTAGGAATCCCACACCCATCTTGCTTGAAAATGACTACGTTTCAACTTTAATTTGAAATGAAAGCTTCATCAAGCTTCTGCTGTAAACACTGGGTTTATCATAATCCAAGACAGACACTTAAGATGTTACCAATAAACTAGATAAAATTTCTATTGGCCTATCGGTAGTCCTATTGTATTAGTCAAAACCAGACAAGCCAAAATATGCTTGAAAGCTATTCTGGCTCTTACCTCCGATCCTCTTTATTGGTTTATAGGCTGACATTAATCTCAGCTCATGCATAACCAGTCTGCTGCTTCTTCACTAGATTTAATTTGTAGCCCTAGTTTGTCTTTAGAATGCTTTGATGCCCTTTACGTTCAAGTCTTAAAACTTGTGTGCTCAATTTTCATGATGTAATTATTTTGAAAGCCTTCCTTGGTAGCTTTATATGATGATTGTGTAAAAAACCTGTAAACTCTGCTTTAGAAACTTCTCTTCAGATTATTTCAGTCAATATTTCTGTAGACTGTTACTACCGGCACCAGAGATTGTATTGTCTCTCAGAAGTATGAATTTTGCTTTCTCCTCTAATTTGTTCATAATGCTCTATAGCTCTGCTACAGCCGGTCTCCCTTAAGCTATAACTAATATCAGGACCTCTCCTGTTGTCAGTAGTGGGTATGGATGGTATCGCTCAGAAAAATTGTGAGAGAAATAATGCGACTGGTTGCACTTTGGTCAATTATTTTAACCAGGTGGATAGAACAGCTGGTTCATTTGTGTAGGGACATTTCCTTTTATTCATTAAATGTTTCTGACATTTTAAAAATCCTTATTGAACAAGAAACATCAAAGCATAAAAAGAATATAAAAGAACTTCTGCTCTTCTTAGGCAGTTTTTGTCTTACCCTAAATAAACTGTCAATTCAATGAGATTTTTTCTTATACTGCAATGATATCTAGATGAGTTAGGTAAATTTATGCTTTATCTAGGAAATAATAATTAAAAAAAAGTCACAAAGCTGCCTACTATTCCCGTCGGTGAAAAACACGGAGAAAATATTTCAAGAGTGTCCTTCACATTTTCTTTCACTATTTAATGTTCTGCTAATGACTTAATAACTAGCAAAAAGAAAGGTAGTTAGACCATTTCAATTTTTAAAGAAGGACATTTAAAAAAAGATTACAGAAGTTTTCCTAATGAAGAACTCCTTTTCTCTTTCAATTCCATGCATGAAATTAAACAACTTTGTAAACAAGACAATAACTGTCTGTCTTATTGCTGTGCTAGGCATACTCCAATATCTCCATTCACTCACTTGTAACAAAAAATGTGAACAAACAATTATTTCTAATTACTAGTTATAACATTTCAAGGTATAAGCATAATACTTACATTTAGTTACAATGTTTGATGACTTGCAGACAAGTACACCCCAACAAGAGCACGTGCATGCCAGTCCCATGCCGAGTGACCGTGTTGATAACTAGCACCAGAATTAAGGTAAGACAATACTTCCTCACTTCCAGCTGTTTTGAGAGGTGGTGCGGTTCTGCTTTACACAGTGGCCTCCGACACAACATTCACCAGCATTTAGCCCAACGCGTAGGCATACAAGTAGTTATTGCCCATTCAGCATAAGCTTTTTTTCCTAATGATGAAAAATTTACCACTTATTACTGCTTCCAACTATATACAGCTGTTAGAAGAATGCAACTGGAAAGACAGGACCAGCTTCAGTGAACAAGGAGCGAAGCGCTCGCAGTGTTACTGACTGAGGAAATGGCTCATGATTTGGAAAGCGCTACATACACCTCGTGGTGCTTTCACAATAAATGTAAAAAGAAAATCACTGAGATCTGAAAGCTACAAAACTTTCTCTATCTCGGTGAAGACTAAATTCACAGAAATGCATCTAATTTTTGCTTGATTTCTGTATTTGAACCTTTCTCCCTCAAAGAGTTCAGCCAGTAAAAAATACCATCACGCTGTAACCACAGACTGAATTATCTGAAACTGAGCCCCCGTATAAACGTCTTTATGTACCTGAGAGAAGAAGGATGGCTGGTGTACATGTGCGGTATATGGGCACCTCCTCCTTCCTCAGGTCGGGCCGCCATGGCAAGGCAGCGCGGGTTGCGCCGCGCCGGGTCAGTCAGCGAGCCAGGAACCGCCGCCAGGCGCCCTGCGGCGCACTGGGCATGCGCGGCAGGGGAAGCTTCTAGAGTGCCGGGAGGGCGGGCAGGAGGATGCCGCGTAGAGCGTGCGGGCGGGAGGTGTGGGACGCCTGTGTGGAAACTCGGGGGCTGCCGGCGATGTCCGCGTCTGCCAGACGGCAGAGCTGAGTTAGAGGTGAAGCGTCACCCTCGAAGGCCACCGTGGGGGTAGGTTTATTTCTAAGCCTTTTTATTTGAAGTGCATCGGCGGGTGAGGCAGCCTCCTGCCCTGTTAATTCAGAGCATTGTTTCAGTTAGGGGGTTAGTCACAAGCGGAGTGCTGGAGGTGGGAAGCGTTGTCCTGTGCCTGCCTTGATTCTGTGTCCCTGGGGGGAGGTCAAGTACCAAGTACTTGTCTTGCTTTTCAGAGATACGTGCAGACACCTGAAAGTATGTTGAGAGCAACAAATTGAATGTGAATACCTTGTCTGGATGTTAGAAGAAATGTATCTTTTGTAAGGTAAATAACTGCAGTATGTGGGGGTTTGGTTTTTGGTTTGGTTGTTTTTGGGGTTTTTGCTGTTGTTTTTGTTGGTTTAGTTGTGTTGGGTTTTTTTTTTTTGTTGTTGTTGTTGTTGATTGGTTTTTGGTTTGGTTGGGTGGAACCGCAAAGTTGGGGTAGGTGAAGTAGTGTTGTGCTCAGCTGGGTGTAGCCTTTGCTGCTGACCAAGGCATGCCTTTGCCTCATGGCTCAAAGCAATGGTGTCATGTTTGATGCAGAGAACAGACACCTCTCAGGTTCTTGCTGTTTCAAGACGTTCTGAGAGGAATGGGTTAAAAAGGCTGTTTTGTTTGTAGTCTGTGTTTTGAAGTAAGCTAAAAAAAAGATACAAGACCTACAATTTTGCATTATTTTAAGTAGGGTTTTTTTTGTAGGAGATTTTTGTTCCGTCTTACTTTATTCTGCATGTTTGATCACCTCCAAAGCATGCTGTGCACTATACCTTTCTATACTGTCACTTTAGCATTTTCCGCAGAGCAATACATGCTTTTGCTACCCTACTAAGAAACCTCTACAGGTGTGACTTCCCCCCCTCCTCCAGGGTGTGAGGTACTGCACAGCTTTTCCCAACCATAAATAATGTCAGTTTTACTTTCCCAGTATTTCAGCACAGCAAAGTGCGTAGCTGCCCTACTGAATTCTGTGCATGACAAATTTTCCAGCAGTGGTACTGTCAAGTGGCAAGCGCTCACATGACAGTCAGTGTCAGTACTAATCCTGAGCAAGTGCTCCCCCAGTACTATTTTTGAGACTAGGATTGTAATTCATTCTTGATGTTCTGTTAGATTGGAGTTTGTGAGAGAGGTTATAATTCATTCTTGCTGTTCTGTTAGATTGGAGTTTGTGAGAGAGGTAAACTCTAATTCTGAACCCTAATGTGTCTCATTTTCTCAAAGGCTCTAGATTTCATTGTATTTTTTGCAGTTCTTGATGTATCAAAATAGCTCTTAAATAAAATGTTTGGACTAGAAGTGTGTTCCTTTGTCTTGTGGTGTTAGAAGATATTGACTCTACTTGCAGAAATATCATGTCTTTCACCGTGGCAAATATCAGTAATGCGTGTTTCTGCCCCCCAGCTGGGAAAGTGTTGAGAATTGCACTTGCTGTTACCACATCTCATTATTTAAGGTTGCAGTAAAGAAACTGGCTAGTCTTTCAGATATTATTTGTGAAGCATTTTTATTTGCCCTGTAAAATTGAGTGGTAGTTAAGCTACTCTTTTTTTCCTCCCCACTGGAAGTGTGAGCACGCACAAGTGTGCATATGCATAGACACACACAAAATTCAAAACTGAGTTTTAATAGCTACTATTTATGTTTTAACAAATCCAATTTAGCTGCATAGATGGTAAAAAGAAGAGGCTGCCAACTGCTTGTGAGTAGTTGTCATCCAGAAATTATCCAAAAGTTAACTGTAGAAGAAAGCATGCTTGTGTTACACCTTTAATGAAAAATTCATAAGTATGTCAAACACAGAAATACGTGGCTAGGAACAGAACGTTAAAACTGCGGCAGTTATTGACTAGAATTTGTTGTTCAGGCTGTAGCTCTCATTTTGAAGTAGAGTGCTACTGAATTTGAACTTTGAATTTCGATTGCTTGACTAAACCAGCAGTAGCAAAAACAGATTAATTGCTTTTTTTGAATGGTAGCATATCATACTTACTACTAGACAGAGAAATTTGAAACTATATGCAGAGTGAAGGAGGATGAAGTGCTTTGGAGATAATTTAAAGTAGGCCCAAATCCATGCTTGTATATCCAAAATGAACACTTATTAATCTTCATGTAGAAACTTATATCTCTCTCAGCTCCTTTTTTTTTTTTTGCCTTTTTTTTTTCTTTGGCAGTCACACTTGTTTGCACTTCCATTAGTGGAACATAAGCAACAATCACAGGCTGCCACATGGCTAGCTTTCCTAAGGATATACTTGTTTTCTGAGGACATACCACTACCTCAAGAATGATTTCCAAATTCTTTTGTAATTCAAGAACACTGATAAAAGCCAGCTTGCTAGTGTAGAGATGGTGGGGGAGTAAACTAGACACTTTATAATACCAATTTAGTCACAGTAACCGTATGCAGTTTTATAATTGGATTCTGAAAACATAACAGCTCTTTCTATAACTAAATGAGAAAGAAATTGTCTTTGCTCATGCTTCCCTAAAGTTAGCGCTAGCTTTTAGTAATAATCACTAGTATTGTGGACTAGGAAGGAAGATCATATGCCGATCATCAAGTTGCCAGCCCTCAGAAAAGGTGTCAGATCACAGAAAGAGAGACTTACGAACTTGATTTGGACAAGTACATAAACTTTGTTAAATCTGTCAAGAAATGCTTTTACTTCAAATTTTATTTGTTTTGGTCTGCCAGTCTCAAAACCAAATTTAAAGAGAACTTATGAATTTGTGAATACATGTCAGGCTGCAAACAGGCTAGGTCTCTGAATCCTCCTGATGGCATACAAAATCTATGCAACTTTAAGTGTACATGCTGTGCTTTTCATCCTGGGTTGGCTACTGATTGGTTTTGGTTGCTTCGAGAGTTAGTCTTGGTTCTCCAGCTTGTCTTTTTTTTTTTTTTTTTAAATCTTGGTAAAACAATACATTCATTTATGAACAAATTTTCTTGTTAACCTCACTACTGTTTTTTAACTGGAAAATTCACTTTTGAAAGTGCAAATCCGTAAGTGCTGTGATGATCTGAAACTCTTTTGTTGGAGTTGAGGAACAACATTTGCATTGATCATAAAAAGATGTTCAGATAATATCAGTGCTTTGTAACATCAGCTATTGTTGAGAGCACCTTCCAAGGTTCTGTCTCCATTGCTTTTTCCGGAAAGTTTTTGTGTCTTAAAGCTTATGACATGCACTTTCCACTAAAGACCAAATTTATGGGGAAACTTCTATTTTGGGATCATCACAAAATACAACATTTATCATAGTTAACAGAACTCTTGATTTCTGAGGACAGAACAAACACACTAACCCAGAATACGCTGAATGTAATAGTAATAATAATAAAAAATCCTTTTTTCTTCTCTGGTAGTATGCTTATAGCCAAAGATTTACCACTTACGCTGAAGTTTGCTTTTCCCGCTTAGTAAGGATCACTTCATACCACGCAGGATGGTATTAAAATATTTGGTGCTCCCATGACCTATTCAGCATCAGTGTCTTAAAACAAATTGTATTCTCAAACCAGTAACTTGCATCAGTGTTACCTCTGTTCATGGAGCAACCTTGTTTGAGAAGCTGTTTGTTTTGTAATGAGTTTATATTTGCAAATGCAATATAATGACAACACAGTTGCAGTACACATCAGATGACTCATTTTAATAAGGTGTACTTCTACATCTGAGTATCGTTAAACACAGCACTGAAAGGTTTCTTTTACATGACCTGAAACCTTTGCATTTCATTTCACACTCCCTTTAGATAAAATGTATATTAGTATTTTGCCACAGAGATTTGTCTGATGTATTGTCATACTCTGTGATGGAAATACTGTGAAAATGGATATGGTGTGCCCTTCACTTCCGTATATCTAAAATGTCTGTGAGCTCTCTGCCTTCAGTGAGTTTCCAACTATTCCTTCTTAAGAAAACAATATTTTACTTTGTTCTTTATGTTCCTCTTGTTTTGCATTCCAGGTGCTAAATTAACATTCTGTTAAATCGCATCTTTCCAGCTTTGGTCTGGCGTAACTAACTGATGCCTAATGTACATCATCATTGTTCTGGGCACCTAAGTGAAAAACTTTAGTAGAAATAAAAGGAACCTAGAATTCTCTTGATAGAATGTGTGTGATGAACTGCTTGAGAAAATTTGCTGTATTTTCTGGATGCCTCAGGCTAAGGCAATTTGTTAGGTCTGAAACATGAATTTTAGGAATTAATCAATACACTAGTCAATGCTAAAAAAACCTTCTGTGCATCTTATAATAAATGGCAGAAGAGTTAAATTCTCAACTGAGCAATGCTTTTAAATTCAAATTCTCTTTTTCTAAAGTAATTGAACTGACACATTTCCTATGTCAAATTGTTTTAAATGCTGAAGTCTACTATCTGTTACTTGCCCTCTCAAGACATCATAAAATCCATCGTCAGCCTGTTCTTGGTATAAATGCAGTTAACATGTTAATCTCAATCACACAGATTAGTTGTAAAATCAGCGAGTGCTGTGAACAAGTAGTTCTATTCTGACTTAATATTTCTCTTCTGTTTGTATAGTATTCAAGGAACATCTTCTAATCAACTTTTTATTGACAGGTAAATTTGCAAGAAAAGATTCCTCAATAAATACTTCTGGTTTAAAAATGCTCCAGTCATTTGTAAAAACTACTAGTCTGCTACATCTTCACTTAAGCAAGAAGCTATGAAGCAGAAAGGATGTAACTTGGTGACATTAAAATGAACAACACAAGCGCAGTATCTCTATAGGCAACAAGTTGGAACAAAGTCTAACATCTAACAGTATGTCAGTACTACAAGGGTGTGATGTGCTGTGTCAAATGTGAGTTCAAATAAAGTATCTTCCAGAGGATGATTACCTTTCAGCTCCACTTACTAGCTTTCATTCAGTTATGCAGTATTTCATGATGTGAATAATAGGCTTAAAGTAACTGAATAAATAAGGAATAACCCTATCTAGCACAGCTAACGATTACATAGTGTCAGTAGGTTGCTGGACTCTGTATTAGGTTTCCTCTCTTCTCTGTCATAGTGAGTCATCCAAGTAAAATATGACAGAAACTGTCAGTACCCCCGTACCTGAGCTAGTAATGAAATTAAGTCCAACTGTAAATTTAGAAAAGATCACACATAATGTATTCTTGATAGAAACCACCATGCTTGATTTCACATGGCTTACTGCCAAGTTCCAAGCTTTTTAAACATTTGTAAACAGGTCCTTACAAAACTGAACTGGTTCAGGTCAAACAATTTCAAAACTGAATTTCCTGAGGAGCTTTTCTGACAGCTGGTCACCAGTACTCAAACTGTATGTATTGAAATGAAAGCATTTGGCAGGCAAATACGATAATAAAGTCCCATTGTACTGTGTAATTTTTCATTCATACTAGGATTTTGAAATTAAATGTTTCCATGTAAGTTATTGTCTGAGTTTTAGACAAAACCTTACCTTTCCAAATGCGCTTCATTTCAAAAGGATGTAATGACTTTAGGAATGTCCTGTCTAAGAGTGATACTATTGAATACAGTCCTTGCCTTCTCATCTGCAGTGGAAGCTTCTCATGTCCTGTATAACTTTATTTTCTTGCAAATAGACTAAATAGTGCCTGAGAGTTACAGATGTGATTCATGGCATACAAGAACAGTGTTTAATGTGCTCTGCCTTTTTATAAAAAAACAACAAACGCCCCTTTCCCCCACCTACACTTTTTTTCCTTCAGTTATTCAGGATTGTATTTAATTAACACAGTTAAAAGTATGGGGTTTTAATTACGTATTCCCTTAGGTTCATTGACACCGTGGGGTTTTACTGCAAAGTAAATGGGACTATGAAATGAAGATCCCTTCTGTAAGACCCATACATTATGATGATAATATTCTTGCCTCTGGTTTTCAGGAATGCTACATCTTTCTTCAAAAATGACTTTACAGCAAGAATCCTAAAAATTTAAACTCTTTGTCATTATAAGTACAGATTCTTTGTCTTTAGAGTTACATTTTTAAAGGCAGAGAATTCTTGCTTCTATCAAGGTGAATATATTTGTGGACCTCTATTTGAATATATACTCATTAACTCTGAAAAACCTTTTTAGTCTCCATTCTGTTATTTCTTTCTCACTGCAAAATATGAAGTCAGATTTCCCCGTTATTTTTAAAATTTGTGTCATAGTGTATAAAGATATATATCTTACACAGCATATGAGGAATGGAAAAATAAACATTAATTAATGTCATAAAATCTGTCTGTATTCCATCTTTTCCCTAGAACAGAAAAGTCCTAGCTAAGACTGAATTTTATGAGCCCAGTTAAATGCTGATTATTCTTTTCTTGGTACCCAAGGCACCAACAGCACACTTGTCTGACTCTCTAAGCACCATTAAGTCAAGTCCCTATTGCTACTATGGAGTGTTACTAGTGCATATAATTATATCTGTTCTGTGTTTATCAGCAGGGTTCACTCTCAAAATGGCTATGTTCAAAAGTGATGTTTCCTGTGGGCTACCTTGTGAAGATACAGTACTGCGTCAGTAAAGCTTCTCTCCATCTGTTAGAGGGTGCTCTTAACTACATATCTTGTTTCACTCTTGAGAGGTACTGTATTTTAATTCACATGCCGTTTAGAAATGTAACATTCCAAGCAGCAAGAAATAAACCCTTGACTTTGAGCTGAGCAGTAGAGTAATAAAGAGAACGATGTAATGTGGTAGTATGTAAATATTCACAAAGGAAAAAATAAATTTTAATTGCTGAATTTGACTGGCAGCTTCTTTTCTGACTGAGATTATAAATAATATTTCTTTCCTGTAAGAAGTTGTGAATGTTTTGCTCACAAAAATAACAGCTAATACATGTACTTAGTCTGCTTTGATACTGTCCTGATTTACAAATCTTGACCTTTGGCATTTCCTTTATTTCTACTAAGCTCTGAGAATCTGGATCACACTTTTCTGAAGCTGATGTTTATTTCATTCTGGTAAGTTTGAGGTGTATTACGTGTGTATCATATTACACTGAGAGCCGTAGAGGCAAGATAATGAAAGGAGTATAATCTCTGAAAGTGATGTGAAACATTCAACTTTTTTGGTAACAAAATTAATTCTTTCAGAGTAATTTACTGCTGTATCTGTCACTGTTTTCTCAAAAGCCCAAATCAGAGTAGGTACTGTGCCAAGCAAGACCGACATAAGTTATTTTGGCCACAGGCTAAGAGAGGTGCAAGATATGACAGCTCTTCCGAGCACCAAAGCTAGTTTACATGGCATCTGTTGAGAATTAAGATAATAGCTAGCTTCTTGTTGGGTAACAGCCAAATTACAATATTTAATAATTATTGCTAATTATCTTGGTTGAATTACCTGATAAGGTAACAAGACTTTAGCAGCAGTTTTAATTCAATAATGCATTTCACTGTGTATACAGCTTTATGTGGAACAGTTTCTTCCAGATTTAATCATGGCCCAAATTTTGGGTAGTACCTGTGGGCTATAGGAATTTAATATAGGCAACTGTCATTAGTTAATTTTCAAGAGGGGTTGAAAAGTACATCTGTATTAAATGTTGTAAGTATATAGTTGATCTCTGGCTACCTGTGAAAGAAATGGTAAAGTTTCATAGCAGAATTTGCTGTCACTGCAGATTTTCCATTTGATAATCATTAGTCAAGATCAAGTTAGTTATCTTCAAGCACTCTTCATTATGTAGAACACTCCTACTTCCAACTTTGAGAACTCTTTAGGACAAAAAACCCAACCCAACCAATATATCAGCCCACCAGTCTAATAGGTGAATCGAGTGAGTTTGCAGAGGTGAAGGCCATCCAGCTGGCTTTAGACATTGCTGACCGAGAAAAGTGGCCAGTGCTCTATCTCTGTACTGACTCATGGATGGTGGCAAATGCCCTGTGGGGGTGGTTCCAGCAATGGAAGCGGAGCAACTGGCAACGCAGAGGCAAACCCATCTGGGCTGCCGCATTGTGGCAAGTTATTGCTGCCTGAGTGGAGAACCTGGTTGTAGAAGTCTGATGTGTACCTCAAGGGGATTTGATTTTGGGCGAGAACAGCCAATGACTTAAACTGTATGATGTTAATTGCTATATAATACTGTATATCATCACTTCTGCGGTAGCTATATGCCATATCAACGGTATTACACTAAGAATCACTCAGATTAATGAAGAATGAACTTTGATGAAATGGAGCAAAGTGCAGTGATGATAGAACCGGACAAGTGCAGCGGTGATGGGACCAAAACTGGCTTCAGCATGCAACAATGCAACACCACACACCATCTCTCCTGCCCTGAAGGACTGTTATGACAGATGGAGCCCAAAGCCACGGACTGATCCAGACTGCACTGGAATAGGGTGAGGCTCCAGAACATCTGCAGTATATTGATGACATCCTCGTGTGGGGCAACACAGCAGAAGTTTTTGAGAAAGGGAAGAAAACGGTCCAAATCCTTCTGAAGGCTGGTTTTGCCATAAAACAAAGTAAGGTCAAGGGACCTGCACAGGAGATCCAGTTTTTAGGAATAAAATGACAAGATGGACGTCGTCAGATCCCAATGGATGTGATCAACAAAATAACAGCCATGTCGCCACCAACTAGCAAAAAGGAAACACAGGCTTTCTTAGGTGTTGTGGGGTTTTGGAGAATGCATATTCCAAATTACAGTCTGATTGTAAGCCCTCTCTATCAAGTGACCTGGAAGAAGAACGATTTCAAATGGGGCCCTGAGCAATGACAAGCCTTCGAACAAATTAAAGAGGAGATAGTTCATGCAGTAGCCCTGGGGCCAGTCCGGGCAGGGCATGATGTAAAAAATGTGCTCTACACCACAGCTGGGGAGAATGGCCCTACCTGGAGCCTCTGGCAGAAAGCACCAGGGGAGATTTTTTTTTTCCCAATTTTGCTCTTATTTACATTATATTTTTATTGGCCCCAACATTTGTTTTCTACAACACTATCCTATTGTGAAGTACAAACCACATGCTTGTTGAGGCTCCCAGAGACTTTCCCTGAAGACCACTGCTCTCTTCTCTCAACTTGTTTTCAGTTAAGTAGGTTGAACAAGTAAAATTGCCGCTATTGTAAGTGTACAGGCAAGGGGCCTAGAGTTGCTTCAGGATGTGTTAAGGTCAGAATCAGGTGTAGAACCCAAGAGATGTAACATGCAGATCCCTGTTTAAATACTAGAGTTCATTCCCTTTTATCAGCAGCTATAATGTCAGTTGATAAGCAGTGCATATAATTGGTCTTATAAATTAATAATACCAGTTGACCCAGCTCTCATCTTACTCTCTGTAAAGATAACTGGAATCCTCTGTCATGATAGAGGGAATGCCACTGATTTGTGCCCCCTGCCACCCCCAACAACTATTCCTGGCTTTCAGTGCATTAAACTTTCTTGCCTGCAATGATTTAATAGGTGGAAATAAATGCTATGGTATGTGAGTAGGTTGCAAAGCTAAAGCTCCTGTGCACAATTATGCTATACTTTATACCTACAATAGTTGCATATGCACTGCAGTGTCTACAAAGCTAACTCTAGGTAAAACTGATTTGGATTGGAAGACCAGCAGTGTTTTACACTAAAACTGTAACAGTTCATAGGACAGGAATGATCTCCCTCAGAGAGAGTCTTCGATGCAGTTTGGTGTATGGGCATGTTAATGTGTGGTTCTGATGAGGAATTGTCCGGTACAAGGGAAATGCTAGCTATTAACAGCTCTTTCTCAGTGTGACTTTATTCTTTTTAAATAAGAAGCAGTAAAACCAAAATCAGTCTCTCTATTCTATTGATTGGGCTGTGCAGGGTCTTTTGGCAGAATAAAGGGCTGTGTGTGGTAGTGATGGGTTTTTTGTTTGTTTTGTTTGAACGAAGGACCCTTGGGTCAAATACTGAGTGAAAAAAGTATAAGGAAACAGTATCTCTGCCTCCTCCACCAGTAGTGCAAGTAGACAGGAAGAACCACATGCAGTTTAATTAAACACCTGTTAGACCAACACATTAAAACTTCCATTCAAACCTTGATGTGACCTTCTATAAAAGGACAAAAATTTTAGTCCAAAATCTGCATGTGTGTATGTATGTGTATAGAACTTGGATCAGACTACAGAGTTGTGTTTGCACCATAAACTAGCTTAATAGGTAGACTCACAGCTTTGAATTTCAGCCTGTGACTGTCTCCCATTAAATACAGAGAGAGAATCAGACTCTAGGTTGGGCACCCAGCTTATATACCAAAGTTAAGTGGCCAGCATAAGCCAATTAGTTCAATACAAAGTGAACTAATTTCAAGCTTGTGGCTGCTGCTGTTAAAGCTCCAGAATACTTCTGCATGTTTGTAACGGTTTACCTGCTGTAGATATGTAGTTGACCAAAAGTAGATCAGAAGACACGTCTTCTGAGTTTCATAAATTCCATGAGCTTCAGCTGCATGGTGTAGTATAGGCACCAGCCTAGAGAGCTTTTTAATGATCAAAATTTCTTCTTTTACTGCAGAGATATGGCGGGGGGGGACCAAACCAACAAAAAACCCTACAAAAAGTTACCCACTCTATTTGCCAATTAAAGTCTACTCTGGCATAATATATTTTGGAGTTTACAAGTGAATTATAGTTTGTCATCTCAGAATTGTACATTTTTCTTCATAGGAATTCAGCTCCAGGAAGTGTATTCTTCTTTTTAATGTCCAAGTGACATAATGGGAGAGCAACAGGTTTGCATTTATATGGTACTTCACACACAGCAGTGTATGTGTTTTTTCTAAGGATATATTCTAGTGTGCTGTATAGCATAATGCAATTCTAAAATATCAGGAATTTTCCAAGTAAATTTGTCTTTAATCTCATTTTTAAATAAAGATGCCATTTGGATACAAAGAAACTCCACCTATCTTTAACTTGTATCCAGGAGCGGAAACAATTAGTAAAGGCATACTTACAGCCAGCAGAGAGAGTCCAGAGCTAACCAATTTAGTCAGTAAGTTGGCAGAAGCATATTTCATTATATTTTACCTAGAGGCCTGTTCACAGTATTATAGTTTAATGAGTTCCAGCTTTTCCTAACTTTCGGTAAAGGCTTATTTAGTGAAATAAAAATGAAAAGGTTAGGAATAATGTGTTATTAAAAGCTAGTATAACACCTGTTTAGAATATAGGCAAGGTGAGCTCTGTGTCAGTGGCAGGATGTTTATGAAAGAGAAGTCGTCCTTATCTGCAGCTTCCACAGTGAGGAGATCATTAATATTAACCACAAAGTTCACAGCAAGTTGGTTGGGTTTTTTTGGTTTGGGGTTTTTTTTTAATAAATCATTTATGGCTTAGTTTTTAAGGTTTTTTGATAAGCTTAGTAAAATAATTAAAGTACTGAGGGGGAAGGAATACTGTTGACTGTCAATTATACAGGTTCCACAATTACTGCCTATATCTTGAGACTGTCTCTTTTACTTTGTGAAGTAAAAGAGATGATAGATATCAGAGTATTTCTTTGCTGGTGCCTGTCCCCAGATAAGGTAAACCAATATGGAGTAAAAACACTGATAAAATGCCAGAAGATGATTCAGAATATGGAAGTGGAATTGAAATGGACTCCACCGTGTGATTCCTGTTTCAGTCACCTATTAAAACTGTTGATACTGCTAAGAATGTGACTCTACTCTGTGAAGTTTACCATAGAAATTAATCAAAATGAGCAAACAAAGAAGGGACAGTTGCTTCTCCTCAAGGCACCTTTGAAGAAGAATCTTAAATCTGCCAGAGAATTTTTGTTGTTATTGGGAGTATTTCATAAGTGAAACTAAGAAAAGTGCCAGCTACATAATACACGCATTTTAAATTTGGCATATTTGGGAAGGAAAATTAAGGAGAATTCCATCTAGCACCTAGCACCAGTTTTAACTAGACTTGTATTACTGCGTGGTCTCAGTCTCCAAATTGAAAACAATATAAATCAACTGTGGCTAAGAAGAGAAAGTGATGGCACAGAGATGGGTTTCCCTGACTCTTATTTTGTAAGGTTAGCTTTGATTTCAACAGCTGGCTTGAATAAACTGCCTAAGGAAACAAACATATCCAAAACTATAAGGCTTTGCAGCAAATGTCATATTATTATACCTAGAGAAGAGCTAAATATTGCAGACTGTACTGCTGTATTTCTTAATAAGGACTTAATAAGGAAGGCTTACTGCTTCAGCATCCATTTCAGTGTTGTCACACGCTTCCTACACGTTGACAAATGTGAAATAAGCACTCAGCCCCTCCATCTGTTTAACTGAAAACAAAGGAAAACCCAAAAAATATTTACTTGATATTTTCATGTGACAATAGCCCTTCCTTCCATGATTTTAAGTTGTAGAATTCTGTTCTATATCTGCAGTAATGAGCATCTCCATAGTTAACTTGGAAAGTGCTGAATTACTTAGACTAAGAGGTACAGCTGCCTTCCATCTAGGACTGTAGCACCTGCTTTCTCAAAACAAGTGAGAACTACCCCTAATTGATTAGGGCTTTTTTTGTTTTGGGGAAGGAAAAAACTTCTGTGAAGAGTTTAATCTCCTATACGTACATTTGCATAACCATTTCTTTCACACTCTCTCTTTTTTTAACATTTTTTCAATATTATTGTAAAGATTCTATGATTAAAGATTACTATATGCAGAATTTTACTGCTCTAGGAAAAAAGATGTTAATTTACACAGATTCTATTAATTTGGTTTATTGGTGCTTATCTGTATTATAAATCAATTAAACTAATCAAATAGTGCTAAACCATCAACTATTCTAAATCAATTATTTAGTCTACTGTAATGTTGCAGCTGCTGCACTGCTGACCTGTAAATCTCTAAATTGAATACATAAGTGTAGAAAGACTTAAATAAGCAAAATATTAATTTGATTTATAAATGGTTTTTATATGCTTAGCTGTTTGCAGTACCTACACACGCACATGCACAGACACTTTCCACAAGGGAAGGGTTATAATTTCGAGGAAAAAACCCTGTTACCTGAGGACAGGTTTTTAAATTTGTAACATATGTTCTTCCAGTTTGTTCTTTTAGCTTGATCTCAGTTTGTGTGCTAAATTGCTTTGGAATTGACAGGAAGGTTCCTCTTGGAATTTGGTTGGGTTTGTTTGTTTTGCAGTCACCTTAACAGCATGTAGGACTACTTGATCTTTCTTCTAATGTAGCAAACTCCAAATCAGCAGAAGTGGTTGTTTGTAGTGCTGTAGTCTTGAAACTTATGGACTGTTATGGAAGTAGTAATAATAAGTCTAAAACTATACCTTTATAATCTTAGAATGTTCTCTAATGTGAATGGTTTTTGCAAGGAGAAGTTCATATAAGCATATAGTCATAGATTCAGTGTTTTCAAGAAATGTGGTGAAAAAGGGAATGCCAAACTGAAGAATGCTGATGCTCTCCACAGGATCAACAAGTGATATTGCTTTAAAATTCTATAAGTCTCCAGGAGATGCCTGGAACACAGTAGTGGAGAACAGCAGACCTTTTACCTTCAATCTGGTCTGCACCATTCTTTCTGCAGGAAGCTGAGGTGATGGCTCCTCTTACTTGGAGAAGAGCTTCTGTGCCTGAAACTTGAAGGTAGAATTCCTATTTCTAACTTATTTTCTAGAATTCAGTGGACTTCAGCTTCAGTTCTGACTGCAGGATTTTGAGGACTCTGTAGATAACCATTAAAATAGTATTTAATAATGCCTTGTTTTTGCTGCACAGTGCTTAGCGTACAGCTGCTTTGGAAAAGGCAATGCTGTTAAACAACAAAATCCTTCGAATTCCTTGAGAGCTTCCCCGAAATGTATTCTCTGTCTCTTAAAACGCAACTCCTAAAATGTAGTTCTTAAGAGTTGCATAGGGTAAGTACTCCCTAGCCCAAAGTATTGCCACATACTATGCGGTGGTGAAGTCTGGAGAAGGTCAGTTGCAGGATGTTTTGAAGTTAACCAACTCTTCGCATCTGGAAATGTAGCACCTCTGCTCTGCTGCAAAAGTCATGTCTCTTTCCCTTGCAAATTTACTGTCTTGTTGGCTCTACAAGACCAAAGGAAAAAAACTCCCTTGTAGTAATACGATATACTTTTCTAAGTCATCTTAGAATGTAAACCTGGTGGGTGATAAAACAGAAGTTGACTGTTGCCTTTGAACTTCCAAGAACTGCTGGCATATTTTTCTATGAAAATGCACGTTGGGAACAAGTTAAGTCTTGAACTTGGACTGTAAAGGTAAAAGGATTGAATGTGTGTTGTTTCTGATTTGTATTAAATTATATTTGTAAACTGGGTGCTACAGAAATGTCAAGCATATTTGCATATAGTAAATAGCTCATTTTAGACAGAAGGCTGAATATTGCGGGATGTCAGGATTAGGGGGACCTGCCAACTGAAATGTCTACTGGACAGAGAATTCTAAAAATCAATTGTTAGCTTTTCTAGACCTATATCTTTTATATTCGAAAGCTATGTGCTGCAGCGTATGGCTGAAGTATATTTTGTTAGACAGAAGGAACAGGATAAATAAAATTTACTATGCTGAAAAACAACTTTTATTGTGCAATGTAAATAGGTAACTCACAAGAGCTGGGGAAAATTCAGTGAGGGTTTGAAGTTGGAATTTGATTCAGAGGCTTACAATACTTGATAGCTTACTACTTAACTCTGTTGCTGGGAGACTGGCGATTTTTCGCACTCAGAAGAAAGTTACATCCTATTTTTTTTTTCTTGCAAATAAATATCAAATATGCTCATTAATTTAATGACTCTTGCAGAAGCCAAAGTTTCATCAATGATTTTTTTTTTTTCCTTCAGAACTAGTAAGTTCCAAGGGAGTGGAGTTCTAAATGAATTGAGAGAGAGAGTTTAAACTTTTTTTTCTCTTTGGTATTGTAGTATTTTTAAAAATCTGCTTGCATTGATTACCACTTTTTATTTTTACAGATGATTTGGATGTTGCAGGAAGTGCATCTTTTGTTGCAGAAATGTGTGTGTGTTTGCTTTTTTTTTCATCCAGTCTAGCATAGCTCATGCATCATCAGAAGGATCAGTTCTCTCAGTACTTAGTTTTGGAGGTGGTGGCATACAAATATGAAAATACATAGTGGTCCTGATACTGGTCTGGTACCCAAAAATCTTCCTAACGAATGCTGACTCATTCCTCGTATCCAAAATGTTGTTTTTAAGTACAATTCATAAATGTTCTTCCAACTTCCTTCTTTCTGATACAACACTACAAAAACTTGGAGAAATTGACAAGTCCAAGTGCTAATTTTCCTAATTGTCTTTTATGTTTAACTGTTTTGAGGATTTACAGCATGGTGCTACTGAATGAGTTAAAGCATTATCTGAATTGTATTCATTAGGAGGTTTATACCATGTAAGAGTAAACTAACCTTATTAGCAAAAGGGGCTTTGGCCAGAAGTGCTACCTTGCAGTAAATTGCTTTTAACATTAATGTGGTTAATATTTTTAACTGTTTAAAGAGTGCACATCTGTTCAATATAATCTGTTAATTTTAATGGCTAAAATCTACTATATGGAAGAAACTAAGTGTGTGTGTGTAAACCTCACCTCTACTGGTAGAGGTAGAATAAAGAGCAAAGAAGTGACACTTCTTCTATGTTTGTTTGCATGTCCCAAGATTTTACTATTAGATTTCTTTGGTTCAATTAATAAGACTGTGAACTTCATGTTGGGAGACCTGTGTTCTTGTTCTGTTTCAGACCTAGATAGCTGATCTTATGTAGATGGTTTATTAGTAATTTCCTCGAGTTTTTCCATAATTTTCATGGTATTGTTTTAGACAGGGATTGTCTTATACAGTTAATATATATTAATTTTAAATTTCTTTGCTTGAGGCTTGGTTGTTCATGGTTTTGCTTTCTCGTCCCAACTAACAGTCTTGAAGGTAGCTAGGCAGCTCTTACTAAAAGCAGCAACTGTTCTTTTGTACTTTGGAGTGACAGAGACTGAACCTTTGATAGAAAACATAACCAAATAAAATCATTAAAGCATTCAATATGTTGGGAAGGATTGCAACGTGGCAGATGTTGCTTCTGGCTTTTAGGATAGTATTGTAGTTGCTGCAATTGTGTAAAGAGAAGTTAAGAGGCCTTTTCAGGGTGTGGGATCAGTAATATCTATGGCTTTACATGGAAAGGAATTTTTGTGAGAGATAATTGTTTTTAAGGTGACAGCAAAATCTCAAACCTTTATCATTGCTGAGCAGGCTGAAGTGCTTGAGGGCTTGAATTGTGTACTTTGGAGAAATGCAAGATTTCTGAGAGTTTCTCTGCTAAGAATGTGCTGTAGATGAAATACTGTATTTTGCTTGTAGCTCTAACCATTTTTGACTTTTTTCCCTGCAAACTGGCAATTAATGTTTCCAGATTTTGTTATCATATTCAATTAATATTTGATTATATCATACTCTGTAGATAATGATATGAGAAAATTGCTGGATTTTTAAGAGAAAACATTGCCAGGTGAATTTCAAGACAAGTACTTTTATCTGGGTAAAAACTGTGCAGTGGCTACAGTCAGTTTTAAGTGTGCTGTGGTTTCATGGGTCCTCATACAAATTGAAGGGGAAATTCAATTTGTAACTGCCTAGCAGTGGTAATTTGTGACCAAGGAATGATCTGGCATGGAGGGCAAGAAGGCCCAACTGCAAAAGGGATTAAACTGGGTGGAAGCAGGAATGCCAGAAATGGAACAAATCCTTGTGACTGAGTGCAGTTTCCTGTGGTGATGAGATATGAAACAGCCCCGGCACTGTCTTGTAGCCATCCTGGAATTCCAGGGCTCAGGACCTTTGGGCAGCAGAGCTGGGCTGGGGGATGGACCCAACACCAGGTTGAGGTGCGCCATGCTGATGCTCACAGGACTGGCACTAGTGCAATTGTATATAATGAATCTGCTTGTGACGCATCTTTGCAGACTCCTTGTAGAACTGCTTATGGCCATAGGACTCTATCCAATGCATTGCTTTTTTTTTTTTTTTTTCCTTTCTCCTTTTTTAATGTTCAAGCACAAACATGTTTAATTTACCTCAAGGGGTACACTAAAAATTCCCCAACAAAATAAAAATCTGGAAACTGCTGAATTGCTTGGTCTTAGTCAGGGTATACCCCAAAGAGTTCTTAGCATAATGCAAATCTGGGGCTTTAGTTTGGACAAATTAAAATTCATCTGGCTCTAGCAGTGTACTTTTCAATCTGTCTCTAAGAATCACATATTTCTGTTACAGCATTGAGAAATAACCTATTCTTTTGTCGTACATAGTGTTCCAGCTGAAAAGGGGGTATGGGCACATAGTTTGTTTTGTGGATAATGGTTTTTGTTATGTCTGTACTTAAAAGAAGGTTCTTTGATTGTTGTAACACTTCATATTTACCAAGTGTTTATTGGTGTCTGATAATAAAGAATTTACAATCAAGGGACCTCTGGAGGTTGTGTAGCCCAACTTCAACCACAGTATGGTCAGCTAGAGCAGGTTGCCCAGGACCATGTCTAATGCTTTGAGTATTTCCAAAGGTGGAGACTCCACAACGTCTCTGGGCTATTCCAGTGTTCAAGGATCCTTCCAATAAAAGATGTTTTCTCGTGTTCAGATGGAATTTCATGTGTTTGGGTTTGTAACCATTGCTTCTTCTCCTGTTTCTGTTTCAAATGTTCAGAAAATAGCTGTTAAAGAATCTGTGCATCACCACCACTGCCGCACAGACTAGCAATCTTGCACAGTATCAAGAAATGCTTCTGGGTCCCGCATCTGCACTCTTGCCCTTCAACTGTTGTATTAAGCGCCAAATCGCTGTTTAACCAGCCCCAAGGCTGGGACATTAAACAAGAACCCAAACAAACTGTGCAGCAGTGGTGGTGATGCACCACAGGACACAAGTCTCTTGCATCAACTAGCTTGAACTTTGCAGGTCTGTCAGAGGTCTTGAATCAGATGGGACTCCTAAAGGGCAATGCTGCTGTCCAGGTCTCTGTTTGCAAGGTGTGCCAGGTAATTTACCCTGAGGCTGGGACTGGAAACAGTGGTGGCCTCATCTGTGGGAGGTATGCTCTGTTCAATTTACTGAGCTGCGTGTGATGGAGCTTTGGGAGGACGTGAGCAAACTGCACAAGTATCAGAATAAACAGGAGATAATTGGTTCTTCTTGGAAACCGAGCAGGGTAAGAGCCAGAGTCCTGCACTACATGGAAAGAGAGACACTTGAAAGCCTCACTTAAGCAGTGGAGGATGGGGCGGAATATCTGAGCTGTGTACAGAGTTGCAGAGCTGTAATCTAATGGAGAATAAGAGAGATCTGGTGAGATAAATTGCGTGCCTAGAGTGCTGCAATAGATTGATATAGGGTCTTTAGGAAGATAAGGGAGAAGGGCAGTGCAGTCACTACAACGGAGCAGCTCAAGTGCACAGAGCTTTGCTGTAGAACAGGCCATGTGAGCTCATAGGTCAGAATCAATTAGAGGAGAGGTCAGCAAGAGGGATGTGATGGTGAACATCACCTACAGGCTATCCAGTCAAGAAGAGGAAGTGGAGGAAGCTTTTGTTGTTGTTGTTTGTGACAGCTGGAAGAAGCTTCATGATGACTGGCTCTGTTTTTTCATGGGGGCTTTAATTACTGATAGCTTCTGGAAGGGCAATGTGGTGGAGCACAGGCAATCCAGAAGCTTTCTTGAGTGCACTGAGGGTATGTTTTGTTGTAGGGGTTGAACAACCTGCCTAGGGGAGGTTCTCTGTGGCAAGGGAGGTTCTGATTATGTGTAAGGAAAAAAAAAAAACTTCACCATGAGGGTTAGTTAAACATTAGGACAGAGGCTGGGAAAGGTTGATAAATCTCCGTCCTTGGAGACACTAAAGACTTGCCTGAATAAGTCTCTGAGCAACTTAAGGTAACTTTGAAATTGGCCCTACTTTGAGCTTGGGAATAGACTAGATGAACTCAATATGGTCGTTCAACCCAAATTGCTTTATAACTTTTATTATAAAAACTGGGAAGTTTGTGTGATGTAGTTACTAGAATAGGAAGCTGAAAGAAGTTACCTGGTTTAGTTTCCACTTCTGGGATGATCTTAAAAAAAAAAAAAGTGGACTGTGTTTTGGGTTAGATATGGTGTTTGCCTTTCAGGATTGCAAACATTATCCTTTGTGTACATAGGAAGATAGGTGAGTGACTTCTGTAGGGAGTCCTGTAAACTCTGTTTCTCAAGACTACCACAAATAAAATGAGTACTGTTGAATAATACACCTGCTTTTATGGAGCTGTTGCTATGCTTAATTAAATATTTAAGGCTGAAACATTAAACAGCTGTATTTGTTTTATGGTTAGCATAATCTCAACAATTTTCATTGCACTTGGGTTTATTTATGGATAAATGCATTTTTGTTTGTATGATCCATAAGAACTGTTAAAAGAAAGCCCACAAAACCTCAGTACAAGAGCTTGTGTATGTCCCAGTCTTAGTCATGTTAGCGCAGGCATTGACACTTCCACTTCCAGACAAGCAGTTACAGGTTTCTTGCTGTTATTCAAGTACTTTAATGTTTCCAGTCTATGGAAATAGTCTCAGCTGTATGTTGTATGAGAGAGCTGGAGCTTCGTCTCATCTTTGGCAAAATGTATCAGTGCCATTCAGGGACTTGGGTAATAGTTTTCAAGAAATGCTTTCAGATAGGATATCTGAGAGTTGCTACCTGGCTGCTGTAAACTTTGCCAAAGAATTGGGCAGTGTGTGTGTGTGTAAAAAAAAAAAAAAAAAAAAACAACAAAACAAACAAACAAACAAAAAAAACCCCAAACAAACAACCACCCAAACAAAAAACCACAAAACAACCCCCCCCCCCCAACAACAACGACAACAAAAAAAGCAAAAAAA
This sequence comes from Aptenodytes patagonicus, assembly GCF_965638725.1. Classification (NCBI taxonomy): domain Eukaryota; kingdom Metazoa; phylum Chordata; class Aves; order Sphenisciformes; family Spheniscidae; genus Aptenodytes; species Aptenodytes patagonicus. The sequence goes on from NC_134957.1 coordinate 5,400,458, forward strand.
CCCCAACTTATAAATGTCTTTGCTTTGTCATCCAGTTAGACTGATCTACAATGCTTGCTGCTACAATACAAAAGGCTGATCAGCCTTCCCATTTTGGTCCTCTGGCCTTCAAACTGGCTTTGCTGCTAGCATACTGTCTACTAAGTAAAGGTATATGCTGAGGAAGTTTAACGAAAGTTAAGCTTCAGAACTCATTGCTTGAGGTCCAAGCTGTTTATGTAGAGATATGGTCAGACTTTCTGAAGGAATTTGTTTCCCTATAAATTTTCAGATTTGGGAAAACCCAAGGAAGCAGTGAAAGTTAATCTGAACCGTGAAGTACCATAAAATTTCCAACCTTGGACAGCTTGCTGATCCACTGTAATCATGGCAGAGCTAGGATTCATTTCAACTTCAGACCTGGTTGAATCAATTCATACTCTCTAGTTACGAACTTCAGCAGTCTTGAAATTATTTTGAGTTTTGTAGCTGAGAATGTTCAATGGCTTATCGGAAGCATACCTCACCTATGCTCTAACACTTACTTTTGTAAGAAGTTAACCTGAAGATAGGTTCTGTAGCAAACCTGCAGAGTTTTTGACTTTCAGGTTAGAGTTGCAAGGTCTCTGCTGCAAAATGAGAAGGCTTTGTTTGAAAACCTACAAACCATAATACCTTGGGTTTTCAGTGCATGCTCAATTACATATATGACAGCTTATATTTTGAAGTGTTACAATTTACCAATTTGAGGAGAGGGGAACTGTTTTGTTTGAGCATCAGAAAGCAATGGAAGCACTTGAATTTCTTCACTGATAAAACAACCCTTAGCAGTGCTTAAATTTGCTAGCTCTGTAGCTAGGTTACCCTCTCCAGATGTGACTGCCTCTTGTAGAGCGGGAAAATGCACTTGGTGTTCCCAACTGGTATATGAATGCCTACGGCATGTATATGTTAGAGTTAAAGTTCCAGTCTGTTCTGCTAGAAAATAGCCTCTTTTTGCACATGATTAAACTAGCCATGAACAAAAAATTGGACTTTCTCCCACCCCTTTGAGGTTGTTAACAGTTCTGAGTGTATGTCTTTTGCTTTCAGTTCCACCAGAAGTTCTATCCTGTCCCTGAGAAATTTTTTTAAGAACATTCCTTAATAAAATCCCAGGCATCTCTTGTAACATCTCATCTGGGATCATCTCATCTGAAACTGTTATGAAATTTCACTTGGTTTTGGTCTGAGTTATACTAATACATACCAGAGACTTAGAAACTAATGCCTACAGCAAAAAACCCAAGCAAACCCCAAAACAATATTCAGACAGACAGTGCTTGTCCTGATTTTTTAATGCTTGGTGCTTTTTTTTCATCAGAATGCTCTGTATTTTTTTGTTTCTCTTCTCAATATTAAGACTTTTTTTAGGGTAACATGCACTTATTTAAGGCTGGCTACTGAACTATTTGGATTCTTTGGCATTGAATTCTGATTTTATGAATACTACAATTATACAAACCCATAATACTAGATTCAGTATGGCAATAGTCACCAATGGAGAGAACTGTGTTGCTCTGGAGACAGGCTTCCTGTCTTTTTTCCCCCTTTTATATTACCTCTTTAAATGAGATGTTGCATTTCGGAGGATGAATGTGGTAAAATGTTTCTTTGTGTATTCCCCCAGTTGTTAATAAAATAAATAAGATCAGGGAAGTCAGTGCATTTCTCAGCCAAGACTCATCTTTTTTTATTCTGTTGTATTAGTTAGTGTGTTTTTGGTTTTAATACGGCATCAGACCGCTGTTATATCTACCTTTTCTATCTTTTACCTATCTTTTAATAAAGCAAGACAAGGGTGTGGTTCTCATGAGGTTATGCTTCTGGAATAGTGTAATAAATGAGGTCTTAATGGGAAGTTGGAAACGCTGATGATTTATGGCTTTCTACAACACTCATTAGGCATACACATCAATGTGTAACATCCCATAAATTATATTACATGCTGTAAAAAGCCATAAATTGTCATTTTTAGTGTGAGTTATTACCATTAAAGACTTTTATTCCCTGCTGCTAGTGTGAGTTTCTATGGCTTCCTCACCAATTCCCTGACTAATGATTTCAGCAACTGCAGGAAGGAGACCAAGAGATACAGTGGCTGATTAGGTAGCACAATTGCCATAAAGCTGTTAAGTTAGAGGTTAAACTACTTTATAGAGAAAATATGATCTACTCGCCTGGTAACATCCTTAACATTGAGCATTTCCGAATATCATTCAGACCAACTGTATTATTTTTCTTCACTGTTGTTAATATCTGCCTACTGAAAACCAGAAATGCTTTTAAAATAATGGTACCAGTTTGTACTGAACAGTCAGCTGCAGTAGAATGAAGATAAGCTAAATCCTGTGGAGCAATTCAGTCTCTCCCATTGATCTGCCATCACAATTTGCAGCGGTACCTCAGAGGAGGTATTGCTAATTTTAATTCAGTATACTGTAGTAAATTGTAATATTTTTTTAAGTGATGAGCCATCAAAACACGGGGTTGTGTGTCTTATTCTGTATTACAAGTCAACTTGAACAGAGCTAAGTAAGGTGAGGGAATTGCAGGTAGTACTATCTTTTTTTATGCAGCACTGCTGTGGTATTTAGCTTCAGGGAAGGTATTGCGTTCCTCCAAGTTGTAGTGGTTATAATTTCAAACTCTATGTAGGGGGTCATGCAGGAGGAAGACAAGAAATGATGTATTAAAATTTACTTAACTTCTAATTTTAGACACCTTTGGGGATACTTTTGTTTGAAAAGTGAGTACTACCTTTCAGGCTGCCAGCTATAAGTGTCATTATGAAAACTAGACACTGCAGCTTGCAAATGCAATGCAAAACCAAAATGATTTATCATGGCTTTTCCAAGAAATTCCTCCCAACAAGTTTGTTCTTTTCCCTGGAACACTTGTGTGTACTATGGCTTTTAGGGAGATTTTTCTTTGCCACGCCTTCATTAAACCTTAGTTTAGCAAGTATCTTTTCCTTATCCAATCTCTTCCAGTCCAGGGTATTGGAGAGAGAGAGAGAGCTCTCTGAAAAGCATCTTGGTAATCTTGTTTTAGGCATGATGAAAAGGATAATTTCTGATAAAAATCAATTTTACCATTTTGCTAGCCATTTTTGTTGCATTATAAGAGAAGAGCTTTTTGTATTCCTCCATCCCCTGCCCCTCGCCCTGCCGACTAGAGCACATTTCTGACTAACTCATGCCCTCTAGTGAGTCAGTTCGGTGGGATTAAAATTACAAAGCTTTGTCGTAACCCGGGGTGGATTTTTTTTTTCCCCCCTTTTCTTTCTTATGTAGCTTGGAGAATTAATTGAGTATACTTCATATCAATAGCTAATTTATATGTTTTGCTAGGTGAGAGAAAGGTCACTGTTTTAGTATTTGTAATGTATTCCTAAAGGTGCCACACTTTCATATCATACCATACAGGAAAAGGAAACAGTGCTATTTGTGCTTTGTAATCCTTATATAGCAGTAATTTAAGAGCTGTCATTTGCATGGATGACCTCAGTAGCAATGCTAAGCTAGAAAAGAGGAGGCCACCTGTAACTGAATTCTTATTTTTGAAAATAGATCTATAGTGTATCTAGTTGATTTACATGGAAAAGAGCCAGAGAGCATCAAGAAACTAAAAAAAAAAAAAAAAAAAGCTACTTGAAATAAATACATAAGCTGAATAAAGTAACTGTTGACTTAAATTCAGGAATACCTCTTAAAGCGAGGAGCGATGAACTGCTTTTTGCTGACTACTGATTCCAACCATTGTTTGGATTCAGCCTGAGGGCTGCAATATATTGTGGTTTGGTAACATCAGCATAGGTCATCTGACGTTTTAAAATGTTAATACATTTTATACATTCAATTATGTTTCAAATTTTATAATAATGGAAACAGTATTTGTAAAATGTATGTTTGGCTTTGTCCAGTTCTTGCAGATTCATTGCAAAAGCAGATCTTGTGCCATAACGTTATCTCTCGCCTTCATAGTGTACCAACAAGACTTTTATGATCAAATACTGTGTGACACATCCCAAATAGGAATTGTGAGTGAATGGAAAGAAGTGCTTTGTGCTCAATTTATATTTCATGAAATAAGCATCTTTTATGAAGAACTCTATGGGTCTAATCCTATTGAATTATTTTGCCACTGTTAAGAAACGGAATTTATTCATATGCTGAAATTTCTTATGCTTCTAAACTGAGCTTTCATGATATTCCTCAACTGTTACATTAAAAGGTTATGTAAGAAAATAGTTTTCTTTTTATGGAAATTAGATCTCAAATGATTTTTGATGCTGTACTTCATTTGCATTAAGTAATTTTTTTTAATTCTGCTTTGAAATGAAAAACTACAATTTTGAAATTTTTATGAATGAAATATCTGATAAGTTCAGTTTGGCTGAGAAACTTTGCTTGTCATGTACTTTAATGTTGTTTCAAAACTGTTTTGTTATTATTATTTTTTTAATCAATGCTTTGACATTTTGAAAGTAGAACATTTTGACGTCTTCCTCGCGATTTTTTGGGGTGGTGGGGACAGATCATGTCTTGTAAAACATTCAGTTTTTCAGAATAATTTATTTTTGAGTTCAAGAACTGATCTTTTTCTCATTAACCTATCTTATGCATAAGAACTCACATATCAGATGATACTAAATGACTTTGCTGCTGCCAGCTAAGTCTTGTCAAGTCCAGGTCTTGATGTGATCTTTTCCTTGAGAAATGTTTTAGTGATGCTATGTGGAAGCTTTGCTTTATTAATGGTGTGAAAATAGTATTTTTGGGTAAAGTAAAACCTTACAAAGCTTTGAACAAAGCCTTCCACCTACAGAAGAGGCTAAGCAGCATCTCCTGTGGTTACGTGTACATGTTTGTGCTGGTTTTGACTGGGATAGAGTTAATTTTCTTCATAGCTAGTATGGGGCTATGTTTTGGATTTGTGCTGGAAACAGTGTCGTTAATACAGGGATGGTTTTGTTATTGCTGAGCAGTGCTGACACAGAGTCAAGGCCTTTTCTGCCTCTCACCCCACCCCACCAGCGAGCAGGCTGGGGGGGGCACAAGAAGTTGGGAGGGGACACAGCCGGGACAGCTGACCCCAACTGACCAAAGGGATATTCCCCACCATATGACGTCATGCTCAGCATATAAAGCTGGGGGAAGAAGGAGGAAGGGGGGGACGTTTGGAGTGATGGTGTTTGTCTTCCCAAGTCACCGTTACACGTGATGGAGCCCTGCTTTCCTGGAGATGGCTGAACACCTGCCTGCCGATGGGAAGGAGTGAATGAATTCCTTGTTTTGCTTTGCTTGCATGTGCAGCTTTTGCTTTACCTATTAAACTGTCTTTATCTCAGCCCATGAGTTTTCTCACTTTTACCCTTCCGAATCTCTCCCCCATGCCACCTGGGGGGGCAGTAGGTGAGCGGCTGGGTAGGGCTTAGTTGCTGGCTGGGGTTAAAACCACGACAATGTCTCAAGATGCTGTGATTCAGCATGGCTGACCTGCCTGTGAAACTAGTAAAGCTGTATTAACATGTTGCTGTAGCTGCTGTTCAGATAAGACATTGAGATCAAGACAGTTATTTATGTGGCCAGAGTTATATTGTGTGCAACCTTAGACCCATGCTGTTTGGATGTTCTGGACTGTCCAATGCCTGGTGTGGTGATCTCTGACCCTGTTTTATAGGGTCACTATTGAACTCTTAAATTTTTAAACAAGAGGTATGTCTCTGTTACAGAGGAATGGAGATAGATGGATGGAGAAATATGTAGAGTGTTTTTTTCTTTTTCTTTTTTTCTTAGGCTGCATGCCTGAATGTCAGTGTAAACTCTGAAATCAACCTTTCATTTATACTGAGAGAAAAGAAAATGTTCTGTGAAACATCTTAGTATCTGCTATTATATAAGAATTTGGGGTTTGCGACCTGCAACTTGTGTATTGACTTTGGGTGTCACTGGTGCTCTTTTTAGCTAAGGATCTTGTGCTGAAGGATGTTACATATTTGGTTGCGGCCATCAAGTTTGTTTTGTGGAATGGAGAAGTTAAAGTACTTGTTCTAAACCCAATTTTTTTAAATTGTTTTTTTGACATGAAAATTCTGCATGTTGTTTATCTACTGACTGAGCTGATCATTATCCAAGTTACGCCAACATGTTTGCAGGCTTTGTGCAAAATAGTTTTTTTAACCTTTCTCCTGAGACTGTTGGAGAAGCAAAGTTAGAAATACAGAATATGCAATGTAGTAGTTGAACTTAAGGATACTGTAATGATATCGGACTGCAATTAGGATTTCAAGACAAGCCGGTGTGGAAGTTTCTCTTCTGTGACAGAGCCTCTGTATATCCTAGGTGAATTGCTGCATCATGTTATACCAACTTCATAGCCAGTGAGAGATGGACACAGTTTACAAGGCCATCCGTAAGTAGTAAATGTGTGATGACTGAAAGAGTCATGTGGCTAATGTGCATCAGATTATTCCAAGTTAACATTAGGCCAAATTTAAGAATGAAAAGAATACATGTGTTAATCATCAGTAAAGCTTATGCAGTTTATACTAGGAAGCTTTAAATGCAACCAAAGGACAGAAGTGTTAAGTAGGGTATTTTGAGTGATAACTTCTGTTTTGGGGACCATGCTCAAGGGACTTTGTTATACTGTCCTAGGCAGAACTTCTGCCTTCTCTCATGCTTCCCATTCACCATGATTCCAACTGTGTCAGCATGCTCAAGGTCTGTTTTTCAGTAACAGATGCGTTCTTCCACTTTTGCACAAAGTAACTGCAGCTGATACTTAATCGTAAATATCTCTAAGAAGATATTTTGAAATTAAAGTGATATAAATTACTTCAAAATTATCACACGCTTGAAATATACATGCTGCATTTATTTGTTTTGAATTGATGGATTGTTTATGGAGCACATACATACATCTCCTTTTGTTCCAAAATGAATGGGTAGAAAAATTTGGAAACATTGGCTGAAAAAGTTCTTTCCATTTCTAGCTCGCCTCTCCCTAGCTATTAGTCATCTGTGCGTATAAGAGCTCTGTCTGAATGAAAATAAACCCGTTGTGCTAGTGGTTAAAACTAGCTTGATTGTTGTCTTCCAGTTGCAAGGATATTACAAAGCTTTCTCCTTCCAATGGTTAAAAACCTCTTTCTGATTTCTAGCCTAAATTTATTTATGGCCACTCTGTCTGCCTGACTTAAGACCTTGTAAGTTCTTTCACTGAAGTGCCCAAAACTAAAGTACGTAGTAAGAACCAGTATTTGCTCTTCAGAAGAATTTTTAAGAGCCCAGTGAGAAGTCATCTATGGCAGGAAGTGTGGTAATATCTTGAGTTGGAAGAGAAGAGCTCTGTTTCAGTAACAAATCCATTCTTATTTTCTCTTCCCTGTTGGATGTTTAACAGTAATTTCCAATCACTAGAAGGAGAATCTTTTTATTTTATTTTTCAGTGTATTTTTGTGTTAGTTGCTATCCAGTATTTCAGAACAGGCTATGTTGTATGTCAGTATTAGAATATTGCTGACCCATGCTGGCAAATCCCACCAGGTGAATAATAGCTACTTCTGTGGAATGTTCTATTGGAAAAGGTCTGGTAGTGTATACACATAATGGACTCCTGAAGACATCATGGTCTCCTTAACTAAAATTTTATAGTGTCTGTAACAGGGTCAGTAATCATTCTACTTAAGCAAATAAAACAGTGTTTTTGAAGAATTAACTTAAAATTAACATAAATGACAAGAGCATCTTGTATGAAAGTTGAGTAATTTTCTTGTGCCCGTTAAAGAAATTGCTTCCTTATTAGCTGTTAAATCACTCTCAACTTACGTAGATCTCCTTGAACTCAGGCATTGGCAAGTAAAACTTTTCAGTGAAAATATTATAATGTCCAAATTCTTTGCTGACTAAAAGCAGTAGTTGCATCAAAATAAGATTTGGTCCAGATTCTTTCATCTGGGCCAGATTTGGTATCACATTTTGTAAATATATTATATGGTAGATAGATGGAGGTAATCAGTTGTGTAGTATAACAGTATGTAAAAATAGGAACATGGAGAAGGAAATTCCATTCACAGCCCGTTGCAGATAATATGTCCCGAAGCAATTCTGGCTTTGTCTTTGCCAATTGGCTTTTAATTTGCTTCTGTATGAAAAGTAGTTGATACCAAGTTTTCAAACTGGTATGAATCAATTTTAAATGTCTGAAATGAAGAACTAGATCTTACTTCATGTTTAAATTTCGCTCCCATTCTGCCTTCAAGCTCAAAGGTTGATTATGGATATAAATTTTGTCCTTTTGTACTTCTGTACCTTTTGTACAACTGGAAACACATGCTTTAAAGGATTCTTACAAATTTGAGGTATTCCAGTTGTCATTCTGCTTTTCCAGAAGAGACTGCAGTAAGGGCAGTGTGTCATTACTACTTGCTGTGGAACAAGTGTTTTCATCTGGTAGCTCAGTGGAAACTAGAAACTGATGATCTCGTGCAGGTATAGATTTTCTAGGTTACATGACAAAAAAAATGCAGCCTGGTGTGAAAACTCAGCTGCTGAATTCATGAAACACTTACTGATATCCCCAAGGGTCTTCTGAAGATGGTTAGTGCTGAACACTGTCAAGGATACACAAAATAATGTTTTACTAGAAATTCTTGAAATTTCTCTGGCTCTGTAGCAGCAAGTAGAAGTTAAAAACAAGAACCACATAGTGCAAATTCATTGCTACCACAGCATGTGATAAAATTTTGTGCTGAGAAAATGAATTACCTTTAAAAAATGTGAGTAGAATATTGTTGATTTCTAAGGAAGCCTTTTAAAGAAAGGATACTGATGTGGGGGAGCAATAGCACTTTGAGGTAATGTTGTTTCTTTTTATTCTGTAACAATTGACATGTGACTTCCAGTAGACAATTGAGTGAGTATAGTGAATCACTTCATCTATGCATAACTCTATGCCGTTTGTCAGACCACTCCTTACTGCTCCCAGTCGTCTTTTCTTCCACCAATTAGCATCCTAACATCTCCTGCTGAAATCTGTCTTTCTCTCTCCACTTCCAGCTGTTAAACCCATGCTGCTTCATGAACGGGAGCAAGCCACCCTGATAGCTTTGTGTACTCAAAGTAGAGAGCAGTGGTGATGGTGGAAAAAGACTGCTTGTAATAGCCACCTCTCTTCCTATTTGCGCGCCCCCCCCCATCTTGAAAGTTAAAATGCCATGGGATATAGGTATGACTAAATTGGTATACATCTTGTGAGGTAGCATGTCTAAACTCTGAAATGAAATGCAGCAGAGGAAAGTTACTGCTGCCATGTACTCCCAAACGTGGTTGCACTGAAATTGTAAAATGTCTGTGAGAGATCTTTCTTTTTCCTGGCATCTTCTTTACAAAAGTACCTTTTTGTCTGGTTGGTTTATCATACATATGTTCTTGATGAAGACTTCTTGTTAGTTTTCTTTTAATTTATTGTTATTGGAAAAATTAAATTCATGCAAAAACACCTGAATGATTGCTGCCACTTTCTAAATACCTGTGGTTGTAATAATTCCTAGGCAATATATTTGTGAAATTTTTAATAACAAATGTTGTGATTTGTATGACTTTAAGGATTAACATTGTACAAAAAAAAAGCTGTGAAGCTGTACAATTACTGGAGCACTTTATGACTCTGCCAATCAGCAGGTAATTAAAAAAAAATTGGTGGACGTGCTTCAAGGGAATAACAAGGTTGACAAGACTGCATTGTTTGCCTTCAGCAAGGTAATTTGCTAACAAAATACTGTGTGTCAGACCTTTGATTCTTCTTTTGACCTCTATGGAGAAGGTTTGAGAGAATCAAAATAAATTTCAGAACAGCAGTTAAGAGCTTAAAAAAAAAAAAAGTAGACAGTTCATGTGAGCCCATAGGCCAAATGCTGAAAGTAGCAGTGATTACTAGGAAGAGAAACAAAAAAACAGCTGACGTGCTTTGGGTGTTCCGGAAATGGTATTGATAGAATAGTTCTCACTGGCCAGACATAGTCAGCTTTTTGAATGTGATAGGAAAAAGAAGTGGTGAAACTCACTGAGCCATTCTGAATAAATACTTCACAGTGGATAATGTATTCAGTGAAACTAATTTTTTCTTTAAAATGTTTAATGGCATATTACAGTTACCTCAAATGTATTTATTTTAAATGATAGTAGAATAATGTTGAAGAATGATTTTTAGATTATAAATGGCTTGTAAATATTTAATACGGAGAATTAAGATTTTTACATACCAGTGATGTGACATTGTTTGTAGAATTTGCATAACAAAGCTTCTGCATTGCCTACTTCAGCAAAAGTGAAAAATACGTTAGTGATAGTATAAAAAAAAAAAAGAAAGAAAAGAAGAAAATATACTTTTCCATCAGCTTTCCAGCCCAGCCAGCAGAATTTTATGCACAAATGTTCTGAAGAGTGGGAGCAGATGTAGAAAGTAGATCAGCCCGAGTCAAATCTTATTAACAAACATCTAAAATTCACCTCATTGGCGAACTGATAGTGAAACATTTTATCACTCTCACTTCCACAGGTTGTAACCTGTAAAGCAGTCTGTATCTGGAAAGTAGATTGAATCTTTTTTTTCCTCTCCCTTTGTATTGTGTGTGCATATTCTTTATTTTTGTTTGCACATTTAGAGATACAGTATCTTTTGAATTATTATAAAGATGGCTGTTTGTTAATTCACTGAAAAGCTACTCTGTTTATCTTTAAACATCCCAATCTGAGTCTAATTAGTTATAATCTTAGGCTTTGCACACGTAGAACTGATGCTTAACTCTCCAGTCCTTCCTTGTGCTGCTGCAGTGCTTCAGGAGACAAAGTAATGCTTTAAATAAAGCAAAAATGTTTTTACTGATACTATTCAGAATAATTCTAGGTAAATATGAAGTGATTGTCATCTCTTGCGTGTATAGTTCTGCAGTGGGTCAGATTTACTTGGAGAAAGCTTAGATTAGTAAACCGACTGAGTAGAATACAATAAAGTGGTTTAGAATTGGAAGTCTTACTACTTATCTTTCTCACTTGGTTGTTTCTTTGTTAGCATCGTCTGTGGTTTCTCATATCAAAACAATTCTATTAATGCCAGTTTGTAATCAATAACGATTTCAATACTTGATAGGCACCTAGGTGCTGTGGCACCAAACACCATTTTGTTTTAGAATTACCAGGCACTAGTTGGTATTGACAGCTCTAACACTGAAAATGGCAACAGCTAGTGATTTTGGTTATGGGTCTGTCTTGGTGTTTGTCATTATTGTTTTGTTTGTAAGATAAAACAGTGGTAGTCATAGCGGTGTCACTGCAGGTGATGCTAAAAGCTGTGGCTGTGGCGGGCTGTGTACTGATGAGGATCTCTGGCCATGGCAGGTGTAGTATAGAGGAGTTGGCCCTACCAGTTGTCTGACAGGGCAACTGCCGAGAGCTTTATTTCTGACAGTATTAATTGGAATGTATATAGGACAGACAAACCCCCCTTAAGCCACATATCCTTATAAATAACAGTAACAAAGAGCATGAAGGAATTAACAATATTGAATGCACATGCACCATTAAGCATAACATAGCTGTTATGTCCTTGGACTTTTGTTTGAGCTTTGCTATGTTAATAAACAGAATATATGTAGTTTTGACCTTGTAAAGAATGTTTTAAGTCAGACCAAATCAGCTTATGCTGCAGCCAGTCCAACTACTGACTTAAAGCTCTGTGCAGTTCTGAGGAAATACATGATTTTTAAGAAGTGTGGCAGAGTGACACAGGGGTTGTTTTGTGCTTCTGTGAGTACAACTGTAAGTGACTTTGCCTTCCAGCTTTTTCTTGCACCTTCCTAGACATGGATTAAGGGATTTGTCTAATAAGACTTTCCTTGAGTTTTAGCTCAAAATCGAATATTTACTGTAGAAAATGTCAAATTATAAAACAGTTTTTACTTTCAGGTGGGTCAGTGACCTAAAAGTATGTTTCTTAGATTTCCATTGGTGAACAGAATATTAGAAATTTTGTAGGCAGTATGATGTTCTCACCATGTGTGACATTATCCACCTTCAACCACAGCTTCAATAAGTATTTTACATTGATTTTTCTTTTTTAACAATTTTTAATCAAAGCCCTGAATTTCACTGAACAATTGTTTGAAGTAGATTTTTTTTTAAATGGAATATAGGCAAGTGGCAGCTGGGATGCAAATTTGTATACCAATTTTTTTTTTCTTGTGTCAAAAAGAAAGAATAAGGTATACTTGCATAAAGAAAATCTTGAAATAACATAAGATCAATACTTTGCTGTCCTTTGCAAAGTTGGGGGAAGAAAAAAAAAAAAGTTCATCATATGCCAGACTAAAAATATAGCTGCTTTAAACAGCTTTGGGGGAGGAGGGAGGAACAGTAGGTCTTACTGGACAGTGATGCTATGGGAATAGCTGTCAAAATATATTGATTGTTTCTGTACAGCCGCTTCAAAGGATTTCTACTCCACAAAATCGATTACAACTGTTCATCAATCTTAACAAATTAAAATGACAGCTAAAAGTTTTAAGAGTTGGTGATTTATGCTTTAAAATTATACCCAAATTAGTCTTCTGTATTTCTACATAATAGAAGGATATTAAAAAAAAAAAAAAGCAACCCCCTTTCTTTAAGAAAAAGCTTATTCAGTTTTATCTCATCAGCTTTACCTGGTTCAGTTTTGTGAATTTGGAAGTGTTACTGTATTTAGTGTTTGCTAGTTTGTTCAGTGTAGAATTTTATCACTTGTATCTCTTGTGGTTTTTTGTGCATCAATGTTTAGCTGTGCTTTAAACTATTGAGTTAATATGTGGAAAATTGATACATTTGGTACTGGTTTGCAGTAATGAAAATGAATTAATTAAGCTGCTCTAGTGTTTGTGCTAAGTAAAATAGTGTGTTAGTACTTAATAGCTTTACCACTCAGTTTTCATGATTCTACAGCTGAACTGGACTTTTACATACACAGTCAAAGAACATAATTAAAATTCTTTTAATTATATTTTATATTTATATATTTATATTTATTTATATTTTTATTATATTTTATATCTAATATAGAAAATAATATATATAATTTATTATATAATTATTATATTAATTATATTTCCTTTTAATAGCCTAACATTTTAGCAACTTTTTGGTTGAGTACAATTTCTACTGCTCCCTGGCACTTGTTAATGGTGCACAAGCAAGAAGTACATATGTATATGCTTTATACATATGAAATCACTATGTTTTTTGCTTGTGAAAGAGCAGCATCATACATGCATTTGTGGTACTAATGTAAGTAAGTATGGTCACAGCGTACTCGGTATTTTCCTTGAGTGACTCCTTCACGTATAGCCGGTTATGAATATTTTCTGAGTTTTTCTCTTCTTTGGTCATGTGTTCCAGCCCCCTGATTATCTTTGTGGCCTCTGCTGAACACACTGCAGTATGTCAGTGTCTGTCTCAAACTGGGGGGGTCCCAAACGGGCCACAATACTCCAGATGTGGTCTCATGGGTGCTGAATAGGGAGAGTAGTCACTTCTTCTTTCCACTTGGTAGCCACGCTTCTGCCTGGCTATGTATTTGGCCTTCACTGCAAGGGCACTGATGACTCATGCTCAACTTGTCTATGAGGACCGTCAAGTCTCTTTAAAGCTGTTCTTTAGCCAGTTACTGCCTAGCCTGTACTGCTGTGTGGGGTTATGCCATGCCAGATGCAGGACTCTGCATTTGCTTTTTTTGAACTTCCTCAGGTTCTTGTCAGCCCATTTCTCCAGCCTGTCAACATTCCTCCGAATAACAGTTCTGCCCTCCAGTGTATTGGCCGCTGCCTGTACTCTATCCTATTGTCCAGGTTGTTAACAAAGCTGTTGAACGGTTTCAGCCCAGGTATTGAAGCCTGAGGGATGCCACTAGTACTTGATTGGCAGTTGGATTTTGTACTGCTGATTACATCCCTTTGATTCTACCAGTCTGGACAATTTTCCACCCCCATCATAGTCCACTTATCCAGTCCATCTCTCACAAATTTGGCTATAGGGATACTATGGGTAGTTCTGTCAGAAGCCTTTCTGACACATTATTGTCAAAATGATGTGACAATATGCTTCACTGTTTAACAAAAATAATTATATTTTGAGGATAAATACTTAAAATTTTAGAACATAGTTATTTTTACCCAGAAAAGCAGCAAAAGCTCCTATGTGGAAAGTTTGGCTTTCTCAGCAAAGAAAAAGTTGGGGTTTTGAATAATTATATTTCTGTAAGGGGGGGAAAAGTCTTTGAAGTCTCTGTGGGAATCAATCTCCGTAAAAATGTAATAAGTATACCACCTTGCTGTTTTAATTGTGTGGGATCAAATGAAAAAATGCAGAATGCTTGGTAGCTCAACAAGTTTGAAAGTATATCTTCCTGTATTAGTGAACTTCTTGAAGCTGTTCACCAAATTAGGAAAGAAAAGGAAAAATGAAATGTTGAAGGTTTTTGAGGATCCAGCTATGGTTTGTAAGCTATTTCTGAACTTTTAAATTGAACATGGAAAATAAGCAGTGGGGCAATTTTTGGAACTATTAAACGGACATGACTATTGTTTTATGCCAATGTATTTTCCAGATTTTAAGTAAGAAGTGAGACAGCAGGAGACTCTAATGATACGACCAAAAGTTTTTGCATTTCTGCTATGATCAGGTAGTTGCAGTTAGGAAATTACATAGTGTTCATTTTTTTTTCTTTTAAATTATTTCAATCAGTTGAAATATGTATTTTTTTTCTTTTCTTAGAAATCAGTTCAAAAAATATTGTGGACATGTTAGTTTAATAAAATAGTTATGTAAAAAGTTTGCTATGTAGTAAAGCATGGTGAATCTATTCTCCTTCACAGAAGAAGAAAAAAATGTGTACGAAGGAGTGTGTAAGAGAATTTAGTAGGGCAGGAAAACGTAGAGGTAGTGTTGGTCAAGTGTAAGTAAGAGTTTGAGACAATATAACAATGAGTTGTTAATATTTAATCTTTTTCTCTAATAGATGCAAAAAGGAGTAAGTTCCTGATGTCGTTAGCATGTCTGTCTTTCTGCAAGCCAACTCCTCTTTGCAGTTGGACATGCAGCCTCCTTTTTTCAGCATAATCCTGCAGACACAGCTGTCTAACTTTACATAGGGTTTCAAGTCTTGAAAAGAGGGTACTAAAGGTTACTCTTTGTAGTACAGTAATGTTACCAAGAGATATTTAATTACTGGGTGTGGATGTTTCCAGAATTTTTCTTAATATCATACCTGGAGTTTATTTCCAAGAACAGTTGCTTATCTGGTTTCAAGTCTTTGCCTTGCATCAGTTTCTCTCTCACTTTTTACAACTTCTAATTACTGGAAATGCTCAGTGTGCACTTCGTCCAAGAAGACTTTTCACTGGTACCAGCTGCATTAGAACTTGGTTCGTGAAAATCAAAGGAATTTGCAGATTTATATTGGGAGGTTCTAATGTGTAGTGGCAGTCTATCAGATGTAATCTTTTCTCATAATTTACAGTAACATTTATTTTCTAATGTTTCAAGAGGGAAAAAGTAGAGATGTTGCTGGCTTGTATGTAGTGTACCAGTACTGTTGAACTGAAAGATAGCCAAAATGAAGTCACATCTTGGCTGAAATAATCTTGACCTTACTGCCTTATTCCATTACCTCTAAGTCTTGCAAGTGTGTCATCCTTTATGATTGTCTTTTTTTTTTTGTTTCCCCTAACTGCAACAAAGCTTCCATGCCCCTTTCTTTATAGTATAGTTGAAAATTAAGGCTTTTTTTATTACAAGAAAAAAAGAAGGGGGGGGGGGGTAGGTGGGTCAAAAGTTGAAAAAGCTCTTTTGCATATAGCAAAAGTGTATAGTACTATACACCTGGGTCATTCAAGTTATCCTTCATTTCAGGCTGAACTCTGGAGTTTCTATTCTGTCCTGTGTTTTCGTTAGTTGGTATTTTTTGACAGGTCTCTGACATAATTGTTACTAGTAATAAGTGCAGCTGAGCACTTCTTTAAACTAAAAGTGATGAATATATTTTAAGCAGCGATAGGGCAGTATTTTCAAAGAATGATTTTTGCAATAGCATGTTGTCAAGAAGAGGTATCTTAGCATTTTTTTCCTCAAGTGGTAGTGTATTTAGCCAAGAAAACACACAAAGTATTTTTTTTTTCCTGAAATATATTCATGCAGGTGCAATAAAGGTGGTCTAATGTGTGTGGTAAGTATCTAATGGCAAGCTGTCTGAAATTTATCCTAGCAAAATATCAGTTCCTCACTCAGGAAATTATTGGGAATAATACAGGAAGGTAAGTCTAATCAGTGACCATGGTGAAAATTTGTCTAGGAAATAATATTTCCTGTGTATTGTTAATTCTTTTAAGCATACTGACTGAGAGGCTAGGAGCAACACTTGTTTTTCTTGTACAGTTTCTGATTTTGTTCTTGTGAATGGCCTTAGACAAAGAGTAGTGTTTCTCTAATCGATATTTTTCTTTTTCACTTATCACATAAAATATGATAGGAGAACCACTATCTGAAAAGTTTATCTGGGGATTTTAATAATTTACCATAATTCATTATTTCAGAAACTATATTCCAAACCTGTGATTTTAACGAATAGAGGTGAACTACAGTTTTGAAGATAAATGACTAAATGAAGATTGTGGGTTTAGGGATTTTATTTTTTTTTAAGTTATCATTCCTTTTGCTTCTTACTCTATTTCCCCCCCCCAATTCTGTTACTGGCACACAATGTGAAAACTCACTAGATCAGAATCCACATTTGTTTTGATTTGTTGGTTGGTCCTGTCCATGTCGTCCCCCGTCCCCCCCCCAATATACCTTAGTGAAAATAAATCTCATTACACTGAACAACTGACAAATACAAACTGTTCTAAAAGGAAGA
Source organism: Aptenodytes patagonicus (assembly GCF_965638725.1). Lineage (NCBI taxonomy): Eukaryota > Metazoa > Chordata > Aves > Sphenisciformes > Spheniscidae > Aptenodytes > Aptenodytes patagonicus. Next base: position 5,417,423 of record NC_134957.1, read on the forward strand.
GCGTGTTTAGCATCAAATCTTTTTATATGCCTATCAATGTAAGTCACATCTGTTAAATGTGTGAAGCACATCAAAAGCTTTCATTAGTGCTTCAGGTCTCATGACATATTCCTTTTCTGACTAGTAAGATTAAATGCCCATTGTCAAATGCTGATGAAGTAGAAACAATGCATTTCAAACCACAGAAAGGTCACCTGAATGTAGTGAATTCCTCATCAGATACTAAATCCATGTCCATAGGGTATGATTTAATGGTTTCTCAACAGCTGACACCACTTCAGGTGCATTCTAACGTTCTGTCTGTGCCATAGATACTGCTGAAAAATGGTTGACAGTGCAGTTGATTCCAGTATAGAGCCCCCATGCAGAACTCAGCAGTCTGCTCCAGCCGTGCTCAAAAATTCAGCATATTGCTTCTACTGACACATGGAAGTAAGGCTTTTAACTGGTGTGCTGCAGCATTGTCCTATAGGGATAAAGTTAAATGTCAGCATTCATTTCAACATGTGTGTGTTAATGTTGTACATCCTGTGTATTTATAAATAGTAATTTCTCATTGGTAAATAATTTCCATTTTCTCATTAGAATTTCTCTGAATGAAAAGCCTTTTTTCTGAAAGGTTGCAGTAGTGGTGACTGGGCCCTTATTCACATCAAAGTCTTATACATGTGAATTTAAAGCACGTATCTCAAGAAAAACCCTTTGTAGGACTGGCATCTTTATTTAGAAAATAATTTTGAATATTTTGTGATTAACTAAGGTTGCAAAGATAATAGGCAACTCTCATCTTGTCGTTATAGATGAAGCCAGATGGACACCTTCCAAGTCTACAAAATGTTACCCAGGACAAGATTTGGCGTAATTTCTGAAAGAATGGCGTTTGGTAGAGTTCTATTGAACTTGGTATAGGTTCTTCTGTATTGTGGATGGTGGAGGGTCTAAGCATCCATCTGGAGCATGAACTGGAACACGAACTGGAGCACAGGTTTATGTGATCAGGTGGTCCTAGTGGGAAGAGAAGAGGAATTCAACTAACTTCATACCTGCCAATATTCAAGGGGTTCTTTAATTAGTACATAGTGTTTTCTCTGACATATATCCACTCCATTATGTGCCAGTGAAAACTGTACCCCTTCATAACATGGAATTGAATCACCTGTCTTTTTGCCAAGAGCAGTCAGAAATCTTTAAGTTTAATTCCTCAGCTCACTAGTTCTCTTGTAGGTCTATTGGAAGCTCTGGAAAAGAAATCCAGAGACTTTAATGATCAGTTTCTCTGCCAGTGTCTGCAGTTTCCTCAGCTTTCAGTAAGATAGGGGGTTTGTGGCTGGGCTCCGGAATGTCAGAAGTCTGCGACACTTCTCAGCTTCCTTTAGTAGGAAGAAGAGGAGGTTAAACATTGAACTTGTAAAATTGACATTAGGCTTGACAACTTCAAGCTGCCCAAAAATGGATGTTTGTACTTGTTAGCTTGCAGTTCTGAAAGCTTCACTACCTGCGTAGTTTCACAGAGTATTCGCGTATGTTAAAATTCAAAATTGTCAGTGTCACTCTTCCCATAGACCATGGTAACAGTGTGTCCCTTAATTGTTGCAAAATCAGTGCATTCCTTTGCATGTGATAGATGCTGTCTTGTATTTGAAACGGCGTTTCAGTCAAGTTTATGGGAGATCTAGGATTCTTTGAACAAAGACTGATCACTAAACTAAAAAAGGGATATTAAATTATGTAAGGAAATGTAGAAAACTCTTCCTGTGGATCTGAAAAATTACTTGCAATAAAATTCTTAGTATTACTTTTATCATAGCGTGGGGCTGAATTACTAATGTAGAAAGACAGAATACAGTATTCTTAAACATCAGACGCATTGTTTCCTTTAAGCATAATTCTTGTAGGAAGAAGGTCTGTCTTAGATTTTTGTGATCTCTGCGTTGTTATTCTTTCTTGTCTGTGATATTTCAGTTCAGGTGCTTTTAAGAAAGATTTCAGGAGGAAGTTATGAAACTGTTGTAACTTTGAGAACATAAAATGTGTTTTGACCTTTTATGGTGTTTTGCAGAATTATTGTGCAGATCATTCGAAGTGTTCTGCCTGATAGTGAAGGGAAACAGCCCTTGCTCTGATCTGGTGATGAACCTGAGAACTACTTTGTCATTTGTGGTACCTTAAGAATATTTCCAGTTCTATTGCTGTAAACTTTTTAACATGTTCAAATCGTAAAATTAAAACCCAATTATCAACAAACTGTAGTTTGGATGACATGACACAATTTGAAACTCCACAAAAGCAGTGAAGAAAACTTGCTTTTAGAGTGATTACCCATTAAGTTACTTTAGAGTCATTCTCTATCTTTCAGAATGGATTTGTGAACAGTTTCTGCTTTTTATTTTTTGTACTTACTTAATCTTTAAATAAAGTAATAGCTAGCAGTAGCAAAAAAGCTGAATAAATACTGAATAAATACCCAGTGTGTACCTTAAATCGAAGAGATTACTTTGAGCTGAAACTGTAACATTCCATGTACAATCTTCATGTGAGCAGAAAAAAGACTAGTTCTTTCATTCCTTCTTGTGATAAGGCTTTATCCATCAAGTGCCAGTTAATAGGAATCAAGTAACTTTCTTGGAATATTCCTCAACTGTGGCTGCATTACTTATGGTGTCTCTTGCTTTCTTTCTGGTTATTATTGTCAATAGATTTAATTATCATCTGTCATTTTCTCCCTTCTGGATGTTTATGGTTGTTTGGAAAAAATATAGAAAACTTTTTGTTTAAGATGGAGATACAGGTAACCTACAACCCAATGTTCAGATACCTTTCATTATCTGGACCCACGGATGTCATTTAAGTTGTTAATATACACTGGCTTGGATCTAGGAAAACAGATATCAAAACAGAAAGCTGAAATGTAACACGGACGAAAAAGACTTTTAATAAAATACATGCCAATATCTCAAGTAGACAGCTGTATCCCTTTCAGTGTAATGGCATAAAGCTTGCTCATAATTATTATTATTTTTTTAAATTAAGTGATCTTTATCCTGTGAAGGGTTAGTCATTTGACTCTTTTACCTCCTTGATCTTCCAGCTTTTACAAATATTAAAGTGAAATACTAAAATATAACAGAACCAATAATTTTTCTGTCCTGAAAATCGGAGAAAAGAAAGATTACACGTATTGCTCCAATTTTTCAAAAGCTCATTGACAGGAACCAGATAAAATTAGGAGGACATGTACAAGTCATGCTTTAGTACATGAAAAGTGTCTTTGAAACTATGATTTGCAGTGAGAAGTCTTCTAATGATTAATGTGTACACCTTTGTGACGTACGCACACACTTGGGTGTACTAAGCACTGACTGGACTAATGCATTTTGGCATCTATACATCTTAGATATAAATAAATTTACTGTGTAAGGTTCCAAAGATGAATTTGACTGCACATCCCACACATTGGACTTTAAGGCATGGTGTATTGTGGAAGGATTCTAAAATAATTTTTAAGACCTTTTTTGTTTGATTGTTTTTGGGGTTTTTTTGGTACACGAATATTAGAAATGATCAAAACTTTTGGCCAATAAATAGTTTGGAGTGAGTACCATTAAAAATTATGTGTGCTTGCTGTCTGGGATATGAAAGCCTACGATACTGTACTGCAGCATGATACAGACAAAGATAATTCAGGCTTTCCTATTTATCTTTCAGACAAACAGATAAAATAAGGCAAAAATAGAAGAGTTGCATTAGAAGACGGAAGACGATAAATTTGGCCAGATAAGAGTATGTCAGTAGTTATTGTTCTATCTTGATGTTAATTTGAATTCTGAAAGCCATGTAAAAGAAAGAAGGGCCAACCTGTTAACCAGCACAGATTAACTATTATAGTCCTTTCTAAACAAATTTCCAATAGATTTCTGAAATACCACTTAGCATACCTTTTCAATATCATCAATGAAGACGGCTTCCTATTTGATTTATAGATAAATCAGTTAAGTAAATCTGCTGAATTAGTGCTGTGCAATTTCATGTTTCGTTGGAGAGACTAGAAAGAAAAATGTATCCTGAGTGGAGAGAACTGGAAAAGCTGGTGGAGAATGTAGGATGAGAATGAGGGAAAACAAACTGTTTACTTGTGTAAGGGGCTGTGTTTGTAGTGTGGAAAAGGTTGATGAAGATGGAAGGCAATGTTGTCTCAGGGATGAGTTAAATTTGAAAAAGATAATGTGGCCTTTACGTATGCAGAAGGTAAATGGTATTTCTGTTGTTCTGATTGTTGGTTGCTATGGTAATAAAAAGGGTTGCTCAGTCAGTTGAAATTCAGTAGCTTTAATATCTACCTGTTTACTAAGCTGTACACTGTAAGACGATTTCAGAACAGCAGGGACATCTGTTTTGTTAATACTTGTCAATTTTGTGTGTATTTTTATCCTCTTTAGCCATATTTTCAACCTCCTAGAATGTTGATAACATCTTTTTCCTACTGTCTCCTTTACTTCTGTTTCCAGATTTTGTTGTTCAGATGTACAAATTGTTTTCTTTTCTTCTTGTCAAGAAAGATATTTCAGTTTGGACTACTTCGAAAAGTCTCTGTTAGTGAAGCTTGTCTCTTTTATAATGTGCAAAGACTCTATAAGACTAAATTACAAACACATTGTTCATGAGTGGCTTTAATGAGGGCCTTTTTATTAAGATGAGAATATGTGAAAAATGATTTATATAGAGCTATGCTGTGTAGCTGAATGTAGTATTGGCAAAAAAAGACTAGATGAGATAGGTCATTTTTATTTCATGTACTTGTGATTTTTGGACTGATATTTTTTGGTACACATTTTTAAGAGAAACTTACCTGAGTTTATCAGTTAAAATAGATTATGTTGATACAGTGCAGTTACTTCAATGTATTCTACTGCTGTCATGTACTATAACTCTGCAGCTTAAAAGCAGTGGCATTTCATATTGATAGTAGGATTACTCTATGTCAAGCGTAGAATCAAGGTCTATGTTTCTTGTGAACTCTGCAAAAGTAAAATGTAACGCTGACTTTAGTTTGGAAGGTATGTACATGTGTTTCTCAAGTAAGCTATCCCCTATAAAATATCCGTGTCTCTCTCCCAAAGTCAGGGTGAACATCATAGCCTTAATTTAATCTTAAAGGCCAGTCCTTCAAAATGATACAAAAAAATGAAAATCACAAGATTGTAGACTAAATTGAAATTTTGAAAGGATATTACATTTTAGGCTCACTTTATTCACTTTCTAGTTTTGGAACTCGTTAATTTATTTTTACATGATGCTTCCAGGCTTTTCTTTCTTAACATAAGAGCTGAAGCTATTGTTGTGTATGTTTGGTTTTGTGGTGTTTTTTTTTCCATCCAGTCTTCTGATACCAGGAACAGGGCTTTAAGAGAAATAGAGAAATCACAAGGGTCGATCTTAGTGGTAATGTTTCATGCAACTGATAGAAGATAATGCCTATGCTTCACAAGCCTTCTGTAGTTGCTTTTCTGTTTCTTTTTTTTTTTTTTTTTTTAAAAGCCCTAAACAGGCTGATAGAATTGTAGAAAGGTAATTCAAATATTAGATAACTTTTTAGATACCAGAGGTTTGTATTATTGTTTTGAAGTGAGTTGTCACTGTTCGGTACAAATAAAAAAAATTGAGTTTTATTTTCTAGATTTATTTAAGGAAAAACAAAACTAGTATACAGTATATTCTGAGTTCTGGACAGAAATGTATCTCCTGTAAATGGAGCCTGCAATGTTTGGTGGTTTTGTGTGGGTTGTTTTTTGGGTTTTTTGGTTGGGGTTTTTTTGGTTGTTTGGTGTTTTTTTTTGAAGGTATCAGTCTGACAGGAAAGATAAAATTGTTCTGTAGAGTTTTACTGGGATGGGCTTACCTTTGTACATTAGCACTGAGTTGCAGTGTCAGTGAAAAGTTAAGAGAAATAACTCTGTTCTTTGAATCAAACTTATTGTAAGATCAACTACAATTCTTTCATCTCTTGTGTAGGAAAGGTGAAGCCAACTACTCAAATCTTTCATTAGTGCTCATTCCCTCCCTGGGTGACCACGCTGCAGCAACTATTTAATGAATTAATCTCTAGGTAAGAAAATACTACAAGAAAAAATGTTGCTTTTCTGCTTGGGTGGACGAATGGCTGGGAGCGCAGACAACTGCAGTAACGGAACAGATGTAATTCTGTGTATCTTGTGCATGCTCTGTCACATTCACCCTTTCTTCTTCGGGAAGTAACTCAGCACAACTACCCTTTAAATTCAGAAACTACCCCAAGGCGTTTGAAAACAGTGGGGTGTTAAGCAGAGCAGAGAATGGGTGGTCTACAAGGAATTTTCCATTACCAACACAGAAAGCTTTGTTTTGTTTTTAGTGCTTTTAAAACTAGTTCTGTTAAAATTTTTAAAATAGTGCACGGGAGGAATAAATGAAAACTGGGATAGGTAGAGCATAACCGTTTTAACCTTTTACTGTAATGTTCAACAGTATCTCTACCATAAAAGGGACATAGATTGTTCCCAACAGCAGAACTTCATTGAAAGTTTCTAGTCTCTAAATGCTAAACCTCTCTAGAGTGAGGTTGTCGTTTCACTTGATTTTGTGTGTGTGTGCAATGTTCATTGTTATAATAGATTCTGTACAATTACTATGTCCATTTCTGAAATAGTGCCGTGTTATATGTAGCTATACTAATATGTTTGGGAGGAATCCTTATTGCAACTTACTGTGCTTGATAGCCTAGTGTTTTTTAAAGTCACAGTGTAATCATCATTCTAGTGGTTAATATGCAATTGTTTCATTTTTCCAATAGCAGATGATTTATTTAGCAGCTGAGGTTGACAATGTCAATGAATTTCTTGGGCTAAGTTTCAGAAATTTTCTAAGTGTAATTCTTTAAAATAAAAAAAAGCCACACTTTTGACAGTATTATTTTAAAAACCAAATACAATAGAAAGCTTTTAAAGTGTGTTGATTTGGAACTCCTGATTGATTAAGGGGAGGAAAAAATAATGAGATGTGAAATCATGATATTTTAGTGATTTGTGAGCAGTAATTACCAGAAGCTAACTCAGATCTTCACATCTTTGTTGTCAGCTACGCATCTTTATGCAATAGTGAATTATGCTTACATTGCGGACTACTTCGGGCCATGTAGTGACTTCTGACCTTATTGTTTCACATTACATGAGCAGGCTAAATGCCCAAGTTTATTCAAGAAAGTTGAATAAAAAAAAAAAGAGGTTGATGACACATTAGATTTCCTTGTACAAAATATACAAAGGAGCTGTCCTCACTCTTGCTTCATAGTTAGTCCTCTAGGTTCCTGTGAAAAAGCTTAGGTGGTGATCAGCCATACCTCTGAGAATGTTCTAAACAGGTAAAGGATGTACTTTGATTTCTATAAGACTTGGATCAGTCTGTCTTTGGTGGCTGTAGGATGTTTCTGGGCAAATTTTTTGAGAGGGGTAATAAATAGGAGCACCTGTATAAGTAAAATAGTGCGGGAAGGATACCTGGTTTCTATCTTAAATTATGGTGTGGTCATACTGTTTTAAACATTGAAAGGTCTGTTAGAAGCATAGAAAAGACAAAAATGATAACTTTTTTTTTCCCCCCGCTGGTGTTATACTGGTGAGCTATTACAGGGCAGATGAATTAGTCTTGCATATTTATTTGTGGAAGAGGCATATTCCTGACTTTATGCCAACAGTTAATAAAGCTTATCTGGTGTTCCTAGAAGATGCCATATTGATGCACATATTCCATATGCAGTACCCATGAGAATTATGTCTTTCATTTGAACTTCATATCTTCTCATGTCTGAGAACTGCAGAAGCGAATCTGGCATGTTTCAGATCCTTAGCTGTTTTCTCAGTAATCTTTTTCACACTGTGTCCTGGTTTCAGCAGGGATAGAGTTAATTTCCTTCCTAGCAGCTGGTACAGTGCTGTGTTTTGGATTTAGGATGAGAACAATGTTGATAACACACCGATGTTTTAGTTGTTGCTCAGCAGTGCTTACACTAGTCAAGGACTTTTCAGCTTCCCGTGCTCTACCGACTGAGCAGGCTGGAGGTGCACAAGAAGCTGGGAGGGGGCACAGCCAAACTGGCCAAAGGGACATTCCCTACCATGTGCCGTCATGCTCAGTACATAAACTGGGGAAAGCTGGCTGGGGGGGCCGCTGCTCGGGGACTGGCTGGGCATCGGTCGGCGGGTGGTGAGCAATTGTACTGTGCATCACTTGCTTTGTGTATTATTATTATTATTATATTATTATCATTTTATTTCAATTATTAAACTGTTTTTATCTCAACCTAGGAGTTTTTCTCACTTGTGCTCTTCCGATTCTCTCCCCCATCCCATTGGGTGGGGGGGGGGGAGGAGTGAGCAAGCAGCTGCGTGGTGCTCAGTTGCCGACTGAGGTTAAACCGCGACAGGGTTTTGGTGGGGTTTTTTGGTTTGTGGGGTTTTTTTTTCCAATTGCCATGCTTTTACAGCATACCAAGTGGTACACAGTAGTGTCAGCATCTCTTTTTGTTATTGTTGTCCAGTGCTTCTTCACCTGTAAGTGGCAAACTATATCTGTGTTTATCCAGTAATTGTTTTCATGTTTACGTTTAGATGATAGAATATTTACAACAATGTATCCCCTTTTCAAAATATTAGTTTTATTGGTTGGGTGTTTTTTAAATACTTAATCAGGGTCTGCTAGCTTAAACTGCAGTGTTCTTAATTTATTGAAAAAATGTACATGTCCAACATGAATGTAAAAATATTTTAAGGACAAAAACATACGCATAAGATACTGGAAAGCCTAACAAATACGGTAATGCTACTTAATGTCTTTTAGTAATTGTTAAATTAACAAGAGGATTTAAAATCTACAGACTTTTATGGGTTTTCTGCGTTGGGATAAGAATTGACAGGCTGCAGTCTATTCACTATGTTAAGCTGCTTGTATATGTGTGTTGCACATCTGGCTTTGAATTAAGAAACCATATCTCTTCTCTCCCTTTCTTGTTTACTGTTTCAAATATTTTAACTGAACAGTCTGTATTCTCACCTTACTGCTGGTACTACACTTTGTTACCATAGGCTATACACAGCATGGGAGGAGTTTCAGTCATCAAAGAGTTTAAATGTATTGCTGAAGTTAAGCTGTGGAGTAACAGCAAAGCCAGTATTGGCATCATGATATTCGGAGTTGAATGGATTCATAAACAAAGAAGAAATGGGATGTCAATATGATCATTGGCACAAAGAAAAGTTTTTGCAGCAAAAGATCTCTTATGCTTTTCTTCTTTCCTTTCCTTTACCATAAGAATTAGCTAGCTGCTCTTCCTGGTCTTTTTCTGTCCTAGAGGCCTTTCTTTTCTTTCTGTTCTGGTGGCAAGATAAGGTGTTTCAAGAAGTGTTTATCTTGAGCTGATCACAGATTTTCTGCCATGATCTGGATTATTTGAGTTCCTTTGCAATGAGATGCTATAGTTCTGTGCTTTGCAGATGACTTTCAGTTCTGAGGAATAACTGGAAACCTTCACCTTTGAAAGATCTCGTGTTTAAAATCCTGAAGTCTCCAGTTAATAAGAGAAATAGGCTATGTTGACAATTAGCGTGATGAATAGAGCAATGGTCCTTGAGTGGAAAGCTCATGGAATCTTCTTTCCTTTATACGCTTTCTTTCTTCACATGGGGAAAGCTTCTGTGCATCTTCCTTCCTTTGCGCAGGTATTACTGGATGGCATAAAGAACAGGAGTAATGAGGAAAAAATGTTTAGAGCTTAAACATGCTTAATAAACACAACAGTCTTAAATTTTCTGTTTTAAGACTTCAGAAGTAAGTTCTGGAACTTAAATTATCTGTTTCAGATTATTATTTTAGATTATAAATATGGACAATGGAAGTCTTTGGGTCTAAGGCATCATGTAGCTCATAAGAAAGCAGAGGGGCTAGGACTGCCCTCTACTTACCACTGATGGAATAACTATATCAGCCTATCAACAGGAGTTTTGTGGTGTTACTGTTTAAAGTTATTGTTTGCACCTTATGGGCATCAGAAGATCAGACAAGGAACTGAAAACATAGAATTGGATGAATTGGGTAAAATCAAAGGTTCATCTAGTTTCACTCCTGTCTCTTGAAGTCAATCAGTAGTGTGGAAGTATTGGAAGAAGGGGAGTATAACAACAGTGGAAGAGCATGGGGAGGCATTTCCAGGATACTCTTCTCAGACATAAGTCTGTATAACAAAATAATATACATTTCCTGGTGTGACACTTTATAGGTGTGCTATGGGCCTGCAAACCTGTGCCAGCTTTTGGAGCTGAAAATAAGGTATAAAATGTTTTCTAAACCCTTGGGAAGCTCCCAAAACTTTGCATTGTTCTTTTGGATTACAGGTTGAGGATAGTGATCCTTCACCCTTTGGCACTAGAAGACTGCAGAGCAGATCCTCCTCTGTGGGCAGTTCTGTTGTCAGTTGTTCTGTTAGTTTTGTACTTTAGTGAGAAATGTCACTGGTGACCACAAGTGACATGGTCAGTATGTTCCCAGAAGACATTCCTAAGAGTTAGGAAGGGCTGGTATGCAGTCTTGATGTTGTCTCTCTTCACCTAAAAACAACAACAGAAAAAGTGCTTCTTGCACTCCATTTACTGTTGTCCTTTCTCTTTTAGGCAGCTTTATTGCAAATATTCTTTGATATTTTTTGTTTTTTGTAATTTATTTCTGTTTTCTCTTTTCAGAATGCTGAAGTTTAAAGTTGATACTTCTCAGTTCCTAGGTATTTTGTTTTAGGTTTTGTTTTGTTTTAAATAGCATTGTGATTATTTGTTGGGAATCATCTCCTGATGATGTGTTGAATCTAGAATCTATCCAAACTTTACATCTGGCTATCTGTAAATATTTTACTGTCAACAACCCTCAACTGCTGATAAACTACCTGTGAACAAAGAAAAAAATGGAGCTATCTGAAGTCAGTCCTTTCATCATATTACCTCTTTCTAACTCTAAAACTGCTAGCAGCTATTCCAGTTTGTGACTGTGAGACAAGCTGTTAACACAGCCTTTGTCATTTCAGTTTTTCACACTTTCTTCTTTGTAACAGTCTTTGCCATTTCAATTTTTTGCACGTTTGTGTGTGTGCTTGTCTTCATACAGTACATAAGCTGTAACTCACTGAAGACTCATGTTGGCAGGTACCTGCCATGGGCCATTCATTTGTCAGAACATACTAGTTTAAAAAAAAAAAAAAGTAAAAATGAAATAGGCCCATCTCCAGCCCTGGGAGTGGGAAAAACAAGCCAACAAAAACTGGCTGCAGTCAGTGCTGTGGTTTGTGCTCATGCAGTACCAGGTTGTTGCAGTTCATCAACCAGACTGAAGTTGGAGAACACTGCTTCGCTGTCTGTTTCACTGGGGGTCATCAGTTGAAAGACTGTTTCTGTTGCCTGTTAAAGAATAATAATTGTAGCAGTGTATTTGGAGGAGGTAAACAAGGGATGAAGGATATATGGTAAAGGTAACAAAAAGAGAACTTGCAGATGTTACATGAATATAATCTCCTAGCATTTATCGCACCTCCTGTGACCATTTTACAGCAGCCAGAACCATCACCTACTGCCAAAAAATGGGACAAGAGCTAGTGAGAATGTTTTGGTTAGATTTGGAGGTCTGAATATCAACCTTAAAACTCACAGGGAAGAGTGATGAAAGATAATGCTTCACTGTCTGCTGGCACAACTGTTACAGGTGATCTCTAAGAGATACCATCTTCTGCAGGAGAGCTTACAAATATGAAATTAAACAGCTGTGCTCCAGATGTATTGATCTGTGTGAGTGTTAGAGCTGACTTAAAATGGCAGATTATGGAGAGGGTGAACTTGGGAGTAAATGCCAAGGCCACAAATAAACCCTTTCAAACATCTACTTCTTTTGATAGTGTCATAGTGGCAGTATAATCCAGAAGCAGTTTTTGTGTTAGGACATTAAAAAACCCTACTTTTCAAATTTCTTATTACAGGTGTCTACCTGGAAAATCTAGATGAAGAGAAGACCTGCAAGAAGAACAGTTCAGAGAATATCCAGATAATTTTGGCAGTAGCTTCTATTTAACATGTTGCATCATTTTTGCCTTCTGGATTGGTGACATATGTATGCAGTGATGTGCTTTGAGTTTAAAAGCTTTGTCTGGAACTTCTAGAGTGGACACTTTTTTCTTTTAAATTCCAAATGGAAGGTATTGAAACAGTTCAGCTTCTCATATTTGCTCATGACAAAGCCCTGTGCTTCTAGCACTAAACATTGTACCCTATGCATAAGCATTTTTGCCAGTATTTTTATTGAAATAATGACAGGTGGGTCAAAGGCAGTCAGAGGACTTGTGTGTATGTTTTAGAACCCTTTTGAGTTTTTTCCTTGATTCTTAAAGAAAGTGCAACTGCTTCTGCCATTTTCTGTGGCCCTTGCTGGTCCTCTTCTTTGTGCAAGCAGCTGCTTTCGTTTGTCTCCTTCAGCAACCATCAGGCTTTGTCTCAGGCTGCTGCCTAGCTCTGACTACTAATATAGTAATTATAATAAATTCTGTACAGTTTTGGATTCAGAAAATAAGATCTTCAGTCATTGGGCAATAGTTGAGATGGAACAAATGGCTAATGGAAATGGGTTAATATTTAATTTTTATTCCAGTGGTTTTACTTCGAAGCCTTGTATGATGGTGTTCAATAATGAATATTTCTCTGTATCTTCAAGTATTTTTTGCATAGAAGACATGGTATATTAGAATTCGGGAGGAACTGCATTTCCGTTAAACTTCCCTGGAGATCTCTGAGAGCTACTAGAAGCTGAAGTACCACACAGTGAAACAGTAATCAGTGGGTCATCAGTATAAATGTTCTTGGTCAGTTTGGGAAGGAACAGTTCATGCTGAAGCAAGACTTGGAAAACGGGCCAAGCAAGAGTCACTGAACAATATGGGCATTAGGCATAGGTTCACTGAGGCCATGCTTGTTTGGGGAAAAAGGCAGATGAACAGAGGAAATGGACAGAAGCCTAGCTGGGTCCTTGCAATTCTGGAACTTGGGAGATAATGCAAACCAAATGAATCCTAAAAGTTCATCTGATTTGTTTGCTGTGTAAGAGAAAATTAAAGCAGTCTGAATATACATGTAAGCTGTACGTGTTCTGTTATATTTCTTCATTCCCTTAAGAAGGTTGCTGGCTTTTATTTTTAGCTTAAAAAATGCTTGAAGGTAAGATTACTAAATGCTGGTAATGAACTGTTATAAATTGATGGGCTGTTTCCTGGTTCCAACCTGAGCATAATAGTTGAACTTTGAAAGAGATGAGGGTGATTTAAGACAGGGCACAGGTGAAATTATCCCTATGGTCTTGATGTGCTGTTGACTTCTGCATGTACAAGGTTTATTTTACTGGGGCATTTAATTTTGAAAGCTTTCTGCTGTGTCTCCGAAGTTAATTATACTACAGAAAGGTATTCAGTGGGGTGGGTGTGGGTGCCAAGACAAATTCCTAAATAAATAAAAAAACACCTGCTGAAACCTTGCATGTTTGTCCTTCTCTTTTTGTAATAGTGCTTAGCTCTTCCACCTTCTCCGAGTCTAGCTGATTGTGAAATCCTGTGGTGCCCTCCGGTGGATAAATTGTAAGTAAACATATTGGCCTGTTTAGAATAGGGCTCATGAAACCCACTCAGAAAACCAGCAACAACAGCAAAAGTTCTAAGAGTATTCAGAAAAAAAAAAATCTAGATTATGAATTTTGGTAGACATATGAGTGCGCACTTACTGAATGGTTTCTATGTAGGGAGCAGTCTGAGTTCCTCTTGCATTTTAACGTCCTTCTCAAATTTGCTCTTGACTGCCTGGAAATCAATTTTACGTTGTTTCCTAAAGACTTGAGGGTTTTCTGTATTGATAAACATGCACCTATCGTTATGTGCCTTCTTAACTTAATATGGATTGCCCCATCTTTACAGAAATAACAGCCATTTTCTATTCCCAAACTTTCAATGCACAGTCTTCAAATTGAGATGCTAAATATGTGTTAAAAAACCCAACAAAACAAAAGCTGAAAAGATAGTAGTTTGGATACCAGGATAGTTTAATAAATAAACTTAAGAAACCCACAAAGGATTAAAATCTGAGCAAAGACTGCTGTGCCTGGGAGAGCTCTATAGAAGGTATAGAGCACAGGATGAGAAGATCTGGATGAATTACTCTTCCCCCCCCACCTTCTTATACACTACTAGAAACTGCTAGTCTTGTCTTCGTTGTCTTTTCTATTATTCTGTTTTCTGTGAGGGATGTTAGTTATGATGTCTTACTGAAGAGACCGCAGCATTATACTGCACTTTAAGATTACTGCGTGGTAGTATAATTCTTAGGACACTTTCTACATAAATATTTGATTTTGCCAGTTTGGGGCAGCTGTCCTGGCTGTGCCCCCTCCCAGCTTCTTGTGCACCTCCAGCCTGCTCAGTTGGTAGAGCATGGGAAGCTGAAAAGTCCTTGGCCAGTGTAAGCACTGCTGAGCAACAACTAAAACATCAGTGTGTTATCAACGTTGTTCTCCTAAATCCAAAACACAGCACTGTACCAGCTGCTAGGAAGACAATTAACTCATCCCATGTGTTGACATGTGTCAAAAGTTTTACCCATAAAACAATTTTAGGACAGAACTTGTCACCGTAAATGGCTTTTTGGGCTGTAATGTCTGTGGGAAGTGAGTAGGGTGGGACAATGTCTTTGTTGGTAAATAAGTAACAGTTTTGCTTGGTATCACTGTGAAGTCCATCTTCTAGCACTGCACTTCAAAAATTGGCTGCTTTTTTTTTTAGTTTTATTAAGCAGCTGGGGAAAAGTAAACATTCCACTGAAGAAGGAAGATGATTAAAAAAGAGGCTGGCAGTTGGCATCCTTAGAAAGGTGAAATAAAGGTTCTGACTTAATGTGCCCTTATAGTATATACTACTAGTGTAGGTAAGTATTCTGGCAGAATCGCTTTTATATAAGGCGGTTCTCCCCAGATGGTTTAGCGTGCCAGTCTCCATTTCAAGGTTGTGTTCATAACTACTTTAGAGTTTGGCTTTATTTACTAATAATATATATAATTAAAAATGCTTTTCCACTGCTAAAAGACTGTAGAATGAAGGACTAGGATGTCAAAGGTTTATGACTTCTGTTCAACACCCCACCCCCCCGCCCCACCCATTACTAGAGGCTCTGATAATGATTTTGGGTAGGTGCTTGTACTCAAAGAGCTAAGTGGGAGAATCGGTCAAGTAATTGGTGTCTGTCTTAGATGGGAGCCTGAGTAACCTAAGCAAAGGAACTTCACTTACAAGTGATTGTTTAATTAACATACTGTACATTAAGCATCTAGTTGCATCTAACTTAAGCACTTGAGACACTAAAATGCTATTGTTATGCCACCGGTCAGGTTAATTTACAATTGTAGTATATCAGAAAATTATGGTTTTCAGGTTTATATTTATGAATGTACTTTGATAGGTGTGGACTAAGCAGAACAGATCATAAATTGTTATGAATAGTTAAAAAAAAAAAATCCAGGTGATAAGGGGAAATAAATTAATAGCCTGCTTCCATACTCTGACTGTCCTTTGAGATGTGACTGTATCTCATTTCCACTAACATTTAAATAAATAAAGAAGTAAAAATTGGTATTCCATTCTGGCAGCTCTGAATTATATTCAGTATCTTCAAAAAAAAGAAGCTGAATTTTGAGATTTTTTCATGGCCTTTAAAGAAACAGTAACATGCATGAGTGTTCTAACACAGGCCAAATGTTGCTCATTTTGAACTTTTAAGAGGTCAGCTCTTTGATTAGGGCAATGGCAAGTGTTGTATGGCAAGAGTTAGTAAAGTTTAACTCACTAAGATATGTAATGAATTGAGAAACATTAAAGAGAGGAAAATATTTTGACTGTCTCCAAGCATTTAGTATGACTCCTCATATGCTTTTTAGGATTAAAGATTTCTCAAAATAGTTACATGTTCAGTGAAAATAATAACCAGAATGATCCATGTTGATGCAGTTTATGAAATGCTATTGTTAACGTGCGCAGTTAACTGTTAAGTTTCCATGTTATGACAGACCCAGCTATGATGGAGATAGTGAGTCATTAGGATTTGATATAATCTAAGAGTGTACCTGTTGGTCATGTGAGTTCATTTGCTGATAATGTATTAGGATAATTTTTGTCATGCACTGCAATTTGACTACTTCTGTAATGTAATTTTAGACCGATCCTCAATTTTCCCCCCATTATCTTCCTTCCTCATGTAATCTCAGAAGCCTTTGTGTTCTAGATGTATAATGTCTTACATACTTGAGGGTGAGATTGAAGAGAGAGGTTATTTATTTTTGTTACCTTAGATGTCTGAGATTAGCTCTTCCTTTCATGTCAGGCTATATTATCAGGAGCATAAAATGTGGTGGGTTTTTTTTTTTAACCTATCTACCCACAGAAATTCTTTAAAAAAATTATTTATAATGACTGTATGTTATACTTTAGGGGACAGGAAAAGTGCGGCTGAAGTTAGGCTGCTGAGTCACTGTTCATGCACATGTCTGCCAGGATCACTGCTAAACACGAATCAGAAAAATCCTCTGTCTCTGTGTCTGTGATGTTCAGGTATGTATCTTTACTTTTAAACTTTATGTAGTCTCTATTTTAAAGAAACACTGTGGCGGTGGTACACTAGTGCCACCAAACAGCTGTTAGAGCATCTGTGCTTGTAGCTCTTGGTAAATAGAAGATCATAGATGCATGAAAGTTGTTTTCATTAGGACACTGTCCTATTCTTTGTGCTATTTATCACTAAGAGAACTTACAATGCAGTTTAAAAGCGGCAGTATTATATTAATTTACCTCCTTTCCTTCCAAAACTGAGTACAAAGTGTCATTATTTATATCTGGAAAATAACAACTTTTTCTATATGAAATAACCTAGTTATGAAACAAAATAATACAAAATTTTCTACTGGGAGTGTTAGCTTAGGTTGTGAATAAGAAGCTCTCAAACTTTAGGTGATTTATTAATGAGAAAGATAATTTGATTCAGAAATACTGCCACACGCAGTCTGAAACCCTCACCCTGCTGTTTTTTGGGGTTTTTTTGTTTTTTTTTTAAGTTGGCTTTGGGAAGAGAGCTTATCTAGGGACTCTCAGAACAAAGCATTGTAAGAGATGAAGTCTGAGTGAAGATTCCATGTTACAAAGCACAAACTGCTAACCACAAAGGAATGAGGACTCCAGTGAGGCACCCCAGCAGTCTGCCTGGACCAAACATGACTTTGTTTTCTCAAACAGTCAAGCCCCATGCGTAACTGCATACAGCCCCTTCATCAGGATGCGATAATGAAACTGAATTTAGGCTGTGCTGACGGTGCAGTCTGAGTGCAGGCAGAAATTTCTGTTGCATTAAATGAAGGTGTATGCTGCTCTGTGTTCCTATACCTATCATCAGGATGATTGGCTTTAGTATTCCCAGCCTCTGTCTGGTATTTGATTTGGGATTTTCATATTATGTGACTCTTCTTAATGACGAATTAAGTTTTCTGTGATTATATTATGATATGCAATAGAATGACGGGAAGGAGCCAAGACACTAATTGGAAAGCCTTTTCATTTTGCAGCAGGTATTTTAATAATAAAAGGTACCATTATATGACTGACATAGCACAAAATAGCAAAGTATTTCTGCAGTTTACTTAAATTTGAAACTAATTATTGTTAGAGAATAAAAACTATTTCTCAGTGGTAGTCTCAATCCACAGGATCTTCAATAGAATTTGTGGTAATGGAAAGACATTTAGATCATGCATTTGCTCCGGTTTTAAAAATTGATAATCTGTGGACAGGACATAAACAAGAAAATGATAGTTAATTTTTATTTTCTGAATAGTTCAGTGAGGTGAATATGTCCCTACTTGCATATTTTTCATTTTTATTTTGTCAGTTTGCCTGAAAGAAAGCACATACTGCCCATTAGAATCACTGTACCAGAGGATTTAAAACTCCAGAGGGTCCTGTTGAATTCAACTTTATGTTGGCATAAGTATCTCAATTGTGTCAGTAATTTACATTTAAGGAGAATTGAAGTCCTTGCCCCCTTTTCCCCTTCTGTCCTTGAATTGATAAATCTGCTTAGTCAATGTAGAAAATTCAGCAAAGCTAATGCTTTTTGATTTCATGTCATTGTTTGCTCTTTTCTACTGATCAGATCAAAACAGCAGTCTCAGTCATAAACTACTTAATATAGAGGAACAGTTGTATTTTACACGGGGAGGGAATTCTTTAGTTTGTGGCAGTAGATGCAGTGTGAAAATCTTGAAGCAGCTGTGAACAGGAAATTAATTATACAAGTCTGAATTTGGACTTGCTTGTGGAGGAATAAAAGTTAAAAGTTGAGTAGAAAATCACTTGACTTTCTAAAGAGCAGTGCACTTTTTCTGGAGTCAATATGTAACTAGTAAACTGAGGAACAGAATATGCTAAAATAAACATTTGAGTTATTTATCTGATATTTTCAGAGTTGTAATTTTCATGTCATTAGTAGATATGAATTACACAACTATGGAGTTATTTTTTATGTCATGTTTTAAAACAGCTGATTGAAGACACTTCTAGAGGGAGGAAAAAGTTGTTTTTTGGAAATAAACCTTCTCCCATGATTTTAAATTTCCTGCATGACATGTTACATCTTATATTTTGTCAAATTACACCTGTCAAATCATACTGGATAATGTGACAGTACATGAAACAAGTGAAGCAACATGACATGATGTATCAAATATAATGCTTCATGTAGAAAGTTATAAACAAATGGTTGCATTTTACCAAGAATGCTGATGTACTTTTCTTTACCCATAGCAAAGCATGTTGAATAGTGCTTTTTTGAAGTTATGTAGATGGGTACGTATATTGATGCTGTGGGAAAACTCTTGTATGGTTACTTGATGAATTTAATGAGGATTTTGAGAAGCTTTGTGCTAGTTCACAGTAAGTATCTCCGCTGACGTTCTCTTTGTGTTTTCTTCTTTCTTCTGGAGTTCTGACCTGTCCAGATTAAATTGCAGTGACATGTCTTTCTATGTGACGTGTTATATGACAAGTTTTTCAGCCATGGATCTTTGAAACCAAATGACTTAACATTTTTCATATAAGAAAAAGTATCAAGTCTGTAAACCTACCAGTAGGCTCTGAATCTCAAGTGAAATGCTATAAAAGGGGGTACAATGGTTTCTTGCTGATTTCTGTTACTCTTTCATACTTTGCTGTGCATGGTACAGAATACAGCATCCAGTCAGTGTGTCCGGTACATACCTGGTACAGGATTGATGGAAGGTGGGCAGATAGTACTGTGTTTGTCCTCAGAAACACCTAGCTTCATGTAATTGGTCACGTTGTTAATCTTGACCAAATTTCTTAATGTATTCATTGAAACTCAACTTTAGTTTTTTGTCAGTGATTTCCTGTAAAACTGAAAATGATGAGTTTTTAAATGTTAGTGTTCACTTAATTTGCTTGTTCTAATGCTGTCCAACATATAGTCAGATATATTTCTATATTACAAAGGAGAAATACTTAATGCTGGACTTCTGTTACAAAATTAATTGTTTTAATGGAGTCATGATGTAAATTTGCAGGGAAGTCCACATTAAAGTCAGGTTTTTTTCCTCTTCAGCAAGTATGTAAAATTGATACTAGGTCTGTAATTAAAATGCCAGATAGAACAATAAAACCTCATAGAAAGAGAAGTAGTCAATAATGAAATGCTGCAGAGCTCTGAAAAAAGACTAGTAATCATAAAATGTGGGTACTGCTGTAGAAATAAACAAGACCTTCATATGAAGCAAAAAAAAAAGATAAATGGATGTAATTCCTTCCAAAAAAAAATCAGATTAGAAATCTGTATGAGTTACTGCTAGAAAATATTTATTTTATATTTGAAATATTTACTATAATATTTTATTTTAAATTTACTATTAAAAATACAGGATATGAATTTTTATTTTTAGGTAGATGTGAATCATCTTTGTAAATGCATGGTTTTTTCCCATTACAAGATTGTTATAATATTTCTGAGGCACCTTAAAGTGGGGTTTTGGAAACAAACCTTCTCCCATGGTTTTAAATTTCCTGCATGACGTTACATTGTATTGGGTCTGGCTGAGATGGAGTTAATTTTCCCCATAGCAGCCCTCATAGTGCTGTGCTTTGTATTGGTAGATAGAAAAGCGCTGATAAGACAGCAGTGTTTTGGCTACTGCTGAACAGTGCTCCCACAGCATCAAGGCTGTCTCTCCAACATTCCCCCCCCCCGGCACCGGTAGGCTGGGAGTGGGCAAGATCCTGGGAGGGGACGTAGTCAGGACATCTGACCCAAACTGACCAAAGGGATATTGCATACCATATGACATCTGCTCAGCAATAAAAGCTAAGAGAAAGGAGGAGGGAGGGCAGGCATTCGTTATTACAATGTTTGTCTTCGGAGCAACCAAATCATCTGCTGATGGGAAGTAGAGAATAAATCTTTTGTTTTCCTTTGCTTTCATGTGTGGCCTTTGCTTTTGCTTTATTAAACTGCCTTTATCTTGACCCATGAATTTTTTCCATCTTCTTTTCTCCTTCCCTGTCATGCTGAGGAGGGGAGTGATAGAGTAGCTTGGTGGGAAGCTGGCATCCAGCCAAGATCAACCCACCACATACATCTTAGATTTTATCAAATTACACCTCCCATAAGATCAAATAGCAATATGGAAACTGAAATGCGTTCAGATACCAGAACACTTTAATCAGATATATGCAATTTTACAAATTACATGACTTCCCTGTTCTGTAGGAGACACGATGGAGTCTAGTCTGCTCTCTCAGGACGCTTCTGGATGCACTTGCATTTCTTGATGATCAATAGGTTTGTGTCACTTGGCTTTATTTCTTTGAGCACAGAAAAAACATTCAAAGTTCGTTCTGTTGTTTGGGACAACAGGTGGGTCATATTTCATCTTCTAAAACAAGTTTGTTAACTTTAACAGTCTTTAGGTAGCAGCTATTCTAACTAGGCCTAACTCATGTTAACTGCCATAGTGGCAGATTTTGGGCTAGTGTGAAAACATCTAACTCAATGAAATTAGAAAAAGTGAGCCTCTTCAGGGTGTTTGGCTTTTTATTCCTCCTCAGTGTAGTGAGCTTGTCTTCATACCCCTTTTCATTCCTTGTTTTGCATGTGGAAATGATGTTCCCATGCATCTTGGATGACTGGTAATGATTGTTACCTTGTTAATATATATATAACAATGTATATAAGTATAACAATTTTCTGTTAATTTTTAATTTAATTTCTTCCATGAATTTTCTCCTGTTATGTTGTAGGTTTTAAAGTTAACTTAATTTTTCTGTAAGGAGTAGCTGCCTGTCTTTCAAGCACTTCTACACAACTTGCGCATTCAGAAATGGTATTTTGGCTTACCACTGGATACCTTTGGCAGTGCGGGTGAGGATTCCACAGCATATGCTATACAACCTGCTTGTATCAGTAAACCTTTAAAATTATCTAGCTTAGATCAAGTAGTTCTTTTCCTTACATGTATGCCAAAGAGGCATTTCTTGACTGTACCCACATGATTTGGATAGACGGATAAAAGAAAACATGATCTGGTTGTTCATAATATACTCCATATAAGTGGCAACCCAATGGATTAGATATGAGGAATTATGCTACAGCATTACTGTATTTACAGTTACTCATTGTTTTTGGCAGCAGTGGCAAGTGAGGACTCTGCCTATCTAAAAGTATATGATGTAAGATGAAACATAATTGGACATCAGTGGCTATGCCAATTAAAAACTTCCTTCATGTTGTGTATAATAGCAGTCCCTCACTTTTTGGTGTGCTCGACAGAGTTTATGAAGATGTGCATTTACAGATTAGGAACTGTGCGTGTGTATGGAGGTGGGAAACGTGGGTTGGTAAGATGGGGAAGGCAATACGGAGTAAGTCCTGATTTGGAGAGGCAGGGGTAATCAGTAAGAATGGGGAATAAGTGAAAAAATGATTCTGGGGGTTGAGGTTGTGAGGTTGAAGAGGAGGAGGAGGTAGAGATAAATTTACAGCTGAGCATAAGCAAAGCTACTAATAGAATTCCTCCAACTTTGTTTCATACAATGTTAACTTACTTTGAAGGTATTCTATATTTGATCTATGTAGTGTTGGATGTCAGCTCCAAGTACTAGATACTTTTGTCGTTCTATGTAAAAAGTCTTGATAAAAATCAAGATAAGGATAAAAATCAGGTTGTAGTCTGCTTTGTGAAGAAAAGATAAATATTAAACTAGGGCCAGGCTTTGGGCAGTAATACAGTAGAAATACAAATTGCAAGTGAATAGATTAATTTTTTTTTTCTTACTTCTGAGTGACTGCTCAGCAGATAAAATGTAGGTAGTTTGCTCTTTTTGTGTGGCTTTTCAACTGCCTGTTGTGAAAGAAAATTAATATGGAAGAGAAGTTAAACATGCCTTAGTGTGTTCTGCCTTTGAATCCATTGAAATATTAGTGCATTGAAGAAGATTACAACATGAACTTGATTACAACATTTTACTTCCACTGTAATTTTTCTCAATTTAGAGGTTGCTTATTCTATTGAAAGAGAAGACTTGAACTAATGGTGATTGGTGATCTGCCCTACTGACTTTTTTACTGATTTAAATCAAATTTAGTTGTGCCATTGCGGATATTATTTAATATCTATCAGTTCATTTATTTAATTTAGACATGGAAAAGGATTTAGAATGCACGTTTTCAATAACACAGAGACAACTGAGGACAAAACGGTTAAAGTGCAAATAAGGGCTGAATATATACTCAATTCAAACGTACCTAGGAGATGTCCTGGGTGCTGGGACCCAACTCTCTGTGCTGGCAGACTGTTAGGAAGGTCCCTGGTATGATTTTGACGTGTTCCAACCAGTGAACTATGAAAACAAGTCCCAGCCGTGGTTTGGCAGTCAGATGTTCCAGAGAGTGCCTGTAAATGAGGCAATGTGGTGTTCTCCATTAGTGTCCCAGTACGTTTTTGCAATATCAGCTGTATGCTAAGCCACTGGAAATTGTTTAATCTCTTTTTCCATCCCTGGTGTATTTAGGGTTTTAAGCATTAGAGCATCTTTAATTACCATTATTGAAGGTCTTTCAACTTTGAAAATTGGAAATATATTTCACCAGAGACTACACCATGATAATTGGCATGTTGTTGCAATGTCTGCACAATGTTGTTCCTATTTCAGTCTGTTACAGAAAAGATTGTTTGCTGATTTTCCCGGAAGTATAAAATTCAATCCAGGCTCTATCAAGTAGTTTTTGTTTGTGGAAATGAAATTGTAATTTTTCAAACTGTGAATTATTAAAGTCTGCTTTGCTCAGAAAGATAGATTTTGAGATACAGAGCAGAATTGTTTCCTTTTATTTACGTTAATCAGAACAATAGAAAACTAAGCTGTGACAACTATAATGTTATGATGGGAAAGTATATAATAACAAGTGTCAGAGTGCTAAAAAGTTGTTATGAAATACATGTGACCTTTTTTCATTAAATCATTACTTGGTGCTTTCACCTAACCCAACTATATTCAACTATAACCAGTATTTTGGCATAAGATTATGAAAAAAAACCCGCCAACTGTCAAGACAGTCCTGAAGAGACCTCAGAGCTCCTTTGTGCTTCTCAGTGACATTTCATGAGATATGATGTGGTGATTATTCTTTGTGAGCAATTAAAAGTGCATGTGCAGACTGATAATTAGTCTTCTGCATTGAAAAGTATGCATTCTGAGGATGGTTAACCATTGGCATAGGTTGCCTAGGGAGGTTGTGGACTTTATATCTTTGGAGGATTTCAGTAAACAACAGGGCAAACTCCTGAGCAAACCAGTCTGAATTTGGAGCCTTTTTTGGGCAAGGCGGTTGTACTACAGATCTCCCGAGGTCCTTTCCAGTCCGAGTTAACTTTAATTTATTTTTTATAGGAATTTTTTTTTTGTAGTGTGTGATTCCAACACAAAATTTACAACATCATGTGCTTGCAAAGGTTAATAACCAGTTAAGTTTTGTTACGAGGAAGTTTTTTCCTAATTTAATGTACTTGAGAAGCTGTTTGCAGGCTGAGATTACTTTAAAAAAAAAAAAAAATTCCGTTCAGTCTTCTTTTGTTTCAACAAAAAAGCCTTTTAAACTGAGTCACAGAATTCTCTTGGAATCCATTGTAGTGTGTTATAACAGACTAAAATATGTCTAGGAAAAATAAGGCATTATTATAGTAATCATGGTCTGTAATTTATTCCACTCTGCGTAGATCTGTAAGAGGTGAGACATGCACATCTTGCAATGTGAGCAATAATGTGACTTGACAGGAAATTTAGAAAAATAACTGAAATTAAAACTGAGCTGCATTGATGTGTTGGAGAAGACAACTTTGAGAAAACCCCCCACTTTCATGTGTATCAGATAACCACACGCAGCCTGTGAACCATCAGTCATAACTTCAACGCATACCAAATTGCTCAAAGTACCCTGATGGCCCGATGCTATTTCTGGGGTTTTCTGATAGATATCATTTCCAGCACCTTGTAGTGCTTGGATACTCTGATAAATTCTGTCCTTCCCTCCAAATTTAGAGAGGGCCTTTGGTACGCAGTGCATGGATGCTAGTATTGGATGTTTCTTGCCTTTATGTTGCACAGTAAGGGAACTCATGTTATGTGGCAGAACTGGGAAGTGTCATACACAGGGTACCGTAGGTCTTTTTCTCTGAATCTTTTTGAGTTTCTTATTTCACTCTGCTAGTACTTCATTTGTTTTAAAGAAAAAATTGTAATACTGTTGAATGTTTAGACTATTAATATATCTTAGTAAAATACCAGGAAGTACCTCAGGGTTAACTTGACAAGGTAGTAACATCTTGGGTGCCCTGGGACCAATCTGTGAGTGCAATGAGATGTCATTTGGTGTATAGTTTAAAAGAAAGAAAGTACCATGACAACACAAAACAGTAGGTAAGAAAATGTTTGTCTTGTTTTTAGCTATTCGGATTTTTCATCCTTGATGATTCACTAAATTCTTTCCAGATGACGTTGGGGTTGGGGGGTGTGACCCAACCATGGAACAGTGCTTATTTTCTAGTCTCCATTATGGATATGTACTTTGCAGATAATGACAGCCTAATCTAAGGAACTTAACTCTTTTCCTTATGTGCTGATATACTCCCCTCAGAGGATTGCTAAACTGCTTCCAATTGTGTCATTTATTGTTAGTTTTTGGAGCTCCCAAGGCCAGATTTATACATTTGAAGCAAGCAGGAGGTTTTATAGACTGTGTAATTGAAAGTACTGTGTAGTGTTTTTCTGAAGCATAGTGGGAAACAACCGAACTGTTGTATATTAACAAAATACAGAAGTTTTTACCTGTCAGTGCTGTGTAGGAAAACACAAAAACGAATGGAAGAGTAGAAGTAAAATAGGAGCATAGCATGTTATTTATGAGTTGTAAATATGAACTGGTTATGTACAATGTAGCATTTATTTAATGAATTGAGGCAAAAGTAGTAAACTCTCTGAGTTGAAGGTAATGCCTGGAAACATTTAAAGACACTGAAAATACATTTTAGTGTACATTTTTCCATTATGCAGTACCTGTGTGGATGACACTTCCTTGCCTGTTTTCCAGTCAAGATTATATGATGGGACGTGGTTTGTATTCTTCTATCACATTTGCTCCCTTGGTATTGGATCTAGAACAAGCCTGTGGCTGTCTGTTGCACAGAACTCAGACCTTTGCAAATGACTTAGTCTATGTTGCAATTAGTAAATTTGTATTCTTTGAAATGTTTCT
The DNA here is from genome assembly GCF_965638725.1 of Aptenodytes patagonicus. NCBI lineage: Eukaryota > Metazoa > Chordata > Aves > Sphenisciformes > Spheniscidae > Aptenodytes > Aptenodytes patagonicus. The sequence continues at coordinate 5,443,369 of NC_134957.1, forward strand.
TTAAAACAAAAGGTTTGCTGTAAGCAGAGGCTGCTCTTGCCTTTCACTATTAAGAGAGAATGTTCATTTTTGTCTTTGGAGATGTCTTGGGCTTGATCAGTACAATTAGTTTCAGGTTCTGCTCTGATGCTACTTGAAAGCAGATACTGAGACCACAAATGCACAGAATTTCCCCCAGCAAGACTTGACAGCTCTGATTAGAACATACAGAATGAGTCTTCCTTCTTTTTATTTCCACGTACATTGCTGAAGATGGCAGTGTGGTATGCAGTGATTCTGAGAACCGCAAACTGACTGACCCATGCAATTTCTAGAGAGTGGGACTGTCTAGGAGAGGAGCAACCCTCACCCCAAAAGGAGGGGAGTACAAGATAATTTTTCCTTTACACACACAAAATGCACTTATTCAACTATTAACACTTTACTGTGTTTCTTCAGCAATTTATTTTCATTCATTATGAGCTGGGTTTTTTAATGTGTTTGAAGACATAAATATAAAGAAGACACGAATGTGAAGGAGTCCCATATTAGCAATCAGACTAAAATCCTTATTATATTGAATTGTCTCCTGTGAAGTAACAAGTATTAAATTCTTGCAGATGATCCATATGTATTTGTATGGATCTCCCTGGACTGGGCCAGTATTTGGAGAAACTTTCATGTATTGAAGGAAGTGTTTGGTATTTAATTCGTAATACAAACCTAGTTTAATTTTTTTATTTAGATAGTGAAAATCTAGAATGACAAAAGAGGAAAAAATTAAAACATTTGCTTGAAAAAGCTACTGGTTTAGACATACCTTTCAGAGGAAAGAGTTTACTGAAAAACATAAGCTAGTATGCTATTCCCACAGGGTTCCTTAGGAAAAAAAACCAAAACCCCCACAACCCAACACCTAGTAGTATGTCACGGACTTAACAATTTAAATGAGAAATGGGCTATTGTAGCATTCTATCGAAACAGGTAATACTCTCTCTGTGTGTAACACTGAACTTCTGTTCTAGGAGCTCTGTGTTTTAACAGTGCAAACTAAGTCTGGGTGCTTTTCTTCCAGGTAGATGCAGATAGAATCATTCTACAAATGGTAAATTCATGGCAGGTGAGCTCCCATGAGTTTTCAGAACATCACAATTATCTACTGGTAGATGCAGAGAATTGATTTTGTTATAAGTTGTTGTTTCTGCGTCCTTTCTTGTGTCTTTTCATCCCCTTTTCCCAGATTCTTTGTTAAAATTTATTTTCCTTTCTGTTCAACAGGTTAATAGACAATCTAGAGAACATACTTTTCCTCTCCACGTTCCTCTCTGCTGCTATTGCACTCTCTTAAGCAAAAAGTTTTCTTTTTCTCCTTAAGGAAGAGTGCGTGCGTGTGTACCTACCAAATATTTATGAGAGCACTACAACTTCAGTTCATTCCTTATAAGACTGTAGTAATTTTTTTCCGGTTATAGTTGATGAATCAACTGCTTTATTACTTTGTGAAATCATCACACGTTAGGATCAGCAATAAATTGCCAGTGATAGTTGATGAGTGTGTTATACAGGCCAGTCAGACATTCAAGATTGTTACTGATAGTAGCTATGGACCATTACTACCTCAAACAGAATTTCAGTTTTTCTCAAGAGAATTTGCCTTTCTGCTAAAATGCTGTTCATGCATAGGTAATCTTCATCTCTGATTCGGTATTGGTTGTTCACCTAGCAGACTTTAATCGTTGAGGTATAAACATGAGATTTTTATCTAGTTAAAAGTTTATGAACAATTACACAGTTCTAAAATCCCAAATGGTGGTGACCTTGAGCATTATTATGAGCTTCTTGAAGTCTAGTTCTTACTAATGAAATGCCTGAGTAAAAAGGAGGGGAAACAAAACTCTGTCAAAATTCAGGACATATAAAATAAAATCGGTGATAAGTGGTACGTGACAGTGGTAGAAAACTTTTCATCCTGATGTACCACATTTAGCAATACAGTTGTCTTGTGTACATGCCTTTCAGATCAGGGGGATTTTCATACTGACTCAGATTGATAATGAAGTGACACAAAACTGGTTTCTTATGGTGAGGCCCAAGAACCTTGCTATGCTGATGTAGAACATTTCTGTGTTCCATATAGGTCTTCTCTAATGCCAAAATTTCCTTAAATTGGAAAGGTTAATGTCACTTCTAAATTTGTAATTGCCACTGTGATGATTCTGGACGTTCTTTGTAGCTATAAATATTTAATCAGTTTTTAAGTCTTGTTATTTTCTTCTACTCGGTAATGCTTGTGGCAGTGGCTTTTAATGTAAGAAAATTACTAGTTGGTTTTGAGTTTTCCACACATTAATTTCATCAGACGTCATGCTAGTTCTAGTATGGGTCTATTAGCTTTAATACATGTATGAATTCTGCATACTAATTTCTTCTATTTATTTTCAGTCATACTGAACTTTTTGAGATTTGAGATCTCTGATGTCCTGAGAACTGATTTTATGCCAATGAAATATTCCATGTTTTAGTACAAGTAAGCATTTGGGGAAAAAAACCCAAACCAAAAAGTGAAACCACAACAGTCAGGTAAATTCCTTCCTCAAAAGCAGCTTCTAATTATCTTGAATATTAAATAGTGACTTAACATCATTGACTTTTTTTGTATATTCAGTTTTTTGGAATACTTTATACTATTCCCAAGAAGTAATAATAGTTCCTATTAATAAAATACGATTTCTCAAATCTTAAAACACCTTCTTGAACCTTGCTGAACACTCCTTGAAGACGCCAGGAATGTTGGTTCAGACTTCATGTGCATATAAAGCACAGTTTCATAGGTCTAGACTTTTAGCATGTGCTGTAACAAGCTTTTGTCTTCATCTTGCTGAATTCCTTCCATTCTGTTGTCTTTTTGGTGGTCACATTTTTGCTAATCATTCTCCTACATTCAAGTTTCTCACATCCATCCTAAGGTTTTGGGACACTTGGGCCAAGTACCTTTTAAAAAAAAAAAAAAAAACAACAGAGTTTGTTTTGTGTTTAGATCACACTTGTGAATGTATTTTCTTGTAGATCTTCTGGAATTAACTGCTTAGGAAAACTGTAAGTAGTAGTTGAGTGGACAGTTGGGACCCCTATACTAGAATTTACCACATTAGGAAGAAGAGCTTACATGGGAGCAAGAAAGACCTAAGACATGAGTCTGTGCAGTCTTACTGTATTCATTGGCTCCTAGTGATTGATGCTGTTTAACTACTAAAGCACCAAGGTATGAGTTATCATTATGAATTATCATTAGATATAGGATAGTTCTGATTGTAATTTATTAATGATTCTTACTGCAGATAGTGTTGATATTTTAAATAAATCCCTAAATCTTTTTGGTACAACTGTGCCACCAGCTTTGTGCTATTCTGGACACATTGCTTCAGTGCTTGCTTCTGTCCTATTTCCTGATTCCGGGTTGGTTTATGATGTTAATTCCATCTTGAGATGCTTGGATGACCCTGTTCTCTTGAATGATGTACTGGATCTTTGCTTTCTTTCTAAATACAGTGAATAATACACAGGCTTAATCAATTATCTTCTCAAAGTTTGTCATTGATGCATTTTAATATCTCATAATGTGCCAAATATGTTAAGGAGCAAGATAAATATGTTGACAAGAACTATAAATGACTTTGGTATTGACCATCAGTCATTTTAATTAGCAAATCTCTGAATACACTGGAATCAATTAGTTCATTTAGAAAGTAATACAGGTAACTAGTCAGGGTATACTGTTAGTTTTGAAATTCTTGAAATTGCAGTATTAGCACATGCTAAAGACAAAAATAATAGGAGCAGCTGGAGTAGAAATGGGATATTGTTAAATATGCTCCTGGTTTATCATCATCTTTTATAAACATTTTCTTTGAAGTGAGATGACAATGAAGCTGGTCAGTTACTGGATTTGTCTTGATCATTTGTGTCTGCTGAATAACTGCACAGTTAATTTTTATGACTAATAGCTGGTAATCCAGGACATAACTCATGAAACTTTAACTCACTAATTTTAAATTGTTCATTCACTGATAAAATTAGTAATTGAATTTACTTCCTAGAGGCTGCTGTAATAACAACACTGAAGACTCTGATTCTTTCTTGCCAGAACTGACAAACAACAGAAGCGGTGTCAAAGGCTGCCTGCTGTCTCATTCCTCTGGTGGAGCTGAACCTCTCCCCGTAGGATTATTTGATGTCCAATGTTTTTAGTCTTTTGTCTTTTCTGAGACAACAAATAGCAGTAATTGTAACAAGGGCTGTTACAAGAATAAAATATTTGACTGGGCAAAATCATCCACGGTTATAAGTCTAAAATGAAAATCTCTTCAATTTAAAAAAAAAAAAAATCAGATGTAGTTTGGCTTCAGACTTGTGGCTTAGGGTCACAAGAAAATTCTCCATTATTAGTTCGAGTGGTTCATTCACATCTCATAGGATACTTTAGAAGTGCAAAAATAAAATAATAAAAAATGACTGTGTTGTCGCTGAGATCCCTTTTCCTGTTGATTACCTCCCTTCCAGTTCCATTTGTTTCAGAACTCATAATATGCATATTAAAGGGTGGCAGAATATTTTGCTTGTAGGTGTGGTTTGTGGTAAGATGTGATCGCAGAACTTGCTATGTTTGAGTATTTGAGGTTGTTGTGCAGATCAATCCTGAGGCTGGCTTGGAGCTGTCAGTGCACATCAGTGCTGCATAAAGCTGCCATCACCTCTGCTAAATTGCATTTTTCTTTTTTTTTTTTTTTTTTTTTTTTTTTTCTTCTCCCTGTGTTTTGCAATTGAGAATCAAAGGAATCCTAGCTGTATTTTCTGAACTATTTCCTATCATGGAAATTAGGGGGACAGAAGAGAATTGTTTTATGCCACCCAAGGACTCCTGAAGTTGTTCCTTTTGTGCAGTTTACTGTCTGCCTTGTGTTGTCTGAGCAGTTGAAACTGACTGTTGATCCTCAGTTCTGGCATGGGGATTTTTTAAGATAAATGCCTTAGAAATCATGACTGGAAAAGCAGAGGTTTCTAGGTGTTGGATTGAAGTGTGTTTTATGCAAGCGTCTCTGCTAAAAATATAGCCCTTTTACATCTGGTTATTTTTTTGGCAGAGAGTAGTATAACCTGGTGTTCATTGCTGTCATTTTTTTTCTGCATACTGACTAATGAGCTAGTAATGCAGTTGTCATTAGTGCAGTTTCTATGACATTTCTGTCAGCACTTTCTTTCACCAAAGTCTACTCTTCTCTAGCAAAGAAGGATCTTATTAACTTTTAACTCTGCTTATGCATCTTTCTTACAAGCTTTCTAATTTGTAACTAATAATACTGGCTTCAAGTGCTTCACCTCATTCTGGAAAGGTGTGAAAGCTGTTAAATTTTCTGGGATTATCTCTTTTAACTCAGATTTCTTAATTTAGAATGTTCAAAGTTTTCCTTAATGATAGGATGACAAATTCTGAGTGTGATGGGTAAATAAAGGAGATTGTAAGATAATGCCATGTTAGTCTAATTGAAATTACCGAATTAAGCTCAGGCAGTTGCATACTATCTGTAATATTCTGGTTTTGCTCAAGAAAGAGAGAAGGGAGTATCCTTCCATTTCCAATCTCAGTCTCTTTTCAAAATATATATATACACACATATGATTGGCAACTGAGTATGTGAACGTTGGGCAGTTGCTGTATTGCGCAAGCCAGTAAGAAAGACCTGGATAGTGCAGGTATCTCCCTTTCTTGAATTGTTAAAAATAGCATAGAAATCAAATTGCAGAGTTATCCTTTCATATCTTTCTCATCCTTGCTTCAGGTCACTCACTAACGAGCTTCCTTCTTTTTGTGTGTGAGTGAATTTTTCTTGATGGGGATTTTTACCAAGTGACTTCTTCCCTCCCGAAACTCTCACTTCATGCCCTGTGTAGTTCTTCTAATGGAAATAAATTCATAAGAATTGTAGACTGACTCAGTAGAAGGCAGGCCTACAGGAAAGACCAAGTTTATAATGAGGTGGGAGTTCATATTATGACACAGGCATATATACAGTGATCACCCGAATGATGACTGGAAGGAAGAGTTCCCATTTAAATGGAATAGTTAGATTAGTTTATTTTCCTAAAATACTCTGTTTCTGCATATTTTGATGTCTAAATGTTGTGATTTTTCTGCCTTTATCTAGGCTGATATATTTGATGATACCGGTCATCGAATTTTCTGAGGAAACGTACCTTTTCTTCTTTGAAAAATAGAGCACTCAGGAGACTGTTATGAAAAATCTTGATCTGAGAATAATTGTGTCCCCAGGCTATGCCAGCCATTGCTACAGTTGAGTTCGTCAACACCACATTATATAGCCATATCTAAAAAAACTCTGTCCATCATTCCGTAGTGTTACAGCAAAAGCAGAGATTTTCTGTTGCTGCTGCGTCAGGCTAGAATAGAATTGTTTTACTGGTATTAAAATCTATTTTAATAGAATGATTAGTTAAAAGTCATGGTGGGTTCCCATACTGTTCTCTGCTACTGTTGTCCCTTTTTCCTAGAAGCCCGCTTGGTTTGATGGACATCTTTATTCCCACCACCTCTTCAGGCTTCCCCCCCTTGGGTCTTTGCTCCCAGTATGAATAGGACTACTGTGCCAGCTTCTTGGTTGTGGCCCCATGCCTATCTAAGTGAGCTTGGGGATACCCAGGGAAGTCTCCGCTGTAGTCTGCCGTGCAGGTGCAGTATATTCCCTCTTTTGGTGTGTTGTGCTGCCAGGCCTGGTGCTAGCGTGTGCATCACCTGTACTTAGCGTAAGAGGAAATAAGACTTGGAAGGATTTTACTGAGTGTTGGAAAGTTCAGGGAGGGATGGATCCCCACCTTAATCCCCAGTATAAGAATAGTCTGTACGCTAACAGGTCAGAGACTGCTGGAGAGTGCATCAACAGCTGCGGGAAAAGAGGGCGGAAACAGGATGCAAGAGTTGAGATTAATATCTGAAATTTTGAATGTTAGAAACCTTTGCAGGATTTGCAGTCTCAGCAGAGAAATCGTGCAATTAACTTCACAGAATGGAATATAATAGGGAACTTACATGTGTAGTTTGCTTTCAGGATTCAGGTACACTGGAAGAAGGCAGAGGTATTGCACTGTCATTGTCCTACAACTGTTGTTTGGACTGTCACCCTGAAATTTTCTATCAGCTTCATGCTTATTTAAAATATTTGCATTACTGAATCAACTCACATCGTGTAAACACCTTAGATTCTGGTCATACTCGAGTAAAATCAAGGGAAGATTTTCATATACTGCATTAAAGTTTGATTTAATATCTAGCAAATAAGGTAGTGGCAACTTGAAAAATAGCAAGTTTTCTCATTCCCAGAGGAGTTCAATACTGAGAAACTTACTGAAGTGGGTGGTGGTGGTGTGGGGTAGTGAGACAGAAGATAGGGGAAGAAGGCAAAGTGCTTAATTACAATGATCAAATGTATAATATATAATGGTAAAACCTGCTTGCAGGTAGAACCACTACTTTTTTTTTTTAATAAATAATTTGTTTTAAGGGAGGTATCAAATTGTAAGTCTACAGAGAATAACAAGTGATATTACTACCCCCAGAGGGGCAGTATGCAATACACAGTCTCAACGTACTTACCTGTTATACCACATCATCTTGAAGCAACAGATTTAAAACAAACTACTACTGAGTTTTACAGGCAGCAGCAGTGCACAGTAAAGGAGATTTCCTTAAGATTGGCACATTCTCTCTGCTTTTGGAGTGCCAAAATTGCAGTATTTTTTAACTTGACTTCATTGCAAACAGTGGTGAGAAATAATCATGAGATTTACCTGCTTAGACAGTCTATTTGCTCATATTTCACCTAACGGTAATGAAAAATGAGTGCTATTTTCCTTGCTTGTCAAAAACAAGTTATTTAACCCTGATGAATGGAGAGTATGATAATGTAGGTAATATTTTTACAGCTGGTGATACGATACAGAGTTGTAGAAATTCTAATTTACTGTGAAACTCCAGGACACAAATATGGTAAGGGACACCTTTTATTTAATATAAAATTTTTCTTTTACTTTGCAAGAGCTATTTGCACAGAGTTTGACATCTACAAGTAAATCCTAAAGCTATTTGAGTTAGCATGAGTTCTGAAACTCAGTTTGAGGTGTGGATTGACCCTCATTGTAAACAGTACGATGAGTCCTCTCTCATGGAAGTGAACTCTCACTTCATAGGAATCTAGCTGTAAATGAGCAGTGCCTGCTGTGCTGTGAGTAGTCTGTTTGAGCTTGATGACTGTTCTCAGATGGTTAACTTCAAAACTTATTCCCAGCTACTTGCATGAACTTGCTTTGAACTAAAACCGTGTTTATGTATTGGTTTCCCAAATGGTACTGTCGTGTAATGTGAAGATGCAAACTACGTAAGTCAGCTAGTGCAGATGTAATCCATGACTTCTGTAGTCTTTCATCAGTAAATCTAGCTTCAACCTTTTTTTAATTTCCTGATTAGCAAGAAAAATATGCTCATTGAACATCTGCTGAAAATATCCCCATGATTTTGCACAGTTTACAAATAAATGTAATGAAATCTGTCACGATTGGCATTCCTGCTATGGATGGAGGGTGATGAAAGTTTTGGTGTTTGGGAATTAGGTACATTAGTGACCCTGGATGAAAAGCTTACTTTATGTCTGTTTCAAGCTAGTTTTATTTTACTATCAGCCAGGGCTAACCTCTCTACAAATGCAAACTAGTAACTTGTTCACCTAGAATTCTGATCTTCTCAGGCAATTTTAATAAAGATAATTTTGAGCGAGAATATAATTATACTGTTTAGAGAGCAGTAAAACTTTTCTATTTGCAAGTTTCCTACTTAATGAATACCTGAGAAACCTGATGGATAAGGACATGAGAAGCCTACCTCTAGTGCATATCTTTGAAAGATTGACAGATGCAGAGATAGAAGGAATTAAATGTAAGAATGATAAAAACTGCAAAGGATTAAAAAAAAGCTCTGAAGTAATAATAAGGATTTAAGAATAAAAATGGTACAAAATGGCAAGAGAAGAGGACGAAGGTTTTGGGAATAAGACCTATTTAACAATAAAAACAATGGAAGCTGACAGGGAAAGGAGGGGAAGGCTGCAAGGAAAGATAAAAAGTCAAAATAAAGATGTAGTAAACGGAGGAGGAAAAGGAAGTCCAAGATCCATTCACAAATAAAAGCACCAATACTTGAAAGGATGACGGATTGCTGTGGATGTGATGCTGTTTTCACAGGCAGTTCTGTGTCTTGGACAGTATTTAAGCTTTTTCTGTCTATTAAATAAAAGTAGCCTTAAGGAAAGTATCTATACTTCCATTCTTATGGAAATCAAGATGTTGACAGCCTAGTAGGCACCAAAGTGATAATTAAACCTTGCTGTGTCTTCTTCAGTCATACTGCATATGGGATGAATCAAACTTTAACCTCTGTTGAATTTGTCTGTTACTTCTGTATGGCTTCACTGGGCAAAAAAGTTTCAGGAAAAGTGAGATGAGGCAGTTGACTTCAGATGTATCCACTTCTTTCTAGATAAATATTTCTCAGTTGACAAGTGTATTGATAAATATCTGCATGGATGTAAATACTATCTTTGTAGTCTGTCCTTTCCTTCTTCTAGTAGTAGTAGTATGAATATTGTTCTGAACAGGTCAGCCCTGAAGTGGTCAGGCGATTGGACTAGATGGTCGTTGTGGGTCACTGTTCTGTTCTATTGAACGTGTGTGCCCAGAGTAGGTGAGTTGCTGTCAGCACCTCTAAAGTCTCCTCCTGTTTTTGTTTGTTTGTTTGCTTCTGAACCTTTCCTGTATTTTGTCACCTTTTCATTCTGGCTTAAATCTGATTTGTGAATCTTGCTGTACCTGTTTAAATCGAGCTGATTATTTTTATAATGGCAGAACATTAATTATTCTCTTCTTGGTTTACCTGGAAAAAAGTTATATAGGGGATCTTATACTCCTTTAATTCATGTTGGAAGGTTTCACGAGGATTACTGTTACCTGTATCTACATGCCTCATAGTTTTTAATTAAAACTGTGTTGCGTTGCCATTTTGGTAATTTACGGTGTAGTAATCAAATACCAACAGGTAGCAAGGTGGATAACATGTTTCTGCATTTTACCAATACAGAATAAAGCCGTTGTTCTTTTGAGCTCCTCTGTAAGTAACTGTGAATGTCGGGTTTCAGCCATTCAGTAGGCAGTGGCATTGCTTTTATTTTTTATGTAAGGCGTGTATCTGCCAAATGGAAGAACGCCCGCCATGCACAGTAGGTGGGTTTTGACTGAACAAATTGATGTTCTCTCAGCCATTGGTACTGCAGTTTTTAAAAAGAAAAAAATGAATATAATTGCTAAAGAATAAAAAAGAAAACAAACAAAAAAGGAAATCCAAGTAGCTTAGTGTTCCAGGCAATCAAGTATTTTCTCAGCTGCTTTAGTCATGGCTGTGGCATAAATTTGTTTATAGTTGTTTGGAGCTTTCATCAGAGATGCTTACCAGGCTGATGAGTTTCTTAGCACAGAGTAATGTCACAGCTGTGGCTTACAATGGTAAAACATTTTTAATATGCTATTAAGTTGATAGTTCTTTTAATTTGTGTATCTTTAGAACTAACTGTTCATTAGAATTGTGTCTCATTGTCAAAAAACAGTGACTTTGAGTTTATAAAGATGGTGGGAATCTTTTGTACTGGCTGTTGTTAAGCTGCACAGGCACAGAATTCTGGCCTTTAAGTGTTTCTAGAGTATATTTGCATGATACCGGTCATAACTTCAGGAGAGTAAAAGCTATATATAAAGCTATATAAAACTTTGTGTACATAGTTGCTCAGGGAACTCGCATGGGAGGCTGTGGTTTCATTAATGTGGCTTTTTAAAAGAAAACAGCAGCCTTACAGGGGGCACTAGGAATCTAGCGTCGCTAAAAAAAGTGCTAATAGCTTGGTATTTTCCACACCCATTCAAAATATTGTCAAAATTAGCATGCACTTTAGAAATAAATATTGAGAGAAGAAACTAGAAAGATCAAGATTTTTTTATTCAAAGTGTAGCACTGAAATGAGCTATTCCCAAAAGAAGCTGAAAAAAAAGGTATAGGTAACTGCAGTTCAGTTTGCACATGAAAATGG